>NC_137052.1:7294197-7399197 GCF_032717465.1 Coenobita brevimanus | reverse complement strand
ATTTGTGATACTATCACTTTTTCCTCTTTTCCTTTGCGGTTCTCTCTCTCTCTCTCTCTCTCTCTCTCTCTCTCTCTCTCTCTCTCCACTTAGCACATACGTGTAAATTAAAATTAGCTGCCGCAGCCACCCCCAGTCTGGTATTCTGTTTTGTACTACTGCTGTGGTGGTAGCCAATAAAAATTCTGTTTTCCACTATTTGTTCTTTTAGTTTGATTCTCATTGGCTCAGGCATCAGGGGTGGTGCATACGTCAAGACTGACCCAAGTAAATACCTCTGGTGGGATTAACCTGTCTTAATCCTTGACTCAGGTGACCACTCGACCTGCCCTACTTAGCACGGAATGATTTTCATATCACCTGAACTGTACTGTACTGTATAAAAAGGAATTTTCCTTTAAGGAAAACTAAGAAAAACGGCGTAAAGCTATTCGTCCTGAAAATTTTTACAGAGAAAAGTGTGGGGGACAAAAGATAATCTGTCCCCCAGGCTCCAAAGAGTGGGGAGGACACGTCCCCCTGTCCCCCACCCAAACGAGGCCCCTGGCACACACACTTATATCTGCTTACCTTCTAAAATGTAGGATGAGGTTATCAACATGGCTTCGTGCAGTCTTCAAAAATTCTGCTTGTTTCAGTTGTTTGCAACAATAAATGTGCAGTGTTTGTTTTCAACAGGCTACAGTGTGAGAGGATAGGGCTGTAGGGTGAGAGGATACGGCTACAGAGTGAGAGGATATGGCTGCAGGGTGAGAGGATAGGGTTGCAGGGTGAAAGGATATGGCTGCAGGGTGAAAGGATATGGCTGCAGGGTGAGAGGATAGGGTTGCAGGGTGAAAGGATATGGCTGCAGGGTGAGAGGATGTGGCTGCAGGGTGAGAGGATAGGGCTGCAGGGTGAGAGGATAGGGCTGCAGGGTGAAAGGATGTGGCTGCAGGGTGAGAGGATAGGGCTGCAGGGTGAGAGGATATGGCTGCAGGGTGAAAGGATATGGCTGCAGGGTGAGAGGATGTGGCTGAGGGGACAGGAAGGCCATTTTTACACCTCATCAGGATTCAAGCGCAAAACATCATTACAGCTCTAATATTAACCACGTAATCTAAGGTGATCGGGGAAATTGTTAAGTTATAACTGGTCATTTTTTCTCAAGGGTTTCATAATATTTAGTGTAGCTTTCAATTTCAAAGGAAATTATTGCTCCCAAATAAATATTTTGGGAAATAGATAATATTGTTTAATATACAAGTGGTAAAATTAGGAAAACCGTGTTTTCATACAAGAACTATGCCAAAAATCCCTTTCAGCATTGCCCCAAAACTTTCCCAGGGGAGGCAACACTGCCCCCCCCCCTGCCCCCCCAGTGGCTACGTGTTTTTTCTTTTTTTTTTTTTTTTTTTTTTTTGTGTCCGACTTCTGGGCATAGGCTTCACAGCCTGCTCTCAAGGCCCAGTAGTCCTCCTGCATACCATACACCTCTCTACATGTCACCACTTCGGCGCTAACACCCACCGTCCATATTGCATACATGCTAGGGCTGTCTCATACAGGACTGGTGTATTGGTATTAGCGGGGGTATTTTTATGACATGTCGGTATGCACACAAACAAACACAAACCCCCCCACCCACCCACCCACCCACCCATACACCCACCCACACACACACACACACACACACACACACACACACAGAAAGAGAGAGAGAGAGAGAGAGAGAGAGAGAGTCAAAGCACAAAACTAGAAGAACTAAGAACTATCAACGAAGATGGTGGTCAAGTCGGCAGAGAAGTGGGCAGATGACAAAGGATGCAAGTTCGATCCATGGCTGGGCAGGGAATAGTTTAAGGATTAGAACTTCGTTGAAATAGACTTGGCTTATATTCCACAAGACCACCGACAATACAGAGAAGGACCCCGACAATTTTATCACACCAGCCAAAAATGAGGGAGACCTACCGCGTACTCCGTGTGTGGACGGTGGGTATTAGAGCCGAAGTGGTGACATGTAAAAGTGTGTGGCTCGTAGCAGGACCGCTGGGCTGGAGAGCGCTCTCTTGTTTTTGTTCCGATTTATTTATTTAAGTATTTATTTATTTTCTAATATATTTAATAACCACCAGCACTAACACTCCGGCACGTGACTGCTCAGCGGAATAAAACCGTTGGCTGGAACAGAATTACTCCAGCTGCAGGTTAACATTCACCTGCACCTGTAGCAACTCACCTAAAACTGTCTTTGTTGCAAATGACACTAATAAAATATCTCTGTAGAAATTATTTTGGTGAAGTAAAAGTTCGAGTACTTATAACTGTTTTCAAAATCCATCTTAATTTCACGACAATATTTTTTTCTTCCGAGCGCAGGAAGGGAGACGAGAGAGGAGTGGGAGGAGCAGACCGCGGCACAGCCACCCACCACCATAGTCACGGCACTACTGGCACCAGCCATCCTGCTCAGGGCTTCCAATACCATGGGTTCATCTTATCCTACGGCAAAGCTTCAAATTTATTACCCTGGAACACACACACACAGTATATCTCTCTATCTATATATCTATCTCTTTATACATGTCTATATATATATATATATATATATATATATATATATATATATATATATATATATATATATATATATATATATATATATATATATATCTGTCTGTCTATCGATCTATACAGTATATATATATATATATATATATATATATATATATATATATATATATATATATATATATATATATATATATATATTGTTACGGAACAGAGAGAGATTAATAAACACTTCAAGTGAGAGTACTAAAATCACTACTGTCCCGCAAAGTTCCAGGTTCAAAACAAAAGCGTTAGGTAAAATTACAAGTTAAAGTTTAATGCTCAAACTAACAGCTAAACATTCAGGACTCATAAGGATAATGTAATGGCAAAAACAGGTTAAATATATGGTTAACTGGAATAGCCTCTATTAACACGAATTTAGCAAGAACAAATTTATCTAAGTCAGCCCTGATAAATGAGAGAACCGAATAATGCTCAGTTAAAGTAAGATATAATATTATTACGGATACAAACTATTCATTCTCGTGCGAGCAGCGGAAGGAGCAGCTTCTCCAGCTCTTTAACTCTACGGAGTTTACATCCCACGTTTCACTTTCGTCATCTCGATTCCTCACTTCCTGCCACTAGCAGCACCACACGACTGTGACTATACACTGTTGGGCAACTGACAGCTGTATATCACAGTCAGGCGGGTTTTCCCGCCTTCCAAACACTCTCCTTTCTGTAACGTTCCCCCCCACCGTCTCCCCCTACACACGTACACACACACACATCCAATACACCACACTCTATCTCCCCGTCCTTTGCAATCCTTTGCCCACATCGCCGTAGGATTTCCTGCAACCCCATCACTGGCGAACCGAACCCCGCGGGAAGGCCGTTTAGGGCCGCCACAAGGGGGGCCACTAGGTTGGCTGGGGAGCCAGGGGGTTGCAGGAAGGCAAAACGCTGTTAGGGTTAGGTTCCCCTCAGGGGGCAATCAGCGTAGGTGCAAGGGTCCCTCCCCACGACGTCCTTTAGAGGACGGGGGAGGTAAAAACCCGGCGCCTAGGATCGCTGATATAGGTAGGCCTGGGCACTCCCTTTTTCTCTCCCTATCACTATGAAGAAAACGACCAACCAACCCAGAACCCCTCCCCAAGGACAAGGAGGAGGAGGAGGAACCATCCCCAAAACCAAGACAACGAAGCCAAAACCAATACAGTTGAAGACAGGCACAACAACCACAGGCAACATGACGAAACTAGCTGGCCTAAACAAAAGACCAAGAGACCCCAGCCCCAAGGAACATACACCAGGAGCGAAGAAGCAAGTACCTGTGCAACAGGACAACTCGCTGAAGAAAAACCCGCTGACTCCACCCACCGAAAATTCAAGTGAAATGGACACCACTCCACCACCGCCAGAATCTGATCTTACAGAAGCAATCTCCACTTCACCCAGTGACACCAACGACACGGCCCAAGACTGCACAGCACAAATAGATGAGCAAGAGGCAGACAACTCCAATACAGCACCAGATGAAGACGAAAACTACACCGTCGTCACAAACAAGAAAAAGAACAACAAAAACCAGAAACGAAGCAGTGACAGCAGCAATGACTCACTAACTCTGCCAGCCCCCCTTAAATCGGGAAACGACAACCCCCCTGCAGCACGACCTCCAAACATCCAACCCAGAAGAACTCCAGCTGTCTCTGTAAAGACGGCCCCACGCCCCACTACAAACCTACCACCCTTCTTGATACCAAAGCAGGAGGCCTTCGCCACAACAATGGACCTAGTCATGCAACTAGAAGAGGAACACCCCAACCTAAAATTCCACACCACAACGAGACGAGACTACAGTATGATCTTAACACCACACGACCAAGACACGTACGAGACCCTGAAGTATTGCAAAACAGTAGCAGGCTACCCTGCAATCATAAAGGAATTAAACCCCGACCTCGCAACACGCAAAGTCATACTGATGGGCTACAACCAATTCCAGCCACTAGAACCAATCCTAAAACACAGCCAGGTGGAAACAGCCACACGCTGCGAAACACGAGGGGAACCGACAAGACAAGTTCTAGTAACAATCAGAGGCACCATTCCCCAGACTCTAGACCTGGGAAACTGGGGAACCTACTACCTCCGCCCATATTCCCCGGAACCACTAAGATGTTACAATTGCCAGAAGTTTGGACATCATCAATCGACATGCACACGCCCACCAACCTGTGCAATGTGCAGCCAACAACATCCAACAGAGCAGTGCCTCACCAGGTTCAAAACCAAACAGCCAATAAACTCCAAATGCCCAAATTGCGGACGCAACCACCATGCCTGGAACAGATCCTGCCCAGCAAGGATAGACAGAGTACTAAAAAGCATGGAAGGACAAGCCAAGTGGGTGCAGGAAAGACTCAAAGTCTCTCCAGCACCCCTAGGCACCTTCGTCTGGGGCACACAGAACAGACAATCCCTACCCCCACCCAACCCCACCTCAACAGCAGAGTACCCCCCACTCCCCAGAAGCAGCAACGCCACCACCACCAACTTCAAAACAAGCCTACCTGCCACACAACAAACACCCACATCCCTCACCCAAGCAACCTCAACACCAATTTTGACTACGACTGCAACACAAACACAGTCGACAGAGGCAACCCAAACGCCACAGCCACAACTCACCACAGTGGACACAGAAACACTCCGCACCATATGCCGGGAGATAGCACTGGGAGTACTACAGATTGTCTCAGACCAACTAGGCCGCCAACTAGACCCCAGACTAGTAACCCCAGCGATAAACAAGCTAATCAACACTCACACGACACAACACAGCCCCAACTTACTCACCCCAAGCAGCCAGCCAGACAACCCACCTCTACCAACCGCCTCACAGGTCAACCCAACACACCAACCACCGCTGCAACCAACCCCATACCCCTACAAACCCCCACAACCCCGAGAACAAGCAGACAAACCACTCCACTCCACATCAATGGACGCCAGGCACACGCAGAGAACTCGCTCACGATCACCACTAAAAGCCATGGACATAACCCAAGGAACGAGCGAAACAACACGCAACCTACCCCCAGATCACACAACAACCTAGATACACGAAATGTCCTGGGACTTACTCAACAGCATAACCCCAATACCAACAACATCAAGTTCCTCCAGTGGAATATCTGCGGAATCAGGGGTAAACAAGCAGAACTCGAGGAAGCAGTCCACACAGACAAAACAGATGTCGTCATACTACAAGAAACCCTCCTGCCCCAAAACCGAAACTGTAATTTGAGAGGCTTCACCCCCCTCTTCCTCCCCTCAGCACGTAACGGGCCCCAAGGCCTCGCAATATTTATAAGAAGCCACATACCTACAACACCCATAGTACCCATGCCACATTGTGGTGACGGGGTAGAGGCACAGGGAATTTCCATATCACTGCAGAACTGCAATCTCCACATCTACAACGTATACCGCAAGCATAACGCAGACCTTGACCTCACAGAACTCGTTGCTAATGCAGACACCCAGCCAACACTCATAGTAGGAGATATGAACGCCCACCACCCCCTCCTCGGCTCCCCTAGCAACACCAACCAAGCAGGGAGACACAGTGCAGAACTCCTGAACGAAACCAACACAGTCACCCTTCTAAATAAAGCCGACACCCCAACCCACATACAAGGAGGCCGCCTTGACCTCGCATTCATATCAACCAATCTAGCTCCCCTAACCCAGTGGAAGATCCCACCCAATTCTAATGTCTGACCACCATGCCATATCAATAAAAGCTAATTTACCCCTTCTACCCAAACCACCAGGCCCACCCCCACGATTCAATACAAAAAAAGCTAACGGGCAACTATACACAGATACTCTGGAACAACTCACAGCCTCACTGCAACACTCACTTGATCTGCAAGCACATGAAAAACAAATAACAACAGCCATACAAGACGCCGCACTAGCTGCCATCCCTAAAACAACACACAAAAGATTCAACCATAAGGACTGGTGGTTTTACAACGATAGAGTCAAGGAACTAAACCACAGGCAAAACCAAGCAAAGAAAATATACAGGAAAAACAGAACCCCTGAAGGACTGCAACACTTACGAACGACAGTCCGACTGGTAAGAGAAGAAAAGAACAAAATCAAGGAAAAAAAGTGGTTAGAGTAGTGCAGTTCCCTTAATGCAAGCAGCAGCACTGGGGCATTATGGAAAAAACTCAGAGCAGTGTCAGGATCAACCCCCAACAGACCCACATCCCACCCCAACCCACAAGAAGAAGCTGAAAGAATAGCACTAAACTTCGCAAACAACACTTCCCCAAGACATCTCCCAGATGCCACAAGACGGCGCCAGGAATTACTGCATAATGAAAGAAGACACCTAATTAACAGGGAGAAGCAAAAAGAGCATCCAGCCGACTGCCCATTCACTATGAACGAACTTGAAAATGCACTGAAAACAAGCCAAGACACTGCCCCTGGTAAGGATGGCATCACTTACTCTATGATAAGACACGCAGGCCCCATTGCAAAAGCCGCCATACTGAACCTAATTAACCATTCCTGGGAAGCAGGACAACTCCCAACAACTTGGAAACAGGCACTCATCACCCCCGTGCCAAAACCCAAAAACCCAGGCTCATACAGGCCCATCTCCCTACTAAGCTGTCTCAGCAAAACAGCTGAAAGAATGATTTTACGACGACTACAGTGGTGCACACCCACACCCCACGATCATATATTCGCCTACACCAGCGGCAGGGGAACGAGCGAATGCCTCGCAACACTACTCACCGAACTGAGAGGAAGGAGGGGGCTAGCTATTTTTATAGACTTAGAGAAGGCTTTCGAACTAGCCTGCCCCGAATCAATACTAGATGCCCTAGCCCGCAAAGGAATAGGAGGCAAGCTTCTACAGTGGATAGAAAACTTCTTCACAAACAGAGAAGCGATGGTGCGTTTCCACGGCACCACATCATCACTCCACACACACACCAACGGCACCCCTCAGGGAAGTATAATCAGCCCCACCCTCTTAAACATTCTAATTGAACACCTCCTAGAAATAGACCTAGGCCCCAACGTCAAATTATTCACTTACGCAGACGACCTAGCAATCATCATAAACAAGGGCCCCTATCACACTAAAGCCCAAACCGCCTTGACACGCTTAAATTCCACCTGCAAAAACCTTGGCTTTAAAATAAACATAAACAAAACCAAAGCACTCCCCTTAGGTATGAACACACCACAACAACAACTATACCTCGATGCCACACCTATCGACTACGTCACCACCCACATGTACCTAGGAGTCTGGCTAGACACCAGCCTCAGATTCAGACAAGAAATAAGCTACCTCAGGGAAAGAACAAAAATAAGAACAAACGCACTCAGAGCGTTAGCTGGCAGAGGAATGGGAGCAACACATCGAGTATTAAGACTCTTCTACATCCAAGCTATCCGTTCCCTAGTAGACTACGCCGCCCCTGCACTAATAACCATAGAATCACAACTAACGGAAAAGCTAGAGGTAATCCAGAATAATGCACTACGTGCGATAACAAACGCCCCACCTTGGACTCGTCTCGTCAACCTACGCATGGAATGCGGTATCGAATCATTACAAAACAGAAAACAAGCACGAGTAGTATGCATAGCTGCTAAGCTAGCTCACAGTGCTTCAGACCTCACCCCTATAAAACAAATCAAAGCAGAACTGATCAGACACCCCACTCTCCTAAATAAAAGCTGGACACACTGCACAATTCGGGCCATTAGGAAATACAACGCCACAAACAAAATCACACAACAGCCCGACACCCCGATACCGGAATATAAAGAACCTCCCCCATGGACCCCCCCACCATACAGACTCCTCACCCCAAAAATCACAGGGAAAAAAACCACACTCCCACAACTACTACGCCAAGAAGCGCTAGAAAGAATCGCGACAATCACAGACCGAAACACAGTAAACTACTATACAGATGGTTCTGTAGAACAACCGAAAGCTGCAGCTGCATTCATCAGCAATGAAAAAGAATTCGCTGCAAGAATCTCCGACGGAGCATCCACCCTGCAAGCAGAACTAGTAGCCATTGCGGAGGCGCTGTCAGACGCTAACACAGCAAATACACAGACGCACATAAACATATACACAGACTCTCTCTCCGCCATACAAACACTACGCAAACATAAACACCGTAACAACAGACACATCATCTCCACAATAAACAACACAGCACACAACATCGCACAATCAGGCAGAACAATCACGATACACTGGATCCCCAGCCATGTAAACATACACGGCAACGAACGAGCAGACCGTGCAGCCAAACACGCCCTTACGCACCCACAGATAGATATACACATACCACCGACCATAACACAAACAAAACACGACATAAAAACGATAACACCCACTCTCACAAAACAAGAACATGAATACCATGTCAACCAAGGCTCCACTTCTGCCATCTGGTACGCCAGTGCAACAAAATATAAACAAATACCGCTACCCACACATACACCCAACAGACTTCTCACCTACATACACCGCCTCCGCCTCGGCTACTTATCACGCGATCTAGTAATCAATAACATCAGAAACGCAATCTGCAGCTACTGCAGAACAGACGCCCCCTTCCCCCTGTTACACTACATAATTAAATGCAGAGCAACAGCCACCATCAGAGGTGGCGCCGCTTACCCAGACCCCGATATAACACCCACCTCCCCTCTCGCCACACCTGTTCAAACACTAAGCAACACAGCCACATCCATCATCCATAATGCCATATCCAACACCCCGCATCTTTTAATCAACCTAGTTAAGTCAAAACCCCCTCCGATGTAACTACTAAACGAACATTACCGCACTGGGCTACGAGGTGGCCCAGCCCCCCCCCCACCTTCTCACGGGGGGGGGGGAAATCAATTACTACTACTACAAACTATTACTAACTCTGGCTGACAATATGAATCACAAAAACTTTACCAGGCCTACTAATTAACGCCTTATGCTATACAGTACAAGAAAAAATGTAATAACACTTATACTTAAATTACACAGCAGCTAGATGGCTGGAGACTTCCTGAGCACTCACAAAAATAGTAATACACTATACAGGGGAGGAAAGAGATGTGAACAAAATGAGGAGTAGATCTAAATGCCAAGTAATGCAGAGACTGAGCTCATTATATAGGGGCCAGCAGAGCTTGATACAACTTGTAAGAAGGACGTGCAAATGAAGCCATAGGGGACAAAGAGTTGACAATCCTGCTCTGAACAACAGAAAGAACGACTTACTCTACTATAAGGGGGAGAAGGGGGGAGTGAGGTAGAACACGCAAGCCTGGTCACTATGGGAGCCACGAGGCGAATCGTGATCAAACATGCAGCATACTGTACATTAGAATTATACAAAGGATGATGAAATCATAGGCTATGTAACACCTCCCCACAAAGAAAAAGAAATTTACAAAGGAAATTTCTTATTACTCTAAAACAATCTGTCTAAAGTCTAGATAAGCAATCTGCAATAACATTTTCTTTCCCCTTGACATGTTGTATGTCTAATGAATTCTCCTGAAGAAGTAGACTCCATCTTGTCAATCTCTGATTTTTATCTTTAAACTTTCTAAGGAATTTCAGTGGGTTATGATCGGTATAAATGACTATGGGGTCAAAACCAGAACGCAAATAAAATGAAAAATGCTGTAAACTCAAAATCAAGGCCAAAAGCTCTTTCTCAATAGTTGAGTAGTTCTTTTGAGGTGGAGTGAACTTCTTACTGTAATAAGATACAGGGTGTTCAATACCCTGATCATCCTCTTGCAGCAAAACAGCCCCAGCTCCTGTATCACTTGCGTCAACAGCCATCTTAAAAGGCTTAGCAAAATTTGGAGTAGCGAGCACTGGCTGACTTAATAGGATAGCTTTAAGTTTACTGAAAGAGGATTCACAGTTATCGGTCCAGACAAATTTAACTCCCTTTTTCAGTAGGTCTGTAAGTGGTGATACAAGAATTGAAAAGTTAAGAACAAATCTGTAATAACCTACCATTCCCCAAAATCTTTGTAGCTCTTTCCTACTTTTAGGTCTGAGAAGATCACTTATAACCTGAACCTTAGCTCCTGATGGTGCAACATGTCCATCACCAATTACGTACCCAAGGTTCTGAACTTTAGCTTGACCAAACTCACACTTTGATAAATTAGCTACAAGATTAGCCTGAACCAAACGCTCAAGAAATTTACTGACATGGCATAGGTGATCTTTCCAGTTGTCACTGAAGATTAATACATCATCAATATAAACAACACACCCTGCCAAACCCTCTGTTACAACATTCATGAGCTTCTGAAAAGTGGCTGGTGCATTCTTCATACCATATGGCATTACAGAACATGCAAAAGTCTTTCCTAGTGTTACAAAACATGAGATCTCCCTAGCACGTTCAGTCATAGGTACTTGCCAGTATCCCTTTAACAAATCAAACTTATTTATGTACCTAGCCTTTCCGATCTTGTCTATGCAATTTTCCACGTGAGGGAGAGGGTAAATGTCTGTTTTGGTTATCTGATTCACACGTCTGTAGTCGATGCAAAGCCGCTGTGACCCCCCTGGCTTAGGGACTAGAGTGACAGGAGAACTCCACTCGCTCTGACAGGGCTCAATCATCTTGTGGTCCAACAGGTAGCCAAGCTCCTTCTGGATGATAGGAACTTTCACTGGGTTCACACGGTAAGAAGGCAGTTTAATTGGCTTTGCGTCTCCAACATCGACATCATGCATCAACACAGTGGTTCTTCCTGGAGTGGCACGGAACACTTGCGGGTACTCCTGCAGTAATGCCGAAAACTCCTGCCTTTCCTCGGGAGCTAGATGAGAAAGCTTAGTCTGGAGATCATTCATGATATCAGGATTCTTCCCCAAAATATCACTCAGGCTCATGCTGCGTGGGAGAACTTCACTTGCAGACTCGGGTGGAACAGCTACAGTGCAGACTGGGTTATTTTCGTCCCGCCTGTGATATAACTTCAGCATGTTGATGTGACAAAGTTGCTTGTTCTTTCTACGATCTGGTGTGGCGATGACATAGTTGACATCACTGAGTTTCTTCTCCACGAAATAAGGACCACTAAACTTGGCTTGAAGAGGTTGCCCATGCACCGGTAGCAGAATCAAAACCTGATCTCCTGGCTGAAAGTGGCGTAACCTGGACTTCTTATCATACCAAGTCTTCATCTTCTCCTGAGCAGCTCCTAAATTCTCTCTCGCCAGCTGTAAAGCAGTGGACAGCCGTTCTTTGAACTTCATCACATACTCCAGCAGGTTGACGTCATCTTCCTCCGACAGCCAGCATTCCTTGCGTAGCTTAAGGGGTCCTCTTACTTCATGGCCAAACAGTAGTTCAAAGGGTGAAAAGCCCAGTGATTCATTTGGATATTCTCTTGTGACAAATACAACGAATGGAAGACCCTTATCCCAGTCTTTCTGATGTTCCAAACAGTATTTCCTGAGCATCGATTTGAGTGTTTGATGATATCTCTCCAACGCTCCTTGGGTCTGGGGATGGTAAGCTGAAGACGTGATCTGGGTGATGCCCAACTCTTTCAGAGACTGCTTGAAAACATTTGACATAAAATTACTTCCCCGGTCTGACTGTACCTCCTTGGGCAGACCAAACTTGGTGAAGAACCCTAGCATTTCCTTAACCACGTTCTTTGCTGAGATATTTCTAAGTGGAATGGCTTCAGGATAACGAGTAGCCATATCAATCAGGGTCAACACATAAGAAAATCCTGAAGAAGTCTTAGGAAGAGGGCCCACAATATCCACCAACACACGGGTGAATGGCGCCTCAAAAGGAGGAATGGGAACTAGAGGTGCAACCTTTTCGGTCTGATTACACTTCCCCACAACTTGACAGGTGTGACAAGACTAACAATACCAGGAAACATCTCTGAAGATACCTGGCCAGTAGAAGTGTTTCAAAATGCTTGCCACAGTCTTCCTCACTCCAAGGTGTCCTGCCAAACTGGAATCATGAGCCACTGTAATGATATCCTGCCTACAAACACGAGGGATGACAACTTGATGTACAACCTCCCATTCACAGTTGGCTGATGCTGTTGGGGGTCTCCACTTTCTCATAAGTACTCCTGACTTTATATAATAACAAGTAGAAGCACCAGCTGACTCTTCCTCACTGCAAGCAGAGTTAGCTAGACCTTTCAACTCAGGGTCAGCAACCTGCAACTCAACCAACTCTTGACGAGACAAATTATCAACACTACGGGGTACTGCCTCATCTGGTGAGTGGTCCAAATTAGCAAGAAAAGTGTCAGCTAGGATAACATCATCATCATCATAATCCTCTAAGTCACCAGTAACTTTAGACTTAGCCCTAGTGACAGCACATGCAGAGAACACCTCAGGGACATCACAATCCTGGGTCGCAGTCACTGGTTCACTAGACAACTGAGCAGCTGGACACACTTGACTTCCACCAATATCATTTCCAAGTAAGAAAGTTACACCTGACATTGGGAGTGTCTCAACCAACCCAACCATAAAGGAACCATTAATAAAACCAGACTCTAAATTCACTCTGCACAGAGGGGCAGAGAAGTAATTATTCCCTACACCTTGTAAGATTACAGTTTCATCAGAAGAATTAACATTAGAGCCTAGAACACTAGTCAGCATAAGGGATTGGCAAGCACCTATATCACGATATATTTTAACTGATTTCCTGTCATTACTGTCCAGAGGACTGACAAAACCATCAGACAGGAAATTAGCACATGAACTCTTGAGAGTGTCACCCACGTTACTGCCCAAAAGAGGAGCTTCATCATGAGAATTTAATTTACCCCTCAATGCAGGTTCAGTTAACTCGGTTAAAGAATTCTGGGAACTCTCAAGGGTGGACACTAGACCAATTGACTGAATATTTAAAGACTCCTTTTTGTTCACATCACGCTGTCTCCTGAAACATTTCTCCGTAGTATGACCAAGCTTACTACAATAAGTACTTTTCTGAAATCTAGAGGTGAAGCTGGTATTTACTTCCTGAGAAACATCATCTTTATTCTCTTTCCTGTTACCTGTACTCTGAGTAGAGGCAACGTACTTACTCTCAGCATTCCTTTTTTCTTTAGAATATCTCTTGTGAGTGAGAACATATTCATCAGCTAAAACTGCAGCATCAGACAAATTATCTATTCTTTTCTCATCAAGATATAGGCTTACATCTTTATTAATACACCTTTTGAAGTCCTCCAGCAAAATCATCTGCTTAAATTTATCAAAATCAGAATTTACATTCTTAGAATTTAACCACTGCTCTAACAGATCTTCTTTGATTTTTGCATACTCAACATGGGATTGCTTATCTTGCTTATAAGTTGTCCTAAATTTTACTCTATAAGCTTCAGGAACAAGCTCATAGGCCTTAAGAATCAAGCTCTTAACTACATCATAATTATCAGATTGATCCTGAGGCAAAGATGCATAAGTTACTTGAGCTTTACCGGTGAGAACAGTCTGAAGGAGTACTGGCCAATACTTTTTGGGCCAATTAAAACCTGTAGCTACCCTCTCAAACAACTGAAAATACTTTGTTAAATCAGATTCATTAAAAGGAGGGACAAGTTTAACATTTTTTGCCACATCAAAATCATCAGAGCTAGATGATCCAGTTCCACCTTGTTTCATGCGATACTCATGGTCTGCCTGAATCCTAGCAAGTTCAATTTGTGCCTGAGCCTGTGCCTGTGCCTCCTGAATACGAGCCTGAGACTCAACCTCCTTAGCCTCAGCCTCGTTAGCACGACCCTGAAACTCAGCCTCCTTAGCACAAGCCTGAACTCAGCCTCCTTAGCACGAGCCTCCTGCAGGGCTAGCTGTAACTTAGCTATTTCAATCTGCGTTTGCTCATCTGGAGGAGTTACATTAAACAAGCTTTTATTAATCATGTCAACAACTTGATCTTTAGAATGATGAGAGCGAACAGCAATTCCCAATTGTTGAGCAACAAGCTTAAGTTCATTCATTGTTCTGTTTTCTACATCACACACTGTTTGCACATTTGACAAAAAATCTTTGGGTTCATCAAGAGTAGTAATAGTAGACATCATGAATAAATCAGTCACAAAATATCAAGCAATATCCTTATCATAATATCCTGAATATCCTGATAAGAGGTCGCCAAATTTATGTTACGGAACAGAGAGAGATAATGAACACTTCAAGTGAGAGTACTAAAATCACCACTGTCCCGCAAAGTTCCAGGTTCAAAACAAAAGAGTTAGGTAAAATTACAAGTTAAAGTTTAATGCTCAAACTAACAACTAAACATTCAGGACTCATAAGGATAATGTAATGGCAAAAACAGGATAAATATATGGTTAACTGCAATAGCCTCTATTAACACGAATTTAGCAAGAACAAATTTATCTAAGTCAGCCCTCATAAATGAGAGAACCGAATAATGGTCAGTTAAAGTAAGATTTATTATTACGGATACAAACTATTACTAACTCTGGCTGACAATATGAATCACAAAAACTTTACCAGGCCTACTAATTAACGCCTTATGCTATACAGTACAAGAAAAAAATGTAATAACACTTATACTTAAATTACACAGCAGCTAGATGGCTGGAGACTTCCTGAGCACTCACAAAAATAATAATACACTATACAGGGAAGGACAGAGATGTGAACAAAATGAGGAGTAGATCTAAGTGCCAAGTAATGCAGAGACTGAGCTCATTATATAGGGGCCGGCAGAGCTTGATACAACTTGTAAGAAGGACGTGCAAATGAAGCCATAGGGGACAAAGAGTTGACAATCCTGCTCTGAACAACAGAAAGAACGACTTACTCTACTATAAGGGGGAGAAGGGGGGAGTGAGGTAGAACACGCAAGCCTGGTCACTATGGAAGCCACGAGGCGAATCGTGATCAAACATGCAGCATACTGTATGTTAGAATTATACAAAGGATGATGAAATCATAGGCTATGTAACAATATATATATATATATATATATATGTGAACATTGTAAAACTGCTCGAAAACATATATAAAGAGGGAACTGCTACAGTTAAATTACATAAGGACTCAGAGAAAATTAAGATTCAGAAGGGCGTGCATCAGGGAGATACAATTTCACCAAAGTTATTTACAGCATGCCTAGAAAGTATTTTCAGAAAGCTAGACTGGGAAAACAAAGGAGTGAACATAAATGCAGAAAAGCTAAACGATTTAAAATTTGCAGATGACACTGTCCGTATCTCAGAAACAGCAGAGACATTGCAAGAAATATTAAATGACCTGAACAGAGAAAGTCTCAAAGTAGGGCTAAAGATGAACCAGAGTTAAACTAATGTCTAATCTTCAAACACTAAAGAGCGTCATCAGATTAAGTGGAGAAATTCTTGAAGAAGTCGAGGAATATAGTTACCTGGGACAAATACTAAAATTAACGAAAAATAATGATAGCGAAATAAAAAGACGCATTACAATTGGACGGAAAGCTTTCGGTAAACGTAGAGACATTATGAAAAGTAGCTTGCCAGTTTGTATGAAACGAAAAGTATATAACGAATGTATAATTCCAGCTGACGTATGGTTGTGAGATTTGGAAACTGACAAATTCGATGGAAAATACACTAATTCGTTCTCAGAGAGCAATGGAAATATCAATGCTGGGAATATCTTTAAGAGACAGGAAAAGATCAACTTGGGAAAGAGAGCAGACTAAAGTCAGAGATATTATAGAAGTTATAAACGAACAGAAATGGAGATGGGCAGGCCATGTAGCAAGAATAAGGGATAATCGATGGAGCAAGAGGTTGACTGACTGGACACCAAGAGATTGTATGCATAGCAGAAAAAGGCCAGCCGGGAGGTGGAGGGATGAGATAGAGAAATTTGCAGGGAAAACGTGGCAAAGATTGGCTCAGTCAAGGAGTTCTTGGAGAAGGTTGAGGGAGGCCTTTGTTCGGCAGCAGACTTGTAATAGCTGCTGCTGCTGCTGCTGCTGATGATGATGATATATATATATATATATATATATATATATATATATATATATATATATATATATATATTGGTATATATGTTAAAATACCTGCCGCCACCGGACCGATCACCCCGCCACCCCCCACCCCACCACCGAGCCACCGCCGTACCACCACCCCAGGAGGACACCACGGCAGGACGGATAATCGAGATGTCGACCCAGAGCAAGAAGGACCCCAGGGCCTCCCTGTCCTGAGTCCCTCTTCTCCACAACTAGTCCAACACAAGATACACAGGAAGAAGACATGACCCTGCGAGCGGGGCAGCCTTCACCAGGTGCAGGGTGGGACTGATCCAAGGTCAGTCCCAAGCAACACCGCGGTGTGGCCACTGTACGTGACGGGGAAGGAGTGGCCACTGTACACCCTTCAGTTGTCTCCCCCCTGTGACACTGCCATAACGGCCACTGTACGTGTGGAGGAAGGAGCGGCCACTGTATGCCCTTCGGTCACAGCCACGTCTGGGGACAGCCTTGGAGCGTTAGCTCTTGAGAGCGGTCCGACTGGCAAAGGCAGGAGTAGTGGAACCACGATCATGGCCACTGTATGTGTTGGGGAGGGAGTGGCCACACTATGCCCCTCATCCACTACCTCCTCCTATGGGAGTAACACTGCGGTAACGGCCACTGTACGTGCCGGGGAAGGAGCTGCCACTGTACGCCCTTCAGTTACTTCCCGAAGGGCAGGAAGACCCACGGTAACAGCCACTGTACGTGCCGGGGAGGGAGCGGCCACTGTACGCTCGTCATCTTCCTATTCCTCCTTTGGGAGTACAACGGCCACTGTACGTGTGGTGGAAGGAGCGGCCACTGTACGCCCTTCAGCTGTGGGCCCTAGGAGTTATCGAACCACCACAACGGCCACTGTACGTGTGGGGGAAGGAGCGGCCACTGTACGGCCTTCATCCATGATGCCTACAGTCCTCCCAAAGAAGGAGGTCCCTTGCGCGGCCGACCCTTTACCTCTCGGCTGCGTGGGACACTCTTTGTTGTCTCCCTCCAGGTGTGGTTCCCCGGAGGTGCTGCCGGAGTGGTGGCGTGGCCCGATCCCGGTCCTACCGCCTACCCCTGGACGGTCCCAGACCCTGACGAAAGCCCGACGGAGGAGGCACCACAGTTCACCCCTAACGGCACCCCACCCTGCAGGCGGCCGCAGTCCCCAGACTCCCAGGCCTGACCAGCAGGCCCCACCACCGGGCAATTCAGGCTCCCCCTCTCCCCAGAGTCAGAGGTGACAGGCCCGCCTCCTGCAGCTGTTCGGCCCTAGCCCCGAGGGCCACCTCCCAGGTCGAGGCCCCCAGACCAGAGGGCCTCCCTGCACCCCACCGATGAGGCTCCAACACGAGGGCCTCCTCACAGGTCGAGGCCCCCAGACGGGAGAGACTCCCTGTACACCCCTGACGAAGAAGGCCCGGACGGTGACACCCCTACGGGCAGTGCGCTGCCCCCTACAGGAAGGCTCTCCAATAGGGCCTCCTCCCATGCCCAGGCGCCTCCTCAGTTAATCCCAGGAACTAAGGGTAAACAGTGATCTCAACACCTCATGCCGCGAACCGTCGAGACGGGAGTGTATAGTGACAGTGACAAAGTGAGGGCCAGAGCAATATAAGTGACACACTGTGAAACGATACCCAGGCAGAGTGGAAAATACTAATAAGTACAAACAGAGTAACATATAGAAATAATGGGTCAAGACCAGTGGTGCCCGGAGAACCAAAGACCTGTGAACAATGTTACCACGGCTAAATGACTTCCCCGAGTGTTGCGACTCACACCCTGAACATTTATAGTTATATTCACTCCCGTGACCCTTGGCCCTTTCCACCTCTAGTGCATCAGGCTTAATATATAAAATGTCAGTTCTGCCTATAAACAAAATACGGGTATTGTGTATTCATAATTTGTTTTCTGTGTGTAAGTGAAGAGCACCACATCCTGAGTGTAACTGTGTACATTTATATTGAAAGCTAACTCTGTGTCCCTGTCCAAAACATATCCAGTGTCTCTCTGTATTATATTGTAACGGTCTATGAATTAAGACAATAGATGTGTTAAGATATACTGCCTAGTTTTTATGCCCTGTTCCTTTGTGGGTGCTTTACTTCCGGTCCGGAAAGAAGACCCCGCTCAGTCACGGGCATTTTTAGGACGAGAGGTCGGACTAAAAACACCCCGCATAACATATATATATATATATGTGTGTGTGTGTGTGTGTGTGTGTGTGTGTGTGTGTGTAAAACCATAATTGAGAGAGAGAGAGAAAGAGAGAGAGAGAGAGAAATTCACTAGTGTTTGTAGCATATATTTTAATGCTTTAACCCGCCCCGTACCTACCAATTTATTACCAAACCCACCTCCCAAACCCGACAAATTTTCGACTTGTCTTTTTTTTGGGGGGAGGGGGGTGCTCAAACCACCGCTATTGGTGAGAAACAATGGAAAATCACCAAGAAAGTGCTCACCTCAGCTTACAAGTGGTCGGGACACGTGAGTCTCCGCGCCCCTGGTATCGTACTCTGTTGAGGCGTGGTGCAGGTGCCACGTTTTCTATGGTAGGGGTGACTATTCGAAACCAACCAGAACACATAAATATACATTTATTTGGTAAAAATTTACATGTAGTACAAGAATATATTGGTTTTCAAAAAAAGTATAGACGATATAAGCATAGGTTCATTATCGGAACACCTGAATATCGCCGACTCACTGAGACTGTTGTTTCAACTTGCATTCTATTTCTCAACTTACATTATACTTTTCTGCAATCATTATACAATTTTCAACTTTCTGTAATAGTTACCACATATTGACAGGCCTTACTATTATAGTGAATGTCATATTATCGCATACTGACAGCCTTACTATTATAGTGAGTGATATTCTCGCAAGCACGCAGTATTACATTTTTTTTTTTCAACTTCGACTATAGTTTTCAACTTCTATAACTGTTATCACATATTGACAGGTCTTACTATTATAGTGAGTGTAATTTATCGCATATTTACATGCCTAGCGTGATATTCTCGCAAGCACACAGTATCACATTCTAGTTTTCAACCTCCATTATACTTTTCCACAAAGATTATTACCATTTTCCAACCTTCTGTAACTGTTATCACATATATACATGACTTACTACTATAGTGAGCGTGATATTTCTCACCACACAGTATCACATATTGACTGGCCTTACTAGAGTGTGCGTACTAGAGTAGGCTAGTAGGGTGTGATATTCCTTGAAACAGGGCTCAAGGCACAGACCAACATTACACTCCGCACCCCCGTATCTCGTGTCTCGTCTGCCAGTGCTTGCTCTTACTTTGAGTTGCTACACACATGACGGGCACTGTGGTCTGAGATGGTTTGGTTGAGAGGGGATGGTGGTGAGGAAGTGGCATCCTGTGAGGCATAGGGGCGTCTGGCCGGCAGTGGTGGTGCGGGTGCGGGGGTGGGGCCTTTCCTCTGCATATTTCCCGTTGATCTCTCGGAACAGCTCCCTCACAATCCCTCCGAAAGTCTCGGAGGTTCCTGTAGTCAAGGTGTGGAGGTAGTGGCAGTTGAGGTCCGTAATATCAAGCAGGGGGAAGAAGAGTTTCTTGTACCATTTCATCGTGGTCCTGGCACATTCCACACTGGGAATCATGGAATCAGACTGGTCTACCTGCCTCATGTTCACATTGTACTCCACTACTGACTCCGGTTTCCCGACGTGGGTCCTCTTCTGGCTGGTGTACTCCACAGAGTCTGTCCAGTGCATTAGGGGGCGGTGTACCATCAACAGG
The DNA here is from genome assembly GCF_032717465.1 of Coenobita brevimanus. Classification (NCBI taxonomy): domain Eukaryota; kingdom Metazoa; phylum Arthropoda; class Malacostraca; order Decapoda; family Coenobitidae; genus Coenobita; species Coenobita brevimanus. Next base: position 7,378,736 of record NC_137052.1, on the reverse strand, counting down.
AGGGAAACTTCTCTCCTGTGGTTCCATACAGTGGCGAGGATGTTGTTTGCCTTGAAGAAAACCACCTCATTCCTGTCGAGTTTCCTCCCGAGTTTCACCACATGACAGTGGTTTCTCTTGACAGTGCCACAGATTCCGATGTCGTGAAGGTGGAGGTACCGAGCAAGAAGAAGGCTAGTGTACCAGTTGTCCAGGTACAAGACGTGACCACGATGAAGGTAATTCTCTATCATTGTCTTCACCACGGCCCCAGAGAGTCCAATACTTCAATCTTCTGTTATGTCTGTCTGTGTGCCGGTGTACAAGACTGTGTCTTGCACATAACCAGTTTTACAGTTACATATAAGAAAGATTTTGAACCCAAAACAGTGTCTCTTGCTGGGTCTGTACTGGTGAAAGGAAAGATTGCCTCTCCTCAACACAAGACTCTCGTCTATGACAAGGTCTCTGTAAGGATAAAATGACAAGCAGAAAGTTTCCCGTATGTGATAAAAAACAAGCCTAATTCTCCTCATTTTATCTGTGTTATTGCATTAGCAGGGTCATCTGCATCATAAAAGTGGAAGCGGCTCAGAATGTATTGAAACCTATTCCGACTCATAACTTTACCAAAGAAAGGTGTGTAAGTAATCAGGTCAGTAGACCAGTAAGCCGGAATTTGTCCTTTCCGTACAATACCCATCAACTGATCCAAGGCCAAAAAAAGGAACATCTCACCTACTGTTACTGGGTAGTCATAGTGCCGTGAGTGCTTGCTCGTTGTACCCTCGTGCTTGCTTTCATGGTGCATGCTTCTGGCGAAGTTGTTTGTCTGCTCCACTATAAGCACCACAGACGGCTCAGAGAAGTAAAGGTGGAAGAAATTCACCCTGTGGGAGCCTTCATGGGTATGGGGAACAGTGCAACCAGACCACCACTCCTCTGTGAAAGGGTGAATTGTTGGTACAAAATCACTCCCGTCCTCCCAGAACCATGACACATCACCATCTCCACCCTCATCTCCATCGTCGCCTTCGTCGGGGTGTGGAGGAGAGGGTGGTGGGGATGGTTGGGGAGGTGGAGAGCAGTGCCCTTTCCCACTCATGCTCCTTTTTCCTTTCCCTTTTCCTTTCCCCTCCCCCTTCTCTTTTGTCCCTTTCCCCACATCACAGGGCTGTGAGGAGGGAGTGTGGGAATACTGTGGGGCGAAAGAGGTGCTTGGAAGCGGCTCCTCCTCACCTGCCCACTGCCCAGGTGCACCACGTGCTTGCCTGGGAGCTCCCTGCCTGCCACTACCACTTTCACATTCCACACCACTCACTCCCACCCCTTCACTTTCGCCTTCTCCAGACAAAACAACAGGCCCATACCTTACTCGCCTCCTCGCCCCTCCCACTCCATGCGGCGAGATCTGTTCCGACCCCAACCATGTGGGAACACCATGTCCATCTGCTCCATCCTCGTCCTCGTCCAACCCTTCATGTACAGGATGGAGCGAGGTGCGTGCATGTCCTCGTGGTCTAGCCTGGGCTTCCCCTGCCTGAAGATATGTTACATACTACTGCTCGTCTCCTCGTCAGGCAGCATGTAGTCTTTGTCGAGGACATTGTCATTGACTGGTGAATCACTGACGCCAGTGAAGGCCTCGGCTGTTATGCATCCAGGATGGCTTGGATTTCCTTATCAGAGAGATCTTGGCACGCCATGTCCGTCCTGGGTCACTGCTAACAGGTGAATGGCTGAGTCAGGGGTGCAATTGGGTCACGTGGGGTCGGGGAGTGTCCCCACATGGCGGTGGGTAGAGGAAGGTGTCATGTGTATACGCACCAAAAATCATGCAAGGAATATGAAAAATGTGCAAATGACGGATCTTGCATTTGCAAAACATATATATATATATATATGTCGTGGGGACTGAGTGTGAAAAAAAGTTGCGACGTGCATCCTATGTCATGGGTACGGCGCAGGTTAAGTGAGTACAATGGGGTAGCCATGAAGTCCATCAAAGCTGGTAGTGCAGGATTCACTTTAGGGTGCATAAAACTGTGGGACGGTAGCCTGTATAAAATGCGTTACGTTAAAATAGAAAGCAAAGCGAGTCAGTATTATATTTCAGGGCAATTACTGTACACTACTATGAAAACGACCAGTATAAACATGTAATAAAATGTATAAAATGCAGGGATCTCAATTTGCAAGTAATGATAATAGTAATAATAATAATAATAATAATAATAATAATAATAATAAAAATAATAAGATGCAAAAAAAAATCCAGGCAGGAAACTACATTTAAACCCCCACTTTCTTTCTTTCTTTTTTTTTCTTTTTAATCCAGTGTACAGTAGTGCATCAACTTTTGCTACAGCAGGATTCGCGGAATCCACTTTCGCGGCATGCACCAAATATTCCCTAACTTCCACTTTCGCTTGAAAAAAATCGATTTTCGTGCACAAATTTTGGGTTTGGGACAATATTTTGAACTTTGAATTTCCTGCACCGCCCGCCCGCAACCCACCGCCATCTTGAATGACGTCATGTCAACACTCTGTCCACCCATTCCCGCCATTGTGTACGAGCGTGCTAGCTCCATTGTGTTGGATTCTCACGGTTCAATGGCCTCTACTATACCTGGTAGTGTGGGGAAAGGGCCTGGTGGTGTGGGGGGAGAGCCTGGTGGTGTGGGGGGAGGGCCGGGAGGCAGTGGTGGTGATAAAAAGTGGCTGGGACATTCAAAGTCGGGAGGTGGCGCCAATACGTCTGGCGTGGCTAAATAAGCCCGCCACGCGCCTCGGATACTTACCCCCAACATCCATTAAACACCTCAACCTGGTCTCTGTGGTATGTTTCTCCTCATATAATGTGTACTGTACAGTTTTTATTGTTTGTATCTCACAATGCAATGTACAATAGTGATTTGATGTACTGTATTGCTAGTGAAAATGAAAATCTGATGTTACTTTAGGATAACCGGGAACCAATTAGCCTTTTTGCCATAAAGACAATGCCCCAACTTTCGCTAATTCCACTTTCGCGCATTATTTTTGGACCCAATTAGGCGCGAAAATTGGTGCCCCACTGTATGCCATTATGGTGTAGCATTAGTGCACCCGAAAAGTGTCAATATAATTGTATAACTGTTAACATAAGGTGATAAATGTGACAAAATTTTCATTTACCTAATGATTTGTCCATGTGCATGAGGATGGTGTGATGAAAGATGAAAGCTCCAGTGAAAAAAGTTGGATGGTAAAGGCTTTTTTTTTTTTTGTATTACTTATGGAACTTAAACCAGTCATGCAAGTATTAATAGTAAATACAGCAATGTGAAGGTAACTGTGGTTAAGAGTAAAGTGTTGATATGTATAGGAACTGGAACTTGAAACACAGTACTTGTGTAAATGCAGTGAAGGAAAGTTATATATATATATATATATATATATATATATATATATATATATATATATATATATATATATATATATATATATATATATATATATATATGTATGTATGTATATATATATATATATATATATATATATATATATATATATATATATATATATATAGATATATAGATAAATAGATAGATATAGATATACATAGATAGATATACAATTTATGCAATGCTTCCAGCCAGCCAAGCATTCGCAAAGGTTGCTGGAATGACTGAATGATTAATGAAGAACTACCGCCAAGGCAAAACAAGGCTATAAAGCACAAAGGTAGCAGGTAGTATGTGGGATAATCACATTAAATGCAGAAATTGAAGAGCAGAATGAAAAGCAATAATACTGGAAAGGATACTGAAAGCATTTGAAAACATTAATACAATGGCCATCAACTTTTTTCTGGTACAAGGGCCAAATTATAACTGTCAAGAAGGTGGTAATATGTTGGATGTCAAGAGACTCATGAGCTGCAAAAACATGTAATGAAAGTGCATGTGCATATACATATATAACTATATTAATAGGATATTTACTGTTGTTGTTTCTATTGTAGGACATGGTTTCCTCTAAAATATTTGACACATCAGATACAAAAAACTCCATTACCAAAAATTAAGATAATTTACAGGGTACAAAGTTGGAATACAAATGTGAGCGATTGTGTGTGTGTATGCGCCAACGCAAGATCGTGCTAGAAGAGTGAGAGAAGAGTTCTGGACAAATGTGGAAGTGTGCATGGAAAAGTTTGGAAGGAGTGAGAGAGTGTTTTTGATTGGTGATATGAATGGTAAAGTTGGTAATGTGAAGGTGGATGGAATAGTTGGTGAGTGGGGTGTGCCTGCTGAGATAGAGGAGAATGGGAGTGTGTTAGTGGACATTTGTGCTGGGAGGGGGTTGGTAATAGCCAATACCCTCTTCAGGCATAAAATGATCCACAGGTATACATGGCGAGTGATGAGAAGGGTGGGTGGTGAACTGAATGAAAGGAAGGCAATGATTGATTATGTGTGTGTGGATGAAAGGATGCGAAGATGTGTAAAGGATGCAAGAGTGTATAGAGGTTGGGGGAGTGGACTTTCTGACCACTACTTGGTGGTGGCCAGAATTAGGTTGCAAGTAAGATGGAGGAATAGAAGAAGGGAAAGACGAGAGGAAGGAGTAGTTGCAAGGAGAATGGAAAGGTTACAAGAGGATGAGAAAAAGGCAGAGTATAAGAGAGAAGTGGAGGAACGATTGGGCAAATATGAATTGGAGCAGATGGGAGACGTGGAAGGTGTGTATAAGATATTTACAGAAGAAATATGTGCAGCATGTGATGTGGTGTGTGGAAGGAAGAGAAGACGGAGGGGGGTGCAAGGAACAGCGTGGTGGACTGAAGAGGTGAAACAGGCTGTGGCACAAAAGAAGAAAGCATACAATGAATGGATGAGAAATAGGGGCGTGGAAGAAGTTGAGAGGCGGAAGAGAGAGTTATATGTGGAAAGGAAGAGAGAGGTGAAAAGATTAGTAAGAGAGAGTAAGAAGAGAGTGGATGAGGAATTTGGAAGGAATTTGGTTGTAAAGTGGAGGGACTGTAAGAAAATGTTCTGGAGAGAAGTGAAAAGAGTAAGACAGGGTGGAAGTGAAGTTAGCAGGGGAGTGAAAGATAAAAATGGTAGATTACTAGTGGAGAAGGGAGAAAAAGTGAGCAGATGGAGAGAACACTTTAAGGAATTGTTGAACGTGGAGGATGGAAGTAATGCGAGTATAAGTGGCTGGGGAATGGCTGGGAGAAGGAGGGAGGTGAGAAGACAGGAAGAAATCAGTAGGATAGAAGTTGTGGAAGCAATGAAGAAAATTAAATCGGGGAAAGCCCCAGGAATTGATGGAGTGTGTGGTGAAATGCTGAAGCATGGGGGAGAGATAGTAGTAGAATGGATGTGGAAGATGTGCAGATTGGCCTGGGAGGAAGGTAGAGTCCCGGAGGATTGGAAGTCAGGTATAATTATTCCCTTGTACAAAGGAAAAGGGGAAAAAGAAGTGTGTGGTAATCATAGGGGCATTTGTCTTCTTAGTATAATAGGAAAAGTGTATGGTAGGTTAGTTATAGACAGAGTTAGAGAAAGACCAGAGAAATTAGTTGGAGAAGAACAGGGAGGCTTTAGGAAGGGAAGAGGTTGTGTAGATCAGATATTCATTCTTAGATCTTTAGTGGAAAAGTTTCTAGAGAAGGGAAAGAAGTTGTATGCGGCTTTCATGGATTTGGAGAAAGCATATGACAGGATGGATAGACAAGGATTGTGGAAAGTGTTAAGAATATATGGAGTAAATGGGAAGTTGTTGAATGCTGTGAAGAGTATGTACGATGGTGCGATGGCTGCAGTGCGTGTGGATGGTGAACTAAGTGAATTTTTCTCTGTGAAAGTTGGTTTGAAACAGGGATGTGTCATGTCTCCATGGTTGTTCAATCTGTACATGGATGGGGTAATAAAAGAGGTACAAGGTAGGGTAGTGGATGTTGGAGTGGCCCTGGTGAGAGAGGATAGTGTTTGGAAACTCCCTGTACTGTTGTTTGCAGATGATACTGTGTTGTTGAGTGAAGACGAAGGGGAGCTGCAAGGCTTGGTGGATGAGTTTGAGAGAGTGTGTAAGAAACGGAACCTAAAGGTGAATGTAGGGAAGAGTAAAGTGATGGTCTTTGAGAGAGGTGAGGTCAGTGAATGTACAGCGAGGTTGGATGGTGAGGAATTGGAAAATGTGAGTACGTTTAAGTATTTGGGTAGTGTGATGAGTAAGGATGGAGGTTTGGAGGGTGAAGTGCTTGAAAGGGTACAGCAGGGAAGAAAGGTTGCTGGTTCCTTAAAAGCAGTGATAAGAAACAGGGAAGTGAGCATGGAAGTAAAAAGTTACTACATGACAGTATTGTGATACCAACTCTAACGTACGGAAGTGAAGCTTGGACATTGTTGGAAGGACACAAGTCAAGAGTGAGAGCAGTGGAAATGAGTTATTTAAGAGGAGCCTGTGGAGTCACGTGGAGAGACAGGCTGACGAATGAGGATATAAAGGAGCGTTGTGGTGTGGATGTGGATGTGATAGGAAGCGTTGTGAGGAACACACTGAGGTGGTTTGGCCATGTGGAGAGGATGGAGGGTGAAAGATTGACGAAGAGAGTGTATGTGAGTGAGGTGGAGGGTGGAAGAGGGAGGGGGAGACCGAGGATGAGATGGAGGGATGGGGTGGAGAGGTATATGAGAGAGAGGGGTGTGAGTTGGGAGCAGGGCAGTGAAATGGCGGGGGACAGGGCGACTTGGAGGCGATTTGTTTGTGGCCACCCCAAACGGGATTGAGGCGTCTGGCAATAGATAGATAGATAGACAAATGAAGTGGAAGAGAGAGATTGTCCAGGTGCTTCAGGGTGCAAAAGTGGATGTATGTAGATTAACTGAAACTAAATGGCGAGTTGAGAGTGTAAGTGAATGGGAGCATGGATGAGGTATATAAGAGGGTATGGGTGAGAATGAGAGGGCAAAAGAAGGAGTGTGTAATGTTGTGTGCAAGAGATGGCAGGAGAATATTAGAGAGTATGGATCACTTGGCTCATGGACTGCGTGTGTAAGACTTAAAGTCGGACTACAAATGTGGGCGATTGTGTGTGTGTTTACGCCAACACAAGCTCGTGCAAGCAGAGCGAAAGAAGAGTTCTGGACAAATGTGGAAGCATGCATGGAAAAGTTTGAAAGGAATGAGAGAGTATTTTTGACTGGAGATATAAATGGAAAAGTAGGGAATGTGAAGGTGAATGGAGTAGTTGGTAAGTGGGATGTGCCTGCAGAGGTGGATGAGAATGGCAGTGCTCAAGTGGACTTTCATGCCTGGAGAGGGATGGTGACAGCCAAAAACCCCTTCAGACACAAAATGATCCTCAAGTATGCATGGTGAGTGACGAGAAGAGTGGGTGGTGAACTGAATGAACAGAAGGCAAAGATTGATTATATGTGTGTGGATGAGAGAATGAGAAGGTATGTAATGGATGCAATAGCATATAGAGGTTGGGGGAGTGGACTTTCTGACAACCAGTTGGTGGCGGTGAAAGTCAAGGGCCAAATGAAAATGAGGACTAGAAGAAGGGAAGGATAAAAGGAAGTAGTTTATACAAGGAGGGTAGAAAGTTTACAAGAGGATGTTAACCCGCGGCATCCCATCGATGTTCTTTAACGTCCACACGTTTTGTCACTGCCAATCCCGTCGATGTACATAAACGCGAAAAAATTGCTAAGTCCCTAATTTGCACAATTTTCGATTTTCGCGAGTCATTTTTGGTACGTATACACGTGACACCTTCCTCAACAAGATGCCAGGCAGGGACAATGCCTTACCCAGCATGACCTCCTCCCCTCCCGTGCATGCCATTGTCTCAGCAATTCACCTGTTATCAGTGACCTGGCCAGTATAGCCATGTCATGCCACGGTACGAAATTCAGGGCCAGAGTGATACCCCAATCAATGACAATGTCGTGGACAAACTTTACATAGCATTAGAGGAAGAAACAGTTAGAAATGATGATCAGGTAATGTGCCAAAAAAAGGTCAGGTATTAGTGAGTGAAACAATGCTTATAATGCCTATATTACTGCTTGAAAACCAACATACTCTTGTACTACATATAAATTCGTACCAAGTAAATAAATAAATACCGTTTATGAGTGGTGTGAAATAGTTATCCTCCCATAGAACTCGTTTTCTTTGGTGCCAGCCTGATAGAAAACCCAGTAAGGTAAGGAGGTACTCCTACCTGTAATGAGTATTTTAAACCTCAGGTGAGCGATTTCTCTATGACTTTTCGATGTTTCTCACCAAAAGCGAAGGTTTGAGCCAAAAAAAAAAAAATTCCTAAAATGGTCAGGATTGGGGGGAGTCAGTGGTGGAAAAGTGGTCGGGATGGGGCGGGTTAAAAAAGGCAGAATATAAGAGTGAAGTCAAGGAGCGATTGGGTAAATATGATTTGGAGCAGATGGGGGACATGGAAAGTATGTGCAAGATATTCACAGAAGTCTGTGAAGCATGTGAGGTGGTGTGTGGGTTGAAGAGAAGACGAAACAGGGTGCAAGGAAGAGCATGGTGGAAAGAAGAGGCGAAACAGGCTGTGGGACAAGAGAAGAAAGCATATAGTAGGTGGATGAGAAATTGGGGCGTGGAGGAAGTTGAGAAACGGATGAGAAAGATATATGTAGAGAGGAAGAGAGAGGTGAAAAGATTGGGAAGAGAGAGTAGGAAGAGAGTGGATGAGGAATTGGGAAGGAATTTGAGTGTAAATTGGAGAGAATGTAAGAAAATTTTCTGGAAAGAGGTAAAAAGAGTTAGGCAAAGCGTTAAAGAAGTTAGCTGGGAAGTAAAATATAAAAATGGTAGATTGCTAGTGGAGAAGGGAGAAAAAGTGAGTATATGGAGAGAACACTTTAAGGAACTGTTGAACACAGAGAATGAAAGGAATGCGGGTATAAGTGGCTGCGGAATGGCTGGGAGAATGAGAGATGAGAGAAGAGAGGAATAAATCAGTAAGAGGGAAGTTGTGGAAACAGTGAAGAAAATCAGAATGGGGAAAGCCCAGGAATTGATGGAGTGTGTGGTGAAATGCTGAAACATGGAGGAGAGATAGTAATAGAACGGATGTGCAGATTTGCAGATTAGCCTGTGAGGAAGATAGAGTCCCGGAGGATTGGAAGTCAGGTATAATTATTCCCCCGTACAAAGGAAAAGGGAAAAAAGAAGTGTATGATAATCATAGGGTCAATTGTCTTCTTAGTGTATTAGGAAAAGCATATGGTAGGATGGTTACTGACGGAGTTACAGTAGGGAACTAACAGATAAATTAATTGGGGAGGCTTTAGGAGGGGAAGAGGTTGTGTAGATCAGATATTCATTCTTCTTTAGTAGAAAAGTTTCTAGAGGAGAAAGAAGCTGAATGAGGCCTTCATGGATATGGAGAAAGCATATGACAGGGTGAACAGAAAGGGATTATGGAAAGTGTTAGGAGTATATGGAACATACGAGATATTGTTCAATGCCGTGAGAGTGTGTATGAGGGCATTTTGGCTGCAGTGCATGTGGACAGTGAACTGAGTGAATTTTTCTACTTGAAGATTGGATTGAAACAGAGATGTCATGTCTCCATGGTTGTTCAATCTGTATATGGATAGGGTTATAAAAGAGGTACAAGGTAGGGCAGTGGATGTTGGAGCGGCCCTAATGCGAGAGAGCAGTGTGTAGAAACTCACTCTACTTTTGTTTGCAGATGATAATGTGTTGTTAAATGAAGAAGAAGGGGAGCTACAAGGCGTGGTGAATGAGTTTGGGAGAGTGCGTAAGAAACGGAATCTAAAGGTGAATGTAGGGATGAGCGAGATTGTCTTTGAGAGAAATGAAGTCACTGAATATACAGTGAGGCTGCATGAGGACGAAACGGAAAATGCGAGTGCGTTTAAATTCTAGGGTGGTGTGATGAGTAAGGACGGAAGTGTAGAGGGTGAAGTGCTTGAAAGGGTACAACAAGGAAGAAACGTTGCTGGTTCTTTGAAAATAGTGATAAGAAACAGGAAAGTGAGCAAAGAAAATGAAAAAGTTACTGCACGACAGTATTGTGACACCAATTCTGACGTATGCAATTGAAGTTTGGGCCTTGTTGAAGGGACAGAGGTCAAGAGTGAGAGCAGTGGAAATGAGTTACTTGAGAGAACCATGTGAAGTCACATGGAGAGACTGACTGATAAATCAGAAAGTGAAGGAGCGTTGTGGTGTGGATGTGTATGCGATAGAAAGCAATAGGAGAAACACATTGAGGTGGTTTGGCCATGTGGAGAGGACTGAGAACGAGAGAGTGTATGTGAGTGAGGTGGAGAAGGGGAGAGGGAGGGGAGGGGCCAAGGATGAGATGGAGAGATGAAGTGGAGAGGTATATGAGAGACGGGGGTGTGAGCTGGGAGCAGTGCAGTGAAATGCCGGGGGACGGTGCGACGTAGTGGCGATATGTTTGTAGCCATCCCTTATTGGATTACGGGTCTGACAATACATAGATAGATAGAGAGAGAGAGAGAGAGAGATAGTTTAATTCATATACTCTATTAACAACGATCAAATTTCAAAATATGTTATGTCTTATTCTTACTAAGTAACATTTATAAGAAAATTATGAGCTCTACCTATCTATTGCCAGACACCATAATCCCGTAACGGGTGGCCACTAACAAATTGCCTCTACGTAGCCCTGTCCCCTGCCATTTCATGGTCGCCCCCCCCACAAGGCTCACACACACCTCTCTCATATATCTCTCCACTCCATCCTAACGCTTTCTATCACATCCACATCACATCACAACGCTCCTTCACTTCCTCATTTGCCAGTCTGTCTCTCCATGTAACCCACATGCTTCTCTCAGATAACTCATTTCCACTGCTCTCACTCTTGACTTGTGTCCTTCCAACAATGCCCATGGTTCACTTCCATACATTAGAGTTGATACTGTCATGAAGACAATTTTTTTCTTCCATGTTCACTTCCCTGTTGCCTATCACTGCTCTCAAAGAAGAGTTCAGTTTTATGTGACCAAATATTAACAAAACTAAAACCAAAAGGGACACTTGGTTGGTTCGTTTCACGTGCCGGGTCCGAGGCAACATATGTACAAAGTTTCGTAGATATAACTTTATGCATATGGCAGAAATCCACCAATAAGTTTTGGGGTCCACCAGAACCCCCATTGGCCTTCTGTGTAACTTGGCAACCCCTGGTCCATGAAGGGTTAATATCTCTCTTGTAATAGGAGTAAAATAAGAAACTCCACACAGAAGTGTTCGAGCCACTGAAAATTTGCATAAGTTATGATGTTTCATTCATTCATCCATTGCCAGACGCCATGTATCCCAAACGGGGTGGCCAAGGGCTTAGAGTTAATTGTTTTACAGGGAGGGGCACTAATCTTCCACCAACCTCACTTGACACGTAGGGATGCCAACAGCATCTGGTGTTCCCAGGCGGTCACCCACCCAAGTACTAACCAGACCCAACGTTGCTTAACTTCGCTGATCGGATGGGAAGCGGTGTACTCAACGTGGTATGGCCGTTAGAAAATACAGATAAATTATAGTTTCAAGCCAAAACATAATTACGAGATTCTGGTCGTCTTTTCGGTATTTTAGACAGTTCTAAGTCACTAGTTCTAGGGCATTTTCGTCGCAAATTGTTTTTTATTATATCCTTGAAGATAACCTAACCTAACCTAACCTAACGTTCAGGAGTAAAATACAAATAACTTGCAACAAAAACGCCGCAGAAGAAAAACGTCACAGAATTGTCTAAAATAACGAAAAAACGGATTAAAATATCGTAATTGTGTTTTTGGCTGAAACGATATTAGAAAGGGAAGTATTTACCTCTTCTATCAGGAGTGACAGGAAGTTGATCCAAAATTTCCTGAATAACCTCAGACATCACATGTTTTGTCAGTCTGAAACGATTTACAAACTCCTCCTCACTCATGGCAGTAAAAGGGTCCATCCGATCTGGGGAAAGGACAGGCTTAACACGATGTTCAAGTCACTGAGAGATAATAATACATATGGGTTAAGGACAAAACGGAATCTTCAAAACTTTCAGAAGAATCCAGTTTAAAGAAATTCAAAATACAGTACACAGAAAGAAAGACCTAAAAACTCAATACTTAGGTATGAAATATTAAAGGTACACGAATGCTCAAAACCTTCATAAGAATATATTATTGAACATGAGAATGTAGAAAATAGTTAACAGGAGAAAAGAGTTAAAGCTCTAGGGAGCCTGTAAAATGTACAGATGAATGTACGGAGAAATTAATTGGAGGTATCCTCCAGTATTACCTGGAATAATTCTAAGAATGGAATAATTCTAAGAATTTGCCGTGCAGCAATTCTCTTGGCTCCAATTTTGGCTTCAAGTTGATCTTGGTGATCCAAGTCATCCCAGATATTCATAATTCATTGGTGTCGATCCATCTGGGTAAATACCTGTAATAAAATTGGTGTGATAATATATAGAAGAATAAAATCGGTACATTTATTCAAAATTTACAAAATTATTTTTGGTAGTAAAAAATTGTTTTGTGGTGGTTACCCTAATCTTTTAATCAATTATAGATTTTTTTTTTTTTTTTTGGTCGAAATAGTGCTTTTGATTGGCCTTAATGGTAGACGCCTACAAAGAGGTACAAATCAACTGACATTAATTTGCTTTTCTACTTCAGCTAATTCTTCACAGCATAGTTGGTAAATCTGGTGAAATTGTTGTGATTTGATCTCAACTTATATCCATATAGGTTATGTTAGGTTACCTATCACCATAGTTGTCTTTTAGGCCAATTATCCATGTTTTATTGCTAAAATAATATGCTAAATCTGATAAACAACGTCTCTGAACCAGTCCAAAGGTAGAAAACAGTTTTAAATAAGACTTGAGAGGGAGTCCAATGTGTTCCTAAATTATACCATGTGCATACCTTTCTGAAGACAATAATGAAAAGTGGAATGGTGTAAAAGTCTGTTAGATAAAGTGCTCTTGGAAATAGGCTGTGAAGTTACCTGGATGATCACAGTATGAGACACAGGTAACTTGGGAATGGTAGAAGTCAACGACTGGACTGTGTGCAGCAGTTTGATCATAAACAGGTAACACCAGTCTCTTAAAAATTCGTAAATAAAGATGGTCTCACACAAAAAAAAAAATATATAACAAGCATTAAAAAAAAAAAATTGCAAATGCATTTCCTCAATGTTATTGGAACAACTAGTTAGAGAATATGGTATCAAAAAAAAAAAAAAAAAAAATACAAAGATATTTGGGAGGAGGTGAGTGATGGTCCTGCTTCATGTTCCACTACGTTTTCCCCAAGACAGACCCATCCGCGCACCATAAGAGCCTAAATTTGGAGATGGGTAGGGGTTACAGGTGGGGAAAAAGAGAGAGAAAGGGGGGGGGGAGAGTGAAAGTAGATTTACCAATATAGCTTACCACTATAATCCACTGGATTCACTATTGATCTTCATAGATCCTATTGCCTACCTCCATTTCTGTATCTAATATGAATTTGTCTTATCTTCCCTTTAAAACATTTACTGAAATAGCACTCACAATATTTTCAGGTAGCTTATACCAGTCATATACAATCCAGCGCATGAAAGTGCCTTTTGTTTGTGTTTTATTACATCTTTTAACAATCTTTTTTGAGTAACCTCTTAGACTTGAGGTTTTAGCTAGAAACATGTTAATTGAGTTCAGCTTTTCAAGTCCTGTCATGATTTTAAGTGCTTCAATCATATCACCTCTCTTCTAGTTTCGAGGTTTGGTAGATTTAATCTTCTCAGTCTTTCTACATACTCCAAGGTTCTTAAATTAGGAAGGAGATGTGTTGCTCTCCGTTGCACCTTTTCTGTTTTATTTATGTTTCTTCTCAGTTTGGCGGACCATACTTGTACAGTATACACTAGATGTGGGTGCATGTAGGTCTTGTAAATACTAATGAATCCTTCTTCTCTCCAATTCTTGAAAGTTTTTTTTAATAGACCATGATGCTGTTCACTTTCGACACAGTCTTAACTATGTCGGCTTCAGCCTTTAAGTCATCACTAAGTATCCCTCCCAGAGCCTTTTCTTCTGTAACCTGTGTCAGCACATATTCCCCAATATTATACTCTAGTTATATTTTGGATTGGTTCTTCCCACATGCATGGTCTTGCAATTTGAGTCACTGAATTTTAACAGTCAATTACTTGATCAAACCATCATCTTACCTACATCTTCTTGCAATAACTGCATTTCTCTCACTGTTCCTACAGTGTTATATTGGCTATTTTTGTGTCGTGGGCAAAAATTTTGCATTTGTAACTAAGATTCTTTGGGAGGTCATTTATATATATTAGGAACAGTATTGCCCCCAATACTGAACCCTGTGAGACTTCACGAGTCACTTCTGCCAGGTCAGACAGTTCTCCATTTACTCTAACTCTCTGTATTCTGTTATATAAGAAATATTCTGTCCACCTCAAGATATTACCTCCAAAATCTGCTCTCTCTAACTTGTAAATTAGTCTTTTCTGTAGTTCAGTGTCGAAAGTCTTTTCAAAATCAAAGTAAATGACATCAAAAGGCTGATTTTCATCAAGTATATCTGTCCAATCACATAATGTTTCTTGAAAATTAGTTAAGCATGATTTGCCACTTCGAAAGGCATGGTGATTTTCACACAGTATTTTTCTTTTTCCTACATAAGCTACAATTTTTTCTCTTAAAGTTTCTTCAAATACTTTGCAAATTACGCATGTGTATCTCACTGGTCTGTAATTTCCTGCTTGTGATCTAGTTCCGATCTTGTGTATAGATGAAACAGTCACTTCCTTCCAACACAGAAGTATGGTTGCAGTCTTAAGGAATGTTCATATAGAATAGTCAGTGGTTCACAAAATTCATTGGCAAGTTCTTTAAGTACCTTAGGGTGGATGTTGGCAGGTCCTGTGCTGTATACCACTTAATCTCTTCAGTTTGCTTTTTTGCTCCTGAAGATGACATAACAGGTTGTAATGGAATGCCAGGAGAAAACGATAATGGGATGCGACTGAAGGATATGTGTCAGGAAAGGAGGTTGTGCATTTCTAACTTTTATTTTAAAGACAAATATGGACATAAATACACATGGTATAGAGGGAACAGGTATCGGGTTGAAAGGAGCCTGATTGATTATTTGCTCGTAGAGAGGTCGATCCTAGGAATGGTTGCTGATATGAGGGCCGTGAGAGGACGATGTCGAGGTCTGTCAGATCATATGATTGGGGTATGCAAGATTAAGCTGAGAGGAGTGAGGTTGATCAGAAGAGAGAGGAGCAGTCAAGGAGAGAGACTGAAAGTCGAGAAGCTGAGGGTCAAAGAAATGGCAGATGAATACAGGACCAAAGTAGGGGAGGACTTAAAATCAGTGAATTGGAATTTATTGGATCTGGACAGCATGTGGAATGTATATAGGGATTGCTAAGTTAGGAATGTTAAGCCGGTGCGTGGTGTGGCAAGAGTAACAACAAAGAAGAAATTTACGGCCTGGTGGAATGAAGAGGTTAAGAGAGCAGTGGAGGAAAAAGAGGAAGAAGTGGCTAGAGTGGTTACAGGACAGGGGTTCAATTGAAATAAGAACTGAATATATTGAGAGCAAGAAGCACGTACTGAGACTAGTTAAGACGAAAAAGAAGGAGGTAAATGATGATCTAGGAAGAAAAATGAATGCAAATTACTTTGAGTGTAGGAAGTTATTCTGGAAAGAGGTGCAGAAATGTAGAAGTGACAGTGGAAAGAAATGTGAAAGTGTGAAGGATGTAAGTGGTAAATTATTAACCTATGGGGATGAAGTAAGGACCAAATGGAAAGTATTTCGAAAGCCTGATGAATGGGAATAGAGAGAGCAAAGCCGCTGTAAACATGATTGGTTTTGGGGGTGTGCAGAGAAGGAATGCAGTGATAGGAAACATGACACTCGCGCATGTGAAGAACGCTCAGAAAATGGGAAAACAACTAGTGGTTGATGAGGTATATACAGAGATGATTAAGTGTAGTGGAGAGAGCGGAATGATGTTCTTGTTGGAGATATATAAGAAGGCATGGATGAGTGAAACGGTGTCAGCAGAGTGGAAAAAGGCTGTGATTGTACCCCTGTACAATAATAAAAGTGAACGAAGTGAGTGCAAGAATTTTCATGGTATAAGCATATTCAGTGTCGTAGGGAAGGTATATGGAAGAATTATTATAGAGAATGGAAGAGAGATACCAGATGTCCTGGTGAATGACGAATATGGTGGCTTTAGAAGTGGCAGAGGATGTGTGGATGAAATATCTGGAGTGAGACAGATAGTGCAGAAGGCTTGTGAGAATGACCATAAAGTGTTTATGATGGATCTGGAAAAAGCATACGACAAAGTAGACAGAGAAGGATTGTGGAAAGCTTTGTGCATGTACGGCATGGATGGTATGCTGCTACGTGACGTCAAGCGCAGTAAAGTATCTGCAATGGTAAATGGGCATCTAAGTGAATGGTTCATGATTGGTGTGGGCGTGCTAAAAGGTTGTGTGACTTCCCCATGGTTGTTCAATATATGATGGCTGGGGTGATGAGCGAAGTAAAAACATAAGTAATGGAGAGGGGGATGGCGCTGATAATGAATGGTGATGGATGGAATATCTCAAATTTATTGTATGCTGATGATGCAGTACTACTTGCATTTTTTAAAATGCAGGAAAGAAGGAACCAAAGGCCAGGAACTCGCAAACTATTCCTGCTGAGAAGAAAACAAAAACATCACAAAAGAGCGCCAAATTCAAGACCCATTCATTTCGAGATGCCTGGATACACTGCGTTTGAAACACTGGAGATCATAGGAAGTGAGAAATACAGACACAGGGAGACAGTTCCAGAATTGACCTGTTGCATAAATGAAGGACTGGAAATAACGATTAATTCTTGCATTAAAGAGTTGGACAGAAAAGGGATGAGAGCTTGTTAATAGACGGGTGCTAAGCACCCGTCGTAGAGGTGGAGGGATGCAAGCAGACAGTTCAGGGGAGCAGTGACCATTGAAGTAGCGATAGAAACGAGATAAAGATGCAACAGTCCGGCGAAGAGACAGAGGTTGAATGGAGCCAGTAAGTGGAAGAGTGTTGATGAGACAAAAAGTCTTTGACTCCACCCTATTAAGAAGAGCTGCATGCGAGGAGCCTCCCCACACATGAGAGTTGTACTCTACACAGGGGCGAATAAAACCCGTGTATAAAGTCAACAACTGTGCAGTGGTAAAGAAGGTTCGGAGTCGGCTTAGCACATCTAATCTCTTGGAAGAAGATTTTACAAGAGATGCAATATGATCTTTCCAAGTAAGTCCTAAGTGAATGAAACCCCAAGCATGTTCAAGGGTAATGCAGGATTGAGCTGGATATTATTAAACATTAGTGGGTATTTCAGTGGAAGATTCTGTCGAGTTGATAGGTGTAAAAACTGAGTTTTTGATGCATTAAAAACAACGACATTGTTTTTACCCCAGTTAGAGATACGAGCCAAATCAGACATTAGGTGTGCCATAGCCTCATCCCTTGTTTCTTTAAGCAACTGCTAAGATGGACGTTGCGGGAACCAAATGGAAAGGTGATGCGTGGAATCATCAGTGTATGAGTGGATAGGGTTAGATGTACAGCTCAGAAGATCGTTGAAGAATAAAATGACGAGAGTTGGTGATAGGACAGAACTCTGAGGAACACCACTGTTGATAAATCTAGGAGAAGAACGATGGCCATCTACAACAGCGGCTATAGAACGACCAGAAAGGAAACTATAGAAGTAGGCACAGATAGAAAGATAGAAACCGTAAGAGGGCAGTTTCCATGTTAAAGATTTATGCCAGACTCGATCGAAAGCCTTTGAGATGTCAGGTGCAATGGCAAAGCTTTCGCCAAAGTCCCTAAAGGAGGATGACCATGAGTTTGAAAGGTAGGTGAGAAGGTCGCCAGTGGAGCGTCCCTGATGGAACCCATACTGACGATCAGAAAGCAGGTTGTGAAAGGAAAGGTGCTTTAAAATTTTTCTGTTATGAATTGATTCGAAAACTTCTGAGACATAGGATGTTAAAGCAATTGGACGATAGTTAGTGGGTTGGGAATGGTCATCCTTCTTTGGGACAGACTGAATGAGAGCAAACTTCCAGCAAGAAGGAATGGTACAAGTTGACAGACAAATTCGAAAGAGTTTACTATGCAGGGTGTAAGCACAGAAGCACAGTTCTTGAGGATGACAGGAGGGACTCCATCAGGCCCATATGTCTTGTTAGTATCAAGGTCAGTGATGGCAGAAAATACATCAGCTGACAAAATTTTAAAGTCAGCCATGAGGAAGTCAGAGGGGGGAAGTGATGGAGGAACAGCACCGGAATCGTCTAAGGTGGAATTAGAGGAGAAAGTCTGAGAGAAGAGATCTGCTTCATCAGTAGAAGAAATAGTTACAGAGCCATCAGAATAGAAAAGAGGAGGGAAGGATGATGAGATAAAGTTGTTAGAAAGGTTTTTGGCAAGGTGCCAGAAGGAGCGGGAAGAATTCGAGTTGGAGAGTTGAGAGCATTTAGTATAGATGAAATTATTTTTAGCAGAGTGAAGAACAGACTTAGCACAATTTGGGGCAGAAATATAAACAAGATGTGATTCAGGGGTGGGTTGGCTTCACATTTGCTCCAGATAAAGTCATCCACCATCAAAGCATTGGACATTCACAGTTCTTCTGTTTCCCTCAAAATACATCAGTTTTTGTGTCTTGCCCAGACACACCTCCAGCCCATTCATCAGCATCTGGTTTATACATCTCACCAGATTACTGTACAGTCCTGACACCTACACTATCCACCTTGCCCACTAAAAACCATTATGCCATTCTCAACCACACACACAAATACTTCCAGCCACGGCCTAGGATGAACTAAATGTAAGTGCACACATTAAAGCAAGTTGATAGGTTTAAATATTTAGGTACTTATTTAGCCAAGGATGGTTCTTTGAACTTTGAATTCGAGGAAAGGTTAAAGAAGGCTAATCAGGCAATGGGAATGCTTAAAAATATTTGGAATAATAACAATTTTTCTGTGCATACAAAAATCAAACTTTATAAGGTAATGGTTAGGAGTATCTTCATTTATGGATACGAGTCTTGGTACAGCACAGTGACTATGGAAAATAAATTCTTGCTGTTTGAAAACAAAGCACTTAGAAGAATATTAGGAGTTAAGTGGTGGGAAAGGATACCAAATAGTAGAATTAGAGAAATAACGGGAGTGCAGCCGGTCGATGAATATGTTAGATTCTCACGATGGAAGTGGCTAGGACATGTGTATACGAGACAGGGAATAGTACGAGGTACACCAGGGTGGGTGGCACTTGGTAGGAGAGGTAGAGGAAGGCCAAAAGAGACGTGGGTGAGGACAATGAGACGGGAAGCTGGAGATGAGTGTTGAGGAGATCTTGAGGAGTTAGCACAAGATAGGATGTGGTGGTGTGAGTTCATCGAGGCCCTATGCATCCCCGAGGGTGCCACAGGAAATGTTTGATTGATTGATTGCACACATTAAGCTGACTTCACCCAAGTATGAAACCATGCAATTGATTAATCAGACATTACAACCTTGGGAAGAATACAGTAGGATTATGTTTAACTCATATTATGTATAAAGCCCAGTTCGAGTCATCTTTGTAATTTTCTCCATCATATTTACTGTATTAATTTTGGCCATGCACAGAATGCAAGCAAGGATTTAAGAACTGTTCTGTATAAGTGAGACAAAACTGAGTAAATATTGTAAATATTGTATATATATTTTATATAAAATTACAAAATATGGGTTACACATTATACAGGCTTACTTTAATTATACTATCATATCTCATATATATATATATATATATATATATATATATATATATATATATATATATATATATATACAGCAAGTCCTTCTCATATATATTGTATAACTGACTACAGTAGACTTGCCATTGTATTATTTTAATATTACTCTTACATTATACATGTACAATTTCATGACTACAATAATTACATTATCCCAATTATGTGACTTTCACAATATTATGTATTTCACTTACAAATTGACTGTAATGTGTATCTAGTAACCATTAATATGTTATGACTATTTACTGTCGATGGTATGCCAGTTTTGCGTGACCGAGCGATATGTAGGCATAATATAACGCAATACTATATGTAACCACTGTATATAGCTATAGTTAACAATATGTAGAACAGGTAGTTATGTCTGAGTCCTCCAGGAAGAGTTAAAGAACACATCTTGCCTAGACGAACCATAAATGTCAATTCACACAATGTGTATCCACAATCCTTGTTGTCCCAGACCATCAATAATTCTTAAGCCATACGATGTATCTCAAACTTCCTCGTAGGCCAGATGAACAAGAATTTCATGACGTATCCAAAACATGTGGAGTAACCAGCCCTTGCCAGTTAGTCCACGTGATAGGAAATTTACCATACACATCCTCCCCACGCTTTATATAATGTCGGGGAGAATCCCATCAGATCAGAAGGGGGTTAGAGAAAGAAAGGGGAGAGAAGGGCTGGTGAGAAGGTCCAACATTAGTATCACGCTCTACTAAACTGTAGCTCATCTCTTTTATAACTTTGTGCAATAAACTTTGTAACCTGAGAGTGCTGTAACTCACCTCGTTGACACTATGTCTCACTACTTATTTCTGGCTGAGATTAACGATCCATAATCAAGTGCCCTATCTCACTACAAGTACCTAAAACTAAGCTATCGAGATTGGTGGCCAGATAACCTTCTCTGCATAACTACACCCCTCGGCTACGTCTACTTACACACGGAGTGCGGGGATCGTGTCCCGATTGAGTAATGGGTGCGATCAGTCCGTCCTGCCTACCACACCGGGGATACTGGAGAGGGGTGGGAGGGTGAAGAGGAGCGACGTTTGCGTCAGAGTTAATAAGGCGAGGCATGAAGGTGGTGGGATGACTGATTTATCCAACTGCGGGATCCTTTACATGGCTGATAGAGCTCCATCATTGCCACATAAGAATATCTTCCACTCATTGGTACATTTAAGTCTATAAAGGTGACCGAGAGAAGCCACTGAGCTCTTTTTGTGATTTTCAATAGATTTCGATCTTTAAAATAGTAAGGCAGAGGTCCAAGCCTGAACATCATGAGCCCTAGGGTTAACTATGGGGCCTGCCTGCTTGTTGAGCTAAAACATGTGAGGGAGTGCAGGAGCATACTGGGAGTGGGTATGGAGTTATATGCCATACTAAG
This sequence comes from Coenobita brevimanus, assembly GCF_032717465.1. Taxonomy (NCBI): domain Eukaryota; kingdom Metazoa; phylum Arthropoda; class Malacostraca; order Decapoda; family Coenobitidae; genus Coenobita; species Coenobita brevimanus. The sequence goes on along the minus strand of NC_137052.1, from coordinate 7,357,422 downwards.
ATATTCATACTCATGAACTACTTCAAAATTGTCATTAGCAAAAATGAATCGCTTGCACATCTCACCTTACCCATGGAAAGTACTTTGACTTCCTTTATCTGTATTTATTTGCAATGATCAAAGGCTACAGTATTCTCACATGATGTCTGTTAAAAATAGCAACCGCCTATCACTCTCTGCTAACGCTATGGTGATAGCATATCAAAGCCAAGCTCGGGGACCCCAGAAAAAGAACGGCTAATGTGGTTTTTAATTTCATATAAATATATTGCAAAAACTATCAAAGACAAGCTTTCACCTTCTCTTACACCAGAATTACAATGAAAAAACGAAGAAACTTTTCTCTTACTTGACCAAAAACATAACAATATCATAAACTGCATATCACATGTTGAACCTTCCCTCTAGTGTTATATTTTAACATCTTTGTCCATAGAGCTGATATCTCGGTAAAACAACGCGAAGTCCATGAAGACGCAGAATAATGACGTGTGTGTATGTGTGTGTGTGTGTGTGTGTGTGTGTGTGTGTGTGTGTGTGTGTGTGTGTGTGTGTGTGTGTATGTTCACATAGTAGTTAAACAGAACATGCAGGTAAATTTGTGATCATAAGCAAAGAACGTCATATTCGTCATATATTTGTAAAGTCTAGTATTAAGCACAGATGTATATAATTATGATGATGATGTAGGGCTGATGCCCACCAAGTAGTTGCCATCAGTGTCTGTAGACACTATGTAGGGATGGCGCCAACGCCCCCATAAGAGTAAAATATAATCCTTCGTAACCCCCGAATACAGAGGCATGAAACTCTTTTAAACATGTATTCATAATCTTCATGCTTGTCTCTGTCTAAAACATCTAATAAAGTAGCAAAGACATAACCTAACAGGGTAAAACAGTCGGAAAAAAAACACGATTTTTACAGATACTTCATTTTAGTTTTTTTCTTTGTCTTCTCGCCTTTTTCTTCTCGTAGTCGTTGTTTGTTGTTAATGTTATTGTTAGTGTTAGTGTTGTTATTATTGTTGCTATTGTTGTTGTTATTATTGTTATTATTGTTGTTATTGTTTTTATTGTTGCTGTTATTGTTGTTATTAATGTTGTTATTGTTATTGTTATTGTTGTTAGTGTTAATGTTATTGTTGTTACTATTATTGTTATTGTTATTGTTATTGTTGTTGTCAGTTATTCTTCTTGTTATTGTTGTTATGTTATTGTTATTGTTACTGTTGTTGTTATGGTTATTCTTATTGTAAATGTTGTTATTGTTATTATGGTTATTGTTTTTGTTATTGTTGTTATTGTTGTTATTGTTATCATTATTGTTGTTAACATTGTTATTATTGTTATTATTGATGTTATTATTGTTGTTATTGTTGTTGTTATTGTTGTTATTGTTGTTCTGCTAACTCTTCTTCTTCTTCTTCTTCTTCTTCCTCCTTCTCCTCCTCTTTTTCTTCTTTTCTTCTATTTTCTTCTTCTTTCTGCTTTTTTCTTCTATTTTTCCCTATTATTTTTCATCTATTTTTCTCCTTTTCTTCTTGTTCTTCTATTTTGCTTCCTTTTTCTTTTTCTTCTTTTTTACTATTTTTTTCTCTTTTCCTTTTTCTTTCCATTTTTTCTTCTTTCTTGTTTTTTTTCTTCTTTCTTAACCGTCTCAATCCCTGAAATGGAGAAACTGATTTTTTTTCCCCACAGCGGGTTTAATTCTCCACTGTGTCGGAGGCACGGTAGATGTTGCCCTAATAAAGTCAGAATCATTAGATCGAGAATAGGACAAGGTGTAGAATTTTGATCTGATTTAGACAAAACCTGGTACAAGGGTAGCAGGCCGAGGAAAGGTTGAAGTGTTTCAGTTTTGAGAACTATCTATCTATGTATTGCCAGACGCTTTAATCCCGTACGGGGTGGCCACAAACAAATCGCTTCCACGTCGCCCTGTACCCCGCAGTTTCGTTGACCTGATCCCAACTCAGAGGAAACGTGGGATATGATAAAAAAGAGAGGTGAGGCTAAATTGAGGAGTGAGATGCAATGCGTTGATGAACGAGAGATTGAATTAGCAAGAGCTGCGTATTGGAGTTTGAATTCAAAAGTAAGAAGGTTAGCTAGGAGAGATAAAAGATGTGTGGATGAAAAGGTTGCAGAGACTGAAATCTTAATAAACAAAAATGATGGACAGAGTCAAAGAATAGCATATGAATCGATTAGAGAACCGAGTGGTAATGCAGGTAAACGCAAGGAAATACCAGTTAGAGACAGGGAAGGAACTTTATTGACCAAAGATGGAGATATTAAAAATAGATGGAAAGAGCATTTTGAGACAGTTCTTAATAGACCAATACCACCAGAAGAGGATATACCGTCTGCTCAGGAAGATTTAAATATAGAAACAGGAGAGTTGAGGCTTGCAGAAGTGGAGAAAGCAGTAAAACAGTTAAAGAATAATAAGGCACCAGGGGAGGATGGTTTATTTCCGGAAATGTTTAAAGTGGAGGGGGATAGATTAATAATGATCTTGACCAAGCTATTCAATAAGATATGGGTGACGGGGTTACTACCATCAGTTTGGAAGAATGGTGTAATTGTTAAAGTTCCGAAGAAGGGAGACCTGAGTGAATGTGGTAATTGGAGGGGAATCTCTTTGTCACCGATAGCTTTGAAAGTTTTCAGTAGAGTGTTGTTAAATAGGTTGGAGCCGGTGGTTGAGGGTATTCTGAGGGATGAACAGGCTGGTTTTAGAAAGGGACGTGGTTGCAATGATCAGATCTTTATAGTTAGGCATTTGATGCAGCAAGTTAATGAAATGAGAGTACCGTTAAGTCTTTGTTTTGTTGATTTTGAAAAGGCTTTTGATAGTGTTTCGAGAGAGACTATGGGGAAGATCATGAGACATTATGGAATACCAGAGGAGTTTGTGAGGGTCATTATGAACATGCATGAGGACACATTTTGTAAAGTGATGGTTGATGGTTGTCTGAGTGATTCGTTTGAAGTCAAGTCCGGAGTATTTCAAGGTGGTGTTCTATCGCCTTTACTATTTATATTGGTCATTGATTACATTATGAAACGCATTGGAACAGAAACCGGTGCAGGTATACTTTGGGGAGAGAACAGGAAACTTTTGGATTTAGATTATGCAGATGATATAGTTTTGATTTGTGATGGGCCAGAAGAGATGTAGAGAGTGTTGGACTGTTTGGTGAGTGAAGGTCGCAAGGTGGGTTTGGTTATTAATTGTGGAAAAACTGAAATAATCAATATGAATATGGAAAATGCGCAGGAATGTGTAATTGGAGGTATGGTTGTAAAGCAAGTTGATAGGTTTAAATATTTAGGTACTTATTTAGCCAAGGATGGTTCTTTGAACTTTGAATTCGAGGAAAGGTTAAAGAAGGCTAATCAGGCAATGGGAATGCTTAAAAATATTTGGAATAATAACAATTTTTCTGTGCATACAAAAATCAAACTTTATAAGGTAATGGTTAGGAGTATCTTAATTTATGGACACGAGTCTTGGTACAGCACAGTGACTATGGAAAATAAATTCTTGGTGTTTGAAAATAAAGCACTTAGAAGAATGTTAGGAGTTAAGTGGTGGGAAAGGATACCAAATAGTAGAATTAGAGAAATAACGGGAGTGCAGCCGGTCGATGAATATGTTAGATTCTCACGATGGAAGTGGCTAGGACATGTGTATAGGAGACAGGGAATAGTAAGGTACACCAGGGTGGGTGGCACTTGGTAGGAGAGGTAGAGGAAGGCCAAAAGAGACGTGGGTGAGGACAATGAGACGGGAAGCTGGAGATGAGTGTTGGGGAGATCTTGAGGAGTTAGCACAAGATAGGATGTGGTGGTGTGAGTTCATCGAGGCCCTATGCATCCCCGAGGGTGCCACAGGAAATGATTGATTGATTGATTGATTGATCCCAACTCACACCCCCTCTCTCATATACCTCTCCACGCCATCCCTCCATCTCATCTTCGGCCTCCTCCGCCGCCTCCCCTCCCTCCACCTCACTCACATACACTCTCCTCGTCAGTCTCTCACCCTCCATCCTCTCCATATGGACAAACCACCTGAGTGTGTTCCTCCTAACGCTTCCTATCACATCCACAACCACACCACGACGCTCCTTTATATCCTCATTTGTCAGCCTGTCTCTCCATGTGACTCCACATGCTCCTCTTAAATACGGTAACTCATTTCCACTGCTCTCACTCTTGTTTTGTGTCCTTCCAGCAATGTCCAAGCTTCACTTCCATACGTTAGAGTTGGTATCACAATACTGTCATGTAGTAACTTTTTCACTTCCATGCTCACTTCCCTGTTTTTTATCACTGCTTTCAAGGAACCAGCAACCTTTCTTCCTTGTTGTACCCTTTCAAGCACTTCACCCTCCAAACTTCCATCCTTACTCATCACATTCCCCAGGTACTTAAACGTACTCACATTTTCCATTTCCTCACCATCCAATCTCACTGTACATTCACTGACTTCACCTCTCTCAAAGACCAACACTTTACTCTTCCCTACATTCACCTTTAGATTCCGTTTCTTACACACTCTCCCAAACTAATCCACCAAGCCTTGCAGATCCCCTTCGTCTTCACTCAACACAGTATCATCTGCAAACAACAGTACAGGGAGTTTCCAAACACTACCCTCTTTCACTAGGACCACTCCAACATCCACTGCCCTGCATTGTGTCTCTTTTATTATCCCATCCACGTCCAGATCGAACAACCATAGAGACATGACACATCCCTGTTTCAACCCAACTTTCAAAGAGAAAAATTCACTTAGTTCACCATCCACACGCACCGCAGCCTTCGCACCATCGTACATACTCTTCACAGCATTCAACAACTTCCCATCTACTCCATATATTCTTAACACTTTCCACAATCCTTGTCTATCCACCTTGTCATATGCTTTCTCCAAATCCATGAAAGCTGCATACACCTTCTTTCCCTTCTCTAGAAACTTTTCCATTAAAGATCTAAGAATGAATATCTGATCTACACAACCTCTTCCTTTCCTAAAGCCTCCCTGTTCTTCTCCAACTAATTCCTCTGTTCTTTCTCTAACTCTGTCAATAAGTATCCTATCATACACTTTTCCTATTACACTAAGAAGACAAATGCCCTTATGATTACCACACACTTCTTTTTCCCCTTTTCCTTTGTACAAGGGAATAATTATACCTGAGTATCAATCCTCCATGACTCTACTTTCCTCCCAGGCCAATCTGCACATCTTCCACATCCATTCTACTACTATCTCTCCCCCATGCTTCAGCATTTCACCATACATTCCATCAGTTCCTGGGGCTTTCACCAATTTGACTTTCTTCATTGCTTCCACAACTTCTGTCCTACTGATTTCTTCCTGTCTTCTCACCTCCCTCCTTCTCCCAGCCATTCCCCAGCCACATATACTCGCATTACTTCCATTCTCTATGTTCAACAATTCCTTAAAGTGTTCTCTCCATCTGCTCATTTTTTCTCCCTTCTCCACTAGTAATTTACCATTTTTATCTTTCACTCCCCTACTAACTACACTTCCATCGTGTCTTACTCTCTTCACCTCTTTCAAGAATATTTTCTTACAGTCCCTCCACTTTACACTCAAATTCCTTTCAAATTCCTCATCCACACTCTTCTTACTCTCTCTTACTAATCTTTTCACCTCTCTCTTCCTTTTTACATATAACTCTTCTGCATCTCAACTTCTTCCACTCCCCTATTTCTCATCCATTCATTGTATGCTTTCTTCTTTTGTGGCAGCTTGTCTCATCTCTTCATTCCACCATGCTGTTCCTTGCATCCCCTTCTGTCTTCTCTTCACCCCACACACCACATTAAATGCTGCACATATTTCTTCTGTGAATATCTTGCACACACCTTCCACGTTCCCTGTCTGCTTCAATTCATATTTACCCAATAGTTTCTTCTCTTCTTTCTTATATTCTGCCTTTTTCTTATTCTCTTGTAACCTTTCCACTTTCCTGGCAACTACTCCTTCCCCCCGTCCTTCCCTTCTTCTATTTCTCCTTCTTACTTGGATCTTGATTCTGGCCACCATCACCACTCAAAATTTAAGGCCACTCAAGCGTGTCAAACTTTCGGACCTTTAAGTCAAGTGGTTGTTATTCAATCTGTATTTATTTTGGTGGAACAAATTAAGGTTACCCACAGAAGACATTATTCAATTGTGAAAACACTGATTCATACTCAGTGGAGGAGTTCATGGTCATGCAGGGAAAATGTATGTAAAGTTATAGAACAATGGGTCAAAGGTCAAGGTCACAGAGCTAGACTAAATGTTCTCATAGACGCATTGAAAGGCATGTTTCGCTTTCCTAGTGCTCCTTCTAAATATTTTCTCCAGAAAACTTTCTCACAGACTTACCAAGTCAGAGGCTTCATTATTCCTTTAACTACTGTGATGCTCGTAAGTTAAAACGATAAAAAAAAAAAAAAATCAGATTTCTTCTACTGAAGCTTTTAAAAATCAATAAAACAAGTATTTTAATAAGTTTAATAAAATGAATGTAGATGTAGGGATGGCAGTGTGGGAAAAACCACTGGAACACACACACACACACACACACACACACACACACACACACACACACACACACACACAAACAGAAGAAGGAATCCCATACTTATTTTAATTTTCGCATACCTTTGTGTACTGCATGGGTGGTTAACAGTTATACAATTATATTGACACTTTTTGGGTGCACTAATCCTACACCATAATGGCATACACTGGATTAAAAAGAAGAAAAAAGAAAGAAAGAAAGTGAGGGTTTAAATGTAGTTTCCTGCCTGGATTTTTTTTTGCATCTTATTATTTTTATTATTATTATGATGATTATTATTATTACTATTATCATTACTTGCGAATTGAGATCCCTGCATTTTATACATTTTATGACATGTTTATACTGGTCGTTTTCAAAGTAGTGTACAGTAATTGCCCTGAAATATAATACTGACTCTCTTTGCTTTCTATTTTAACATAACGCATTTTATACAGGCTACCGTCCCACAGTTTTATGCACCCTAAAGTGAATCCTGCACTACCAGCTTGGAAGGACTTCATGGCTACCCCATTGTACGCACTTAACCTGCGCTGTACCCATGACATAGGATGCACGTCGCAACTTTTTTTCACGCTCAGTCCCCACGACATATATATATATATATATATATATATATATATATATATATATATATATATATATATATATATATATATACTTTTTGCAAATGCAAGATCCATCATTTGCACATTTTTCATATTTCTTGCATGATTTTTGGTGCTATACGCATGACACCTTCCTCTACTCACCGCCATGCGACCCCAAGTGACCCAATTGCACCCCTGACTCGGCCACTCACCTGTTAGCAGTGACCCAGGACAGACATGGCGTGCCAAGATTTCTCTGATAAGGAAATCCAAGCCATCCTGATCCTGTGCACGAAGGGTTGGACGAGGACGAGGATGGAGCAGGTGGACATGGTGTTCCCACGTGGTTGGGGTCGGAACAGATCTCGCCGCATGGAGTGGGAGGGGCGAGGAGGCGAGTAAGGTATGGGCCTATTGTTTTGTCTGGAGAAGGCGAAAGTGAAGGGGTGAGAGTGAGTGGTGTGGAATGTGAAAGTGGTAGTGGCAGGCAGGGAGCTCCCAGGGAAGCACATGGTGCACCTGGGCAGTGGGCAGGTGAGGAGGAGCCGCTCCCAAGCACCTCTTTCGCCCCACAGTATTCCCACACTCCCTCCTCACAGCCCTGTGATGTGGGAAAAGGGACAAAAGAGAAGGGGGAGGGGAAAGGAAAAGGGAAAGGAAAAAGGAGCATGAGTGGGAAAGGGCACTGCTCTCCACCTCCCCAACCATCCCCACCACCCTCTCCTCCACACCCCGACGGAGATGATGGAGATGAGGGTGGAGATGGTGATGTGTCATGGTTCTGGGAGGACGGGAGTGATTTTGTACCAACAATTCACCCTTTCACAGAGGAGTGGTGGTCTGGTTGCACTGTTCCCCATACCCATGAAGGCTCCCACAGGGTGAATTTCTTCCACCTTTACTTCTCTGAGCCGTCTGTGGTGCGTATAGTGGAGCAGACAAACAACTTCGCCAGAAGCATGCACCATGAAAGCAAGCACGAGGGTACAACGAGCAGGCACTCACGGCACTATGATTACCCAGTAACAGTAGGTGAGATGTTCCTTTTTTTGGTCTTGGATCTGTTGATGGGTATTGTACGGAAAGGACATATTCCGGCTTACTGGTCTACTGACCTGATTACTTACACACCTTTCTTTGGTAAAGTTATGAGTCGGAATAGGTTTCAATACATTCTGAGCCGCCTCCACTTTTATGATGCAGATGACCCTGCTAATGCAAATAACACAGATAAAATGAGGAGTATTAGGCTTGTTTTTGATCACATACGGGAAACTTTCTGCTTGTCATTTTATCCTTACAGGGACCTTGTCATAGACGAGAGTCTTGTGTTGTGGAGAGGCAATCTTTCCTTTCGCCAGTACAGACCCAGCAAGAGACACTGTTTTGGGTTCAAAATCTTTGTTATATGTAACTGTAAAACTGGTTATGTGCAAGACACAGTCTTGTACACCGGCACACAGACAGACATAACAGAAGATTGAAGTATTGGACTCTCTGGGGCCGTGGTGAAGACAATGATAGAGAATTACCTTCACCGTGGTCACGTCTTGTACCTGGACAACTGGTACACTAGCCTTCTTCTTGCTCGGTACCTCCACCTTCACGACATCGGAATCTGTGGCACTGTCAAGAGAAACCACTGTCATGTGGTGAAACTCGGGAGGAAACTCGACAGGAATGAGGTGGTTTTCTTCAAGGCAAACAACATCCTCGCCACTATATGGAACCACAGGAGAGAAGTTTCCCTCCTGTTGATGGTACACCGCCCCCTAATGCACTGGACAGACTCTGTGGAGTACACCGGCCAGAGGAGGACCCACGTCTGGAAACCGGAGTCAGTAGTGGAGTACAATGTGAACATGAGGCAGGTAGACCAGTCTGACTCCATGATTCCCAGTGTGGAATGTGCCAGGACCACGATGAAATGTTACAACAAACTCTTCTTCCCCCTGCTCGATATTACAGTCCTCAACTGCCACTACCTCCACACCTTGACTACAGGAACCTCCGAGACTTTCGGGGGGATTGTGGGGGAGCTGTCCCGAGAGATCAACGGGAAATATGCAGAGGAAAGGCCCCACCCCCGCACCCGCGCCGCCACTGCCGGCCAGACGCCCCTACGCCTCACAGGATGCCACTTCCTCACCACCATCCCCTCTCAACCAAACCACCTCAGACCACAGTGCCCGTCATGTGTGCAGCAACTCCAAGGTAAGAGCAAGCGCTGGCAGATGAGACACGAGATAGGGGTGTGCAGAGTGTAATGTTGGTCTGTGCCTTGAGCCCTGCTTCAAGGAATATCGCACCCTACTAACCTACTCTAGTACGCACTCTCTAGTAAGGCCAGTCAATATGTGATACTGTGTGGTGCGAAATATCACGCTTACTATAGTAGTAAGTCATGTATATATGTGATAACAGTTACAGAAGGTTGGAAAATGGTAATAATCTTTGTGGAAAAGTATAATGGAGGTTGAAAACTAGAATGTGATACTGTGTGCTTGCAAGAATATCACGCTAGGCATGTAAATATGCGATAAATTACACTCACTATAATAGTAAGACCTGTCAATATGTGATAACAGTTATAGAAGTTGAAAACTATAATCGAAGTTGAAAAAAAAAATGTAATACTGCGTGCTTGCGAGAATATCACTCACTATAATAGTAAGGCTGTCAGTATGCGATAATATGACACTCACTATAATAGTAAGGCCTGTCAGTATGTGGTAACTATTACAGAAAGTTGAAAATTGTATAATGATTGCAGAAAAGTATAATGTAAGTTGAGAAACAGAATGCAAGTTGAAACAACAGTCTCAGTGAGTCGGCGATATTCAGTGTTCCGATAATGAACCTATGCTTATATCGTTTATATATTTTTTTTTAACCAACATATTCTTGTACTACATGTAAATTTTTACCAAATAAATGTACATTTATGTGTTCTGGTTGGTTTCGAATAGTAACCCCTACCATAGAAAACGTGGCACCTGCACCGCGCCTCAACAGAGTACGATACCAGGGGCGTGGAGACTCACGTGTCCCGACCACTTGTAAGCTGAGGTGAGCACTTTCTTGGTGATTTTCCATTGTTTCTCACCAATAGCGGTGGTTTGAGCCCTCCCCCCCCCAAAAAAAAAAAAAAAGACAAGTCGAAAATTTGTCGGGTTTGGGAGGTGGGTTTGGTAATAAATTGGTAGGTACGAGGCGGGTTAAAGCATTAAAATATATGCTACAAACACTAGTGAATTTCTCTCTCTCTCTCTCTCTCTCTCTCTCAATTATGGTTTTACACACACACACACACACACACACACACACACAAATATATATATATATATATATATATATATATATATATATATATATATATATATATATATATATATATATATATATATATATATATATATATATATATATATATATATATATATATATATATATATATATATATATATGTTATGCGGGGTGTTTTTAGTCTGACCTCTCGTCCTAAAAATGCCCGCGACTGAGCGGGGTCCTCTTTCCGGACCGGAAGTAAAGCACCCACAAAGGAACAGGGCATAAAAACTAGGCAGTATATCTTAAGACATCTATTGTCTTAATTCATACACCGTTACAATATAATACAGAGAGACACTGGATATGTTTTGGACAGGGACACAGAGTTAGCTTTCAATATAAATGTACACAGTTACACTCAGGATGTGGTGCTCTTCACTTACACACAGAAAACTAATTATGAATACACAATACCCGTGTTTTGTTTATAGGCAGAACTGACATTTTATATATTAAGCCTGGTGCACTAGAGGTGGAAAGGGCCAGGGGTCAGGGGAGTGAATATGACTATAAATGTTTAGGGTGCGAGTCGCAACACTTGGGGAAGTCACTTAGTCGTGGTAACACTGTTCACAGGTCTTTGGTTCTCCGGGCACCACTGGTCTTGACCCATTATTTCTATATGTTACTCTGTTTGTACTTATTAGTATTTTCCACTCTGCCTGGGTATCATTTCACAGTGTGTCACTTATATTGTTCTGGCCCTCACTTTGTCACTGGCACTATACACTCCGGTCTCGACGGTTCGTGGCACGAGGTGTTGAGATCACTGTTTACCCTTAGTTCCTGGGTTTAACTGAGGAGGCGCCTGGGCTTGGGAGGAGGCCCTATTGGAGAGCCTTCCTGTAGGGGGCAGCGCACTGCCCGTAGGGACGTCATCGCCCGGGCCTTCTTCATCAGGGGTGTACAGGGAGGCTCTCCCGTCTGGGGGCCTCAACCTGTGAGGAGGCCCTCGTGTTGGAGCCTCATCGGTGGGGTGCAGGGAGGCCCTCTGGTCTGGGGGCCTCGACCTGGGAGGTGGCCCTCGGGGCTAGGGCCGAACAGCTGCAGGAGGAGGGCCTGTCGCCTCTGACTCCGGGGAGAGGGGGAGCCCAAGTTGCCCGGTGCTGGGGCCTGCTGGTCTGGCCTGGGAGTCCTGGGGCTGCGGCCGCCTGCAGGGTGGGGTGTCGTTAGGGGTGAACTGCGGCGCCTTCTCCGTCGGGCTTCCGTCGGGGGCTGGGACCGTTCAGGGGTAGGTGGTAGGACCGGGATCGGGCCACGCCACCACTCCGGCAGCTCCTCCGGGGAACCACACCTGGAGGGAGACAACAAAGGGCGTCCCACGCAGCCGAGAGGTAAAGGGTCGGCCGCGCAAGGGACCTTTTTCTTCGGGAGGACTGTAGGCATCACGGATGAAGGCCGTACAGTGGCCGCTCCTTCCCCCACACGTACAATGGCCGTTGTGGCGGTTCCGTAACTCCTAGGGCCCACAGCTGAAGGGCGTACAGTGGCCGCTCCTTCCCCCACACGTACAGTGGCCGTTGTACTCCCAAAGGAGGAAGAGGCAGATGAGGGGCGTACAGTGGCCGCTCCCTCCCCGGCACGTACAGTGGCCGTTACCGCGGGTCTGCCTGCCCTTTGGGAAGTAACTGAAGGGCATACAGTGGCAGCTCCTTCCCCGGCACGTACAGTGGCCGTTACCGCGGTGTTACTCCCGTAGGGGGAGGTAGTGGATGAGGGGCGTACAGTGGCCGCTCCCTCCCCGACACATACAGTGGCCGTGATCGTGGTTCCACTACTCCTGCCTTTGCCAGTTGGAGCGTGCTCAATAGCTAACACTCCAAGGCTGTCCCCAGAGGTGGATGTGACCGAAGGGTATACAGTGCCCGCTCCTTCCTCCACACGTACAGTGGCCGTTATGGCGGTGTCACAGGGGGGAGACAACTGAAGGGCGTACAGTACAGTGGCCGCTCCTTCCCTGTCACATACAGTGGCCATACCGCGGTGTTGCTTGGGACTGACCTTGGATCAGTCCCACCCCGAACCTGGTGAAGGCTGCCCCGCTCGCAAGGTCGTGTCTTCTTCCTGTGTATCTTGTGTTGGACCAGTTGTGGAGAAGAGGGACTCAGGACAGGGAGGCCCTGGGGTCCTTCTTGCTCTGGGTCGACATCTCGATTATCCGTCCTGCCATGGTGTCCTCCTGGGGTGGTGGTACGGCGGTGGCTCGGTGATGGGGTGGGGGGTGGCGGGGTGGTCGGTCCGGCGGCGGCGGGTATTTTAACATATATACCGATATATATATATATATATATATATATATATATATATATATATATATATATATATATCATCATCATCATCATCAGCTATTACAAGTCCGCTGCTGAACAAAGGCCTCCCCCAACCTTCTCCACGAACTCCTTGACTGAGCCAATCTTTGCCACGTTTTCCCTGCAAATTTCTCTATCTCATCCCTCCACCTCCTGGCTGGCCTTTTTCTGCTACGCATACAATCTCTTGGTGTCCAGTCAGTCAACCTCTTGCTCCATCGATTATCCCTTATTCTTGCTACATGGCCTGCCCACCTCCATTTCTGTTCGTTTATAACTTCTATAATATCTCTGACTTTAGTCTGCTCTCTTACCCAAGTTGATCTTTTCCTGTCTCTTAAAGATATTCTCAACATTGATCTTTCCATTGCTCTCTGAGAACGAATTAGTTTATTTTCCATCGAATTTGTCAGTTTCCAAATCTCACAACCATACGTCATAGCTGGAATTATACATTCGTTATATACTTTTCGTTTCATACAAACTGGCAAGCCACTTTTCATAATGTCTCTACGTTTACCGAAAGCTTTCCATCCAATTGTAATGCGTCTTTTTATTTCGCTTTCATTATTTTTCGTTAATTTTAGTGTTTGTCCCAGGTAACTGTATTCCTCGACTTCTTCAAGAATTTCTCCACTTAATCTGATGACGCTCTTTGGTGTTTGAGGATTAGACATCAGTTTTACTCCGGTTCATCTTTAGCCCTACTTTGAGACTTTTTCTATTCAGGTCATTTAACATTTCTTGCAATGTCTCTGCTGTTTCTGAGATAAGGACAGTGTCATCTGCAAATTTTAAATCGTTTAGCTTTTCTGCATTTATGTTCACTCCTTTGTTTTCCCAGTCTAGCTTTCTGAAAATACTTTCTAGGCATGCTGTAAATAACTTTGGTGAAATTGTATCTCCCTGACGCACGCCCTTCTCAATCTTAATTTTCTCTAAGTCCTTATGTAATTTAACTGTAGCAGTTCCCGCTTTATATATGTTTTCGAGCAGTTTTACAATGTTCTCATTCATATATATATATATATATATATATATATATATATATATATATATATATATATACTATATAGATAGATAGACAGACAGACAGATAGATAGATATAGATATAGATATATAAACAGATGTATAAAGAGATAGATATATAGATAGAGAAATATACTGTGTGTGTGTGTGTGTGTGTGTGTATTCCAGGGTAATAAATTTGAAGCTTTGCCGTAGGATAAGATGAACCCTTGGTATTGGAAGCCCTGAGCAGGATGGCTGGTGCCAGTAGTGCCGTGACTATGGTGGTGGGTGGCTGTGCCGCGGTCTGCTCCTCCCACTCCTCTCTCGTCTCCCTTCCTGCGCTCGGAAGAAAAAAAAATCGGGTGAAATTTAGATGAATTTTGAAAACAGTTATAAGTACTCGAACTTTTACTTGACCAAAATAATTTCTACAGAGATATTTTATTAGTGTCATTTGCAACAAAGACAGTTTTAGGTGAGTTGCTACAGGTGCAGGTGAATGTTAACCTGCAGCTGGAGTAATTCTGTTCCAGCCAACGGTTTTATTCTGCTGAGCAGTCACGTGCCTGAGTGTTAGTGCTGGTGGTTATTAAATATATTAGAAAAAAAAAAAATAAATAACTCGGAACAAAGACAAAAGAGCGCTCTCCAGCCCAGCGGTCCTGCTACGAGCCACACACTTTTACATGTCACCACTTCGGCTCTAATACCCACCGTTCACACTGAGTACGCGGTAGGTCTCCCTCATTTTTGGCTGGTGTGATAAAATTGTCGGGGTCCTTCTCTGTATTGTCGGTGGTCTTGTGGAATATAAGCCAAGTCTATTTCAACGAAGTTCTAATCCTTAAACTATTCCCTGCCCAGCCATGGATCGAACTTGCATCCTTTGTCATCTGCCCACTTCTCTGCCGACTTGACCACCATCTTCGTTGATAGTTCTTAGTTCTTCTAGTTTTGTGCTTTGACTCTCTCTCTTTCTCTCTCTCTCTCTCTCTCTCTCTGTTTTACTTGCTGCTTTCTTTTTCTGTGGGAAACAACAAAAACGACAACGACTACAAAGCAACAAAAACAACAAATGCAAACAACTGCGCCTTCCTTTTCCACTTCACTATTGAGGTATTTACAAGGCTGTATAAAGTCGTCCGTAGGTACCAACAACAACAACATCCAATCCCACTGTGCCCCATATAAACAGGAGCGTAGGGGCCCGGGGCTAGGTTACTCAGGCCCAACATTTAAGGCAATGGTGACCAGCCTTACTATCCCCTGAGTGGCATTACATGAGCAAGAAACCTCAATCAGCCCTCAGTTGGAAACCCTTACAGGTTCCATCCAGTTGGAGCACCTTGACCCACTAAACCACCAGGCGTCATTTGGTGACATGGTTACCACCCAGCGGAGTAAATGGTTTGCTGGATTACAGGAAATGATAAGGCTTGTCACTATCAGAATCTCCCCAGAGAGAGAGAGAGAGAGAGAATTCATAGGTAGCTAGAAAAACACAAAAATGTTGCCGTATTGCAGGTTTAGCCTCTTCAGTACGATGATTTTCTTTTCATTCTGGGACCTCTCGTACTGAAGGGGTCTACAGACTGTTCAGACGATTTTATTCAGTTTAAGGATACGCCTCGTACTGAAGTTTTTTTTTTTTTTTTTTTTTTTTTTTTTTAAATCAAGGTTGTATGTAATGCCCTTCGGTTCGGAACTGTTTAATGATTAGAATTCCGTTAACACACACTTTACTGATCTACCATAAGACTCACTGAGAAGTCGTCAAAACATCCCCACTAATACCAATACACCAAACCCGTAGGAGACAGCCCTAGCATGTATTTAATATAGGCGGTGGGTGTTAGCGCCACAGTGGTGACATGTGGAGGTGTACAGGACATAAGAGGGCTGCTGAGCTTTGTGAAACGGTCTGTGAAGAGTCACACACACACACACACACACACACACACACACACACACACACACACACATCTCACGCTGAGTAAAACCATCTGGTAACAGCCAAATTCAGGTATGTGAGAATATATTCTCACTCCACCCCTTTAATCCGATTACATTTTGAAACCTTTTTCCTGCCTCTGCAGACTTACTACATTCAGATTTGGGGGAAACTTCTGTAACTGGGAAGGTTATCAGGGCCTTCATTTACCCCTCGCAACAAGGGGTATGCGACGAGGAGCTGAATAAAATCGTCTGAGGATAGAAAAATAATGGAAAATGTCCTTGGATTTATGTCCTTATTAGTAAAAAAGAGACATGCAAATTATAAACAAATGGGTAAATATTCAGAAATGAATAAATAAAACGAAAATGCATTAAATAAATATATAAATAAATAAATAAACCTGTCTTCTATTTCAGGAGCCGCTGACCATACCTCGGGACTGACAAGGAAAGCGCTCATCGAACTGTCCCCCGGGCACCAACACGCAACCATCGCATTGCAAATACAGGTCCCTACTTCAGTTATGTGACCCGAAATGCAACCATCGTAATGCAAATCAAAGTCCCTATTTCAGTTCTAAAACTTAAAAACACGACTTCGTTTTTCAAATCAAGGTCCCTATGTCAATTTGAGGCTCGAATTTATGGAGAATCCCAACCAGTTTACTTAAGAGGAAAAAAAAAATCCATAACAATTAACATTACTCTGTTCACTTTAACCTGACAAGGTGTAACAACTGATCAACAAATGAATACGATGCTAGCCACTAAGTCCCTTGGAAATTTTGCAGAGCCGAACTGTTCTTTTTTTCCGCCACTGAGTCATACGTGCAATAAGCTGCAAAAGGACAAAAATCTCCAACAAGTTGAAAGTGAATAAATTATCGTATGACAGCTCTCATTGTCCTTGGCACTGCGTCAAGCTGATAATCACTTATGGTGACTGTAGGAGTGAGAGTGAAAGCACAAACAAGCATGCCTAGAGAATAGGCTTGGGAGTGTTTGCGAATGCAGATAATAGGCTAGAGTGTGTTTATACATGCAGATAAAGGGCCTAGGTTTGTAAATGCAAATAATAGGCTTGGGTGTATTTGTAAATGCAGAGAATAGGTTTGTATCTGTTTGTACATGCAGTTTATAGGCTCCAGTGTTTTTACAAATACAGACAATTGGCTTGCGTGTGTTGATGAATGCAGATTTTTGACTTGGGAGAATATGTAAATGCAGATAATATATTTTGGAGTGTTTGTTAATGCATAATATAAGTATGGGAGTTCTTATAAATTAAGATAATAGGTTTGGAGGCGTTTCAAGTGCAGAAAATAGGCTTTGGGTGTTTGTAAATGCAAATAATAGGCTTGAGAGTGTTTGTAACTGTATATAATGGGATTGGAAGTGTTTGTGAATTCAGATAATAGGTGTGGGTGTGTTTCTAAATCCAGATAATAGGCTTTGAGGTGTTTGTAAATGCAGATAAGAGCCTT
Organism: Coenobita brevimanus; assembly: GCF_032717465.1. Taxonomy (NCBI): domain Eukaryota; kingdom Metazoa; phylum Arthropoda; class Malacostraca; order Decapoda; family Coenobitidae; genus Coenobita; species Coenobita brevimanus. The sequence continues at coordinate 7,340,104 of NC_137052.1, read as the reverse complement.
GGGTGTGTTAATAAATGCAGATTATAGAAACGAGTGTGTTTTTAAATGCAGATGAAAGCTTGGGTGTGTTTGTAAATGCAAATAATAGGCTTGGTTCTGTTTGTACATGTAGACAATAGGCATGCGTGAGTTTGCAAATGCAGATAATAGGCTTGGGTGTTTTTGCACATATAGACAGTTGAGTGGGAAGAGTTTGTAAATGCAGAAAATAGGTTTAGTGTGTTTGTAAATGCAGATAATAGGCTTGCATGTGTTTGCAAATGCAGATAAAAGGCTTGGGTGTGTTTGTAGATGCAGATAGTAGGCTTGGGTGTGTTTGCAAATGAAGATAATAGGCTTGGGTGTGTTTTGTAAATGTAGATAATAGGCCTGGATGTGTTTGTAAATGCAGATAATAGGCTTGGGTGTGTTTGTAAGTGCAGATATTAGGTCTTAATTTATTTGTTAATGCAGATAATAGGCTTGAGAGTGTATATAAAGGCAGACAGTAATTGGCTTGGGTGTGTCTGTAATTGCAGATAATAGGCTTGACACTGTTTGTAAATGTAGATAACAGGCTTAGCAGCGTTTGTAAACGCAATTAATAGGCTTGCATGTGTTTGTAAATTCATTTATAGGCTAAGGAATGTTTGCAAATGCAGATAATATGATTATGAATGTTTGTTGGCTCAGAAATAGGGATTTTGAGTATTTTTATATAGAGATAATAGGCTTGTCAGTGTTTATACTGCAGATAAAAGGCTTGGGAGTGTTTGTAAATACTGATAATAGGCTTGGGTGCATGTGTAACTGCAGATACTGGGATTAAATGTGTTTGTGAATGTAACTAATAGGTTTGAGTATGTTTGTAAATCCAGATATAAGAGAGTATTTGTAAATGCAGAGAATATGCGCGGAAGTGTTTCTAAGTGCATATAATAGGCTTGGGAGGGTTTCTAAACGCAGATAATTGGCTTGTGAGTAATTGGAAATGCAAAAAAATAGGCTTGGGTGTGTTTGTAAATGGAAATAATAGGTTTAAGTGTGTTTGCAAATACAAATAATAGGTTTGCGGGTGTATGAACAGATATAAATTTGGGTGTGTTTGTGAATGCATATGTCTTGGCTGTGTTTCTATACACATGTGTAAGTTTGGGTGTGTTTGTAAATGCCGATAATACGCATGGGTGTGTTTGGAAAGGCAACTTATTAAGTTGCTCTGTTTGAAAATGCAGATAATAAGCTTGAGTTCTTTGTGAATGCAGATAATAGGATTGGGCCACTTTGTGAATACAGATAATAGGCTTGGAAGCATGTGGAAATGCAGATAATAGTATTTCAAGTGTTTGTTAATGGAGATAATAGAACTGGAAGTATTAGTAAATTCAGATAATTGGCCTGGATGTGTTTGTAAATGCATATACTAGGCTTGCAAGTGTTTGTAATACAGAAAATAAGGCTTGGCAGTTATTGTACATGCAGACAATGATTTGAGTCTCTTTGTAAATATCGATATAGGCTTGGCAGTGTTTGTAAATGACGATAATAAGTTTCGGTGCCTTTGGGAGTACAGATAATAGTCTTGGTAATGACTGCAAATGCAGATAATGGGCTTGGATGTGGTTGCAAATGCTGATAATAGGCTTGGAAGTGTTTGTAAATGCAAATAATAAGCTTGAATGTTTTTGTTAATAAATCAAAGAGGCTTGGGACTGATTTTAAATGGTAAATAGTAGGCTTGGGAGTGTTTGTGGATGCAGATAGAAGTCCTATGGGTGTCTGTAAATGTAGATATTGGCTGGTGAATAATTGGAAATGCGGATAATCCTCTTGGGCTTATTTATGAATGCCAATAATAGGCTTCGGAGTGTTTGTATAGGCTTGTGAGTATATATAATGCAGATAATAGGCTTGGGAGTGTATGAAAATTCAAATGATAGGCTTAGGAGTGTTTGTAAATGCAGATATAAGCTTGGGTGTGTTTCTGAGTGCAGATAGTTGGCTTTGAAGTGTATGTAGATGCAGACAGTTGGTTTGGGAAAGTTTATGAATGTTATAATAGGTTTGGTAGTGTTTGCATAGACTTGGAGGTGTTGGCAAATACATATACCCGGCTTGGAAGTGTTGGTAAGTGCATATAATGGGCTTCAAAGTTTTTGTGAATGGAGAGAATACTCTTGGAACTGATTTTAAATGCAGGTAGTTGGCTTGCGAGTATTTGTAAATGCAGGTATAGGCTTAGGAGTGTTGGAAAAGGCAGATAATGGTCTTAAGAGTGTTCATAAATGAAGATAATACGGTTGCGAGTGTCTATAAATGCAGAGGTTAGGCTTGCGGGTGCTTGTGAATCCAGATATAGCTTTCGGTGTGTTTTTGAATGCCGACAGAGGCTTGGGTGTGTTGGTAAAGACAGATAACAGGTTTAGGTGCATTTGAAAATGCAGATACTGGCTTGAGTGTGTTTGTGAATACAGATATAGCCTTCGGCGTGTTTGTAAATGCAGATAATCGGCTTATGAACGTTTGTAAATACAGATAATAGGCTTGGGTGTGTTTGTAAATGAAGATGATAGGCTTGGGTGTGTTTGTAAATGCAGATTATAGACTTGTGTGTCTTGTAAATGCAGATAATAGGCTGGGGAGTGCTTATGGTTGCAGATAATAGGCTTGGGTGTGTTTGTAAATCCTGATAATAGGTTTGGGAGTAATTGTGAGTACAGATAAATTGCTGTCGTTTTGAATGTAAATGCAACTAAAGCTTCGGGATTTTGTAAATGCAGACTTATACTCAGTATTGGCCTAGAGTTATTTGTAAATGCAGACTTAGATACAATATAGACCTGGAGTTGCTTGTATATGCAGAGTTAGATACAAAATAGACCTGGGCGAGTTTGTAAATGGAGACTTGGAACGTGGTATAGGCCTGGAATTGTTTGTAAATGCAGAGTTAGGCACAAATTATGCGGTGTTTGTAAACGCAGACTTAGACAGTACTCGTACAGGCCTGGGGGTGTTTGTAAATGCAGAACTTGTGGGATGTTAACTATAAACGTTCTTTAGCACTGGTTAGACTGGGCTTTTTATTTATTTATTTATTTATTTTTTTTTGAGTGCGTGGATAGTTTTCATCTACCCCTTGTCTACCTAGGCCTCTCTCCTAACGTGAATAAAATCGCCTGTTAGTTGCAGGAAGAGCAGATAATACAAAACGGGTGTTAGTGAAATATACGAAATAAATCGCCAAGGAAGGGGTGTTGCTGCAAAGACTTCTGGTGATGAAATACTGAAAACAGATCGCCAAGGAAGGGGTGTTACTGAATAGACTTTTGAAAGTAGAATATACAGAATACATTACCATGGAAAAGGTGTTACTGCGAAGACTCCTGAAGAAGAAATACTGATAATAAATCGCCATGGAAGGGGTGTTACTGAGAAGACTTCTGAAGGTGAAATACTGAAAATAAGTCACCAAGGAAGAAATGTATATACGAAGTCTCCTTGATCAACTCATCTAGCGTCGATTTGTCAGCATGATTTCTCCCTCTGCTGCCACCACCACAGCCATCATCATCATCATCATCATCATTCTCATCCTTCCTCACTCGGCACTACCCAGTCCAGGTGAGTGAGTTACATTTTCTTGAACTCAGACTCAATATATATGCCATTCTTCCACATTGACCTAGTGGAAATTTCATCAGCTTATTTCCTATAGCTAAGATGCAGAGTACTATTGTGGTTCACAATGGCGTAGTTGGGCCTGGGCACTGGGGGCTATAGCCCCAAATATTTTATGAATAGCCCTGGATCTCAAATAGCTTTTTTTTTTTTTTTTTACAAAAATAATAACTGCCCCGGCCGAGACCAACACAAAATTTTAATTCTTCTTGTCTGTACTAGAATTGATAGATCTTGTATCAGGATACTTAAATATCATAAGACACTACATAGTAGGTAGAAACGTATATATATGTAATATAGAGTTTAGAAGAAAGTTGTGCCTAAGCGAGAGGGCTAGAGGAAATAAAGTTTGCACATACTCTAGTTGGAATTTCACGCACAGCAAAGTGTGACGCCGGATGGGAACTTTCCACAGTCTCGTAAGATTCCTTCCCGCGTGCCCTCACGCGTGACACAACCAGTCATATACAGGGAAAATGGGAGAGACAGAGCAGAAAGGGTTGGGAGAGAATAGAGGCACGGTGAGGAGAGGCAGAAAGGAAAGCGCAGGGTCAGCAAGCATAAAACTGCTCTCACCTCAGTACTGCTCTTGTGAGATACTCCCTTTGAAGAAATAACCTGCAATCAAACCCCAGACTCATCTTTGTCTTTCTCCTGCCCACTACGACAAGAACAACGAACATTCTCTCCTTTCTTAAAATCCCTACAATTCAGCACACTAGTGCAATAGCTCGGCGACGACTACGATATCTATATTTGGTGGCAGTAAGAGTATGAACCACGGCTACAAGTCTACAGTTGAGTCTATATTATCAAGACAGAAAACAAAAACCACCACAAGTTCGAGCCATATGATGCCTCACAATTTTATACAGGCAGTGGTTAACGATCTACAATTACAACCAACCTCACAATGACTATCTACGTCTACGTATAGACATTGGTGGCAAGCTGCGAACCAACGAACTACAATACAATCCACTTACACCTCACGATTTTATCAACATTCAACATTCAACTACAACAATTCTATTCAGCTATTAGCTTCATTTCTACGATTCACGGTAAACTACTATTTTTTTTTTTAATCTACGATTGCAACAAAACAGGCCATATCTACAAGCAACATTCATCCAGCAAACCAACCTACACAGCAGGGAGGGAGACCGCTCTGATTCAGTGGTGATGGAAGACACATCGCAGCATCACAACCAGATCCAGCCCTGACCCACCCCTTACCTCACTCGCCATTACTCACCGCTGATCCATCACCATGGCACTGAGTCCATGAGGGTGACATCATTCTACGCTTACTAGCGGATGTATGTACTTTTAAAACGATCTGACATAACTGCGTGGCCAGTGCCAGTGACATTTTAAAATGGCCTAAAATAAAGAACTTCACTGTGACCGCATTTTTCATGATTCGCTGGTAAAATTTGGCAGGCATGTTAGGTAACTGCTCCTCTACCATCCACCAGGCTGTCAAGGCCATACACTCACTCACTCCCCCTCTTACACTTGCTCTGCCTCACTCTGCCTGTGTGCCTCACCCAGTGCTGTAAATAGTGAAGGTATTTGGTAAATATTTTGATGTAAGTGTAAGTTGTAAATATTTTCTTGTAAGTGTAAGGACTATATAGTGAAGTCAAGCTGTAAATACCTTCTTGTAAGTGCCAGGACTGTATGTAATGAAGTCAGGTTGTACCTATCTTCAAGTAAGTGTAAGATAATGCATTCACAGTGAGAAAGACATGCAAATTGTGATAGATGCTGAAGTAATGAGTAATCAGAAAAGTGTACTGAACATTGCTATACCTTCCCAGCATAAATACCTGAGTACACCTTACATAGAAAACGGCTTTCTCTCAAGTACGTAGTGAGCGTGAGAGCAACTATACCTGTATATGAGTATACCAGACTGAATAAAACCCATTTCCGAGCCTCAGTCAACATTTTAACGGCGAAATTCGTTGTTTCCACATCAAAATCTATCATTTTAGCCAAAAAAAAAAAGGTCAAAAAATGGCCGGCACTGGGGTGACTCATAGGGCTAAAAATAGCCGGCACACGGCGGGTTAAACATACAATCCCTTTTTTTGTTTATAACTTCACAAATGAATACCATCTCTATCCTAAGGGGATGTATAGCTAATGCAAGAATGATAGACAAACACTTAGCACAAGATACACAATACAATTATCGTATTTACAACACCCAAACTAAGTAACATTTAAGACAGAGTTATTGAGGAGAACAGGGCTAGAAAAACAAACAAACAAACAGGCAGTGAGGGACGTTACTGCCTGAGGTAGCCTATCACAAATCATTGAATTTCCTCCACCAAGGAAGTTATGTTTTCACCCCAGTTCGCTTGTTTGTTTGTTGGTTGCTTGGTTTGTGAGGATGATTACACAAAAACTACTGAACGAATTTCCAAGAAACTTGGTAGAAGAATGGGCCTTGGCCCAGAATACACTTCATTAAATTTTGGTGCGGATTCGGATAAAGGTGCGGATCCAGGATTTTTTTTTTTTTTTTTCACTTTTTTAACATTACGAGATGGGGCATTGGCGGAGGTATGCGCTGTACTGAGCGCCATGCTAGTTCTTTATTTTTTCTTACATTTTACTATTTCTAATAAACACCACTTCATCTACATACAGAATTACATACATACACCATCTTCAATTATCTACTCGTATATTAAGTCCATTACTAATTACTAGTACCAACGGTAACATTTACACTCGTACAGAATCCATTCGGTTTGATCCCGTTCGGTTCACGTTCGTTCCTATCACGTATTCACGGCCACTCGCCAATCGGCCATCAGTCACGCAGTGGTGTCAGCCCACGCACGCATGTGAGAGAGAGAGAGAGCACAGGCAGGGCTTGTTGACATCTGGTGGTAGCTAGCAAGAGCTGAAGCTATGCATATAAAATGTTTTTTTTTTTCAAAAAGAAAGGGGACCAAAGCAATGAGGTGCAGCCTGCAAGGCTAGAAGGGGGCGGAGGAAGGGTTACTTCCTACTGCTGCTGTAGCAGCAGATGAGTAAGGGCGAGAGATTGCCGCTGTCTCTTAGTCTACGTTGTCTACTAGCTCAGGTTGGTGAAGCAGAGGGCTCTTTAGCCAGCTAGCCAGTAGCCAGTCTAGCTCAGTGGTTCTCAAACGTTTTTTTCACACAAGGCACACCAAGTATTTAAGGCACACTTTTGATTATAACTATGTAAATCAATCATCAAATAAGAATAATTCCAAGGCACACCAGTTTCAGAACCACTTGTCTAGCTAGCCTGTATTCGCTTTGATATTTGTAATGTTAATATTATTTACAAAGTAAATTGCTCCATCATCCTATGTGAAAAAAGAAGTCTACGCAGTCAGTGCCGCTTTTAATTATTACGAAGAAAAAAATCGACCCATTATTTGAGCGTGTTTTGTATGATTTCCCCATACACACTAGTGTGCCAACAGTGCCATTCAAAGATGACTTGTACGTTAGTTAGTTAATGTGTGTGTGTGTGTGTGTGTGTGTGTGTGTGTGTGTGTGTGTGTGTGTGTGTGTGTGTGTGTGTGTTCTTACCTAATTGTTCTTACCTAATTGTATCTTTACAGGAATGAGTCAAGCTCGTACTGTCCCGTGTCTTAAACCATATTTATCGTACATATCCTTAAATTTGTGAATTGTTTTGGCACACACTATTTCATTCGGTAGTGCATTCCATTGATCAATTGCTCTGTTTGGGAAACTGAATTTCCTTACGTCTTTATCACCTCTCTTCTTATGCAGTTTTTTGCAGTGTCCTCTTGCTGATGCTTCTCCATATGTTAAGTAATCATTTATGTCTATTTTCTCCTTTCCTGATATGCATTTATATAGCATTATCATGTCACCGCTTTTCCTTCTCTCCTGTAGTGTTGGTAGATTCAGTTTATTTAGTCTTTCTTCGTAGCTTAGGTCCCTTAAGCTTGGTATCCATCTTGTAGCGGCCCTTTGAACTTTTTCAATCTTGTCTATGTGCTTTTTGAGATGAGGACTCCAGACTACTGATGCATATTCCAGGGTTGGTCTAATGAATGATGTTATTATCCTTCTTAGCATGTCTTCATTTATGTATGTGAATGCTATTCTCATATTTGCAAGTAGTGTATACATGTTCCGTACCTTCTCGCTGATGTGGTCAGCCGGAGATAGTCTGTTACTGATAATCACACCTAGGTCTTTCTTTCTTTCTGATGTATATAGGGTTTTATTTCCTAACTTATAATCCCAATCAGGTCTTTTTCCACTTTTACCAAACTTGATTACATGACACTTGTCCACATTGAATTCCATTTGCCATGTACTACTCCATTCATGAAGTTTATTTAATTCTTCTTGTAGCTCTTTACAAGAGTTTGTGTTAGTAATTCTCCTTTGTATTTTTGTATCATCTGCAAACATACTTAGATAGCTCTCATTTCCAGTGTTACTGTTTATATCATTTATATACACTAAAAACATGATTGGTGCCAGCACTGAACCCTGTGGTACTCCACTAGTCACTTCTTTCCATGATGAGTAGTTTCCTCTTAGTACTGTCCTCATTTCTCTTTTTACAAGAAAGTCTTGCATCCAACAAAACAGTTTGCCTCGAATTCCTCCTTGATGGTACAGTTTCCATAAAAGTCTTTGGTGTGGTACTGTGTCAAAAGCTTTCTTGAAATCTAAATTGATACTGTGTGTGTGTGTGTGTGTGTGTGTGTGTGTGTGTGTGTGTGTGTGTGTGTGTGTGTGTGTGTGTGTGTGTGTGTGTGTAGCTAGCCTGCACTCACTGTCATATTGTAATATTCATATTTTTTATAAAGTAAATTGCTTCATCTTCTTAGAGGAAAAAAAAGGTCTACTCAGTCAGTGCCACTTTCAGTTATTTAGAAGAAATAATCCACCCATATTGAGTGTGTTCTGTATGATTTCCCCATATACATTAGTATGCCATTGGGAGATGACTAGTTAGTTAATATGTGTGTGAGATACAAAGCTCCTGCCAGTTGTACATAGCTCTCGTCTTATTTTCAAAATGAATTAATTGGATGTTGCTCCACAGAGGTCACAGCACAGATTTTTCAAGAAGTAAAGGAATCAAAGATGTTTGCGGTAATGGTAGACGAAGCCAAGGATGGGCACAAAGAACAGCTCACTGTATGTATACGTCATGCTCTTCTTCTAGTACTAGTTCTAGTACTAGTACCACTACTAGTACCTCTAAAACTACTAATAGTACTAATAGTAGTAGTGCTACTACTAGTACTAGTTTAGTTGTCATATTAGTACTACTCTAGTACTAATACTACTCGTAGTACTAGTCTAGTACTTGTAATAGTAGTACTAGTAGTAATTGTTGTACTAGTACTAGTGCTAGTCTAGTTCTATTCTAGTACTAATACTAATACTAGTACCACTACTAGACGAAGTAGACTAGTACTGGTACCAGCAGAAGTAGTAGTAGGAGTAATCAACTTACTTCCAAGGAGGGAGAGGAGGAAGGGGAGGAAGAGGAAGGAAGGAGGAAGAGACGGAGTGGGAGGAAGAGGAGGAGGGGGAAGGAAAAGGAGGAGGGGGAGGTAAAGGAGGAGGGGAAGGAAGAGGAGGAGGGGGAGGTAGAGGAGGAGGGGGAGGAAGAGAAGGATGGGGAGGATAAGAAGGAAGAGGAAGAAGAAGAGGAGGAGGGGGAGGCAGAGGGCGAAGGAGAAGGAAATTGAGGAGAAAGAAGAAGAAGAGGAGGGGGAAGAAGAAGAGGAGGAGGAGGAGGAGGGAGGAAGAGGAAGAGTGATTAGGAAAAGGAGAAGAAGGAAGAAGAGGAGGAGGGGGAAGAAGAGAGGAGACGGGAGGAAGAGGAAGAGGAAGGAGGAAAATGAGGAGATGAAGGAAGAGGAGGATTCAGAAGAGGATGGGAAAGAAGGAGGAGAAGAAGGATGAGGAGGAAAAGGAGGAGAAGGATGAGGAAGAAGGGTAGAAAAAGAAGTAAGAGGAAGAAGAGTAGGAAAAGGAGGAGGAGGAAAAGGAAGAGGAAATGCAGAAAGAAAAGGACGAGGAGGAGATGGAAGACGAAGAAGTGGAGGAGGAGTAAAAAGGAGAAGGAAGAGAGAGAGGAGGAGGAGAAGGAAGAGGAAGAGGAGGCGGAGATGGAAGAGGAAGAAGAGGAGGGGGAGAAGGAAGAGGAAGGAGAGGAGGAAATATCATAGTACGTTATGCAGTAGGTTTGGTGTGGCGTAAGGAGGTAATTGGGCGTCCACACCTGCGGCTATGGCAATGCCTGGTATGACAGGTAGCGGCAGTCAGAGGGTTAACAAGTCATCATCCATTCCCCCACTAAACTCTTCAGATGGCAACATTACAAATGACCAACTTGGGAAAGCAAATATCTTTGCCAGTACATTTGCCAGTTCTACCTTAGAGGAAGTCAGCCAGAATGTCCCAGTACTAGAACTTGACTCTCCCGAATGTAAATACAGACAATGTACTTAAAATCCATCCCAGACAATTAACCAACCAACAAAGCTCCAGGCCCAGATGGAATTCCTACAATTGTTTTTAAAAAAGTGTCCCCCAGAACTTGCCTCTGTTCTAGATAAACTATTCAGACTGTGCATACGTACGTCTTCATTCCCTAATTCATGGAAAGAAGCCAATATCCACCCAATCCCAAAGAAAGGAAGTTAGTCTGACCCCTCTGATTACAGACCAATAGCTATCACATCTTCTCTTGGTAAAGTATTTGAAATTTTAATTAATAAGCACACAGTTAAACATCTTGAATCCAACAACTTAATTTGTGATAGACAATATGGTTTTCGCCACGAATGATCCACCATTGACATACTCAATCCCCTGACTCATACAATCCAACAATTAATCGACCTACACGGAGAAACTCATGCAGTAGCCCTTGATATTTCCAAGCCTTCAACAGAGTATGGCACCGTTCCATGCCGTCCAAACTCCCTTGCTATGGACTAACGTCTCTTGTTCCTCTGCTTTCCTTATATCTCAGCGACGGAAAAATAAAAGCAGATGATGTATATTCCAATTTCCTTTCAATTAATGCTGGTGTGCCACAGGGATCCGTTCTGGTGCCAACCCTGTTCCTGATTCATATTAATGATCTCTTGACTGTCACCCACAATCCCATCCATTCATATGCGGATGACTCAAAACATCACAGTTCATTCACACTCAAACACCCATTTACAAAGTCTAATATCTATAACTCTCAACTCAGTACAGCCATCTCCATTCATCAAGACGTCTACGATCAATGAATGGGAACAGAACAACCTTGCCTTATTTAATATTAGTAAAATTAAATATATACAGTTTACCAATAGACAGATTCGTATATTACATTCAGTACTACTAATATTCCCATCTCCAAATGTATTAAAGTTCTCGGTATCTCACTTAACAATGCCCTCAGCTGGACTTCTCATGTCAGATCACTTGCTAAAACCGCCTCAAAGAAACTTGGATGTACAGCAAGGGTGGGGAAACTTTCTCCTATTAAGGACCATTAGGATATTTTTAACATCATTCGCTAGCCATACAAAATTATCAACTTAAAATCAACTGCATCCCAGCACAAAATATATATATATATATATATATATATATATATATATATTTGTTCACGAGTTCATGAAATTCCATCCATCCATCCATTGCCAGACGCCATGTATCCCAAATGGGGTGGCCAAGGGCTTAGAGTTAATTGTTCTACAGGGAGGGGCACTAATTCTCCACCAACCCCACTTGACACGTAGGGATGCCAACAGCATCTGGTGTTCCCAGGTGGTCACCCATCCAAGTACTAACCAGACCCAACGTTGCTTAACTTCGCTGATCGGATGGGAAGCGGTGTACTCAACGTGGCATGGCCATTTATGAATTGCCTTGCGGGCCTGATCAAATGGTCGTCCACGCCTTATACGGCCCGGAGGTCAGAGTCCGTAACTTCTTCACTGACGAGCGGTTAGCTACAGTTTATAAGTCATGTGCACTCACAGCTTGAATATTGCTCACCCTTGTGGAATGGATGTGGAGAGGTTGCATTAAAACAACTAGACAAAATTCAGAACAAAGCTGTTGGAATTATTAATAACCCTGCTATTATAAATAAACTACCTCCCCTACAAGTAAGAAGGAATGTTGCCTCCCTTGCATTATTTTACAGATATTTTTACAGTAAATGCTCAGACGAAGTTGCGTCCATTGTGCCACCTCTCCATGCCTTCCATCATGATACACGGGCGTCTGGTAGCACTCATGACTGGAACATAACTCAGCCATATTGCAGAACTTCTGCCTATCAGAATTATTTTATTCCCCGAGCTGCTTCTCTCTGGGACTCGCTTCCCCAGAATTGATTCCCCCCAGACTTCAACCTACAGATGTTCAAGTCCAACTGTTAGATATTTTATGAATGGAGGATGCCAGTAATCTGGTGTATGGCTTATTTTGTGTTATTCATTTGTTTTTACTTCCTCTGTGCTGTTATTAAAAAAAGAAAAAAAGCTGGAGATGACATTTCAAAGACACTTTTTCCCACACTATTACAAATACGAATAGAAATGTAAATATATTACAATTCAACACATACATAATTATGGTCAATTTGTTTTCTTCCGACAAAACCAGACAACTTTAATAACTTAAGGACTAACTCATGGGTGTATAAAATTCAATAAGTCTTTGTGATGAGGTAGGGATGAGCCTCCTTAGTTACTAGTCAAATTAACTCTCCAGTCTGACTGCACTTGGCCAACAACAAAGTTGAGGTTGTGAATCTCTGTCAGGTGAAAGCAAACTGACTACAGCATAAATCAATAGAAATAAAAAGGCACCAAAAAACATACCCGCATCACTGTATAAATAAACGTACAGTTGGCCACAAGAAAAAAAAATATTCACAAAAATCGTGAACCATTATAACGATAAATGTTCGTATGTATGAAGGGAAAAAAGAAACTCGTTAATCTGTGACATAAATGAAGGGAATCAACTGAGGATGTTTAATGGAGTCAACTCAGAACGATTGTTATTCTTGGATATACATGAAGGGAAACAATTCAAGATGATCATTATTCTTTGGCATAAACGGACGTTACCTAAGGATGCTCGTACTTATTAATTTCTCAATGCTATTCAGGGCAGTATTTTTTTTTATGCAAAGAACAAACCGAAGGCTTTATAAAATAATAAACAGAAGAGAGCGAAATTTAAGATTCGTCAATTCTGAGATTCCTGCACACATTGCCTTTAAAAGACTGGAGGTCGTAGACAGAAGGAAAAAGAGACGGAAGAAGACAGATTCATAGCTGACTTGTTGCCAATTAGAAACCATCAGAACCTCACAGAGAAGGCTGTATCACCAGCCGATCAGGATGGTACCCCCGAGGGGAATGGGAATGGTGATGATAGGGAGAGCTGGAGCTCCTCTTTCATTAGTTACCGAACCATCCCTCTTTGCTGACCTTTTCAGTGTGACATTAACACGAAGAGTAGTCCAGCACACTCTCCACAACACCACATGCGCTTTACATATCACACAACGTAGCCCACTACGTCACAGGGGTTGATGCCAGCAAGGACATGTGACCAGAAAACTTTGCCCCCACTGCTTAGTGCAGACCATTTGAGGGGAGGCGTGACGAGGGTTAGGCTGGCATAAGTCGTGGGGCCGGGGTGTAATGGGGCTCGAACCTGTGCTAGGGCGTACAGGGCATTGTGGTTCCCAGGCTACCTCTTCCGCCCAATCTAGAGGGGCCCCGAACCTGGGAGTAGAGCCTCAGGAGGCTGCCCTATCAATGGGCGTATAATGGCGGGGAAGTTACAGTGCCAAGGTGAGCTTGGAGGGTGTCCCTGTAACTGTCCTGGCCGGGTGCCCCGAGGCCACTACCACAGCCACTGGTCAAGGCTGATGGGCAATTGGTCCCAGATCCATTGCCTGGACCTTGGACTGTGCAGTGAGTGAGGTTTGTGGCATGTCTTTCCCCTCTATTTTATATTACTAATTATGATCAGATTAAAGATTAATATTCAAAGCAAGTGTGAGGACACTCAATCACCCAGAGGGATCAGAGTGGCGTTGTGGAATGTGGGAAGTTTGAGGAGGGGTAGGGCAGGGGATGTGATTAATGCAATGAGTAGGAGGTGGGTGGATGTGGGATGTGTGCAAGAAGCCTGGTATAGAGGTGGATCAACCAGGATGATTGGTGGGAGGGATTGTTACTATAAGTTGTTTTGGCACTGTAGGACAGATGGATATGAGGGTGTGGGTGTGTTGGTTGGGGAGAATTGGGTGGAATATGTCATGAATGTTATGAGAGTAAGTGATAGGATAATAGTTGTGAAAATTTTGTTCGGTGAAATTATGTTTACTTTGATATCAGTATATGCTCCACAAGCAGGCTTGGATGAGGTAAAGAAGGATTGATTCTGGAATGACCTAATTCATGTAGTGAGTGGTATGGGAGATTGTGAGATTGTAGTTCTAGGAGGCGACTTAAATGGTCATGTAGGTGAAGCAGCTCAAGGATATGAAGGAGTATGTGGGGGATGTGCATATGGTACAAGAAATGAGGAAGGGGAAAGGATACTTGAATTTTGGGAGGCAATGAACTTGATTGTGTGCAACACATTTTAGGAAAAGAGAGAGTAGGTTGATTACATACGAGTCTGGGGGAAATAGCAGCCAGATAGACTATTTCCTGGTCAGGAGGGCTGATAGGAGGTTAGTAAGTGATGTTAAAGTTATAGGGAGTGTGTGTAGCAACACAAGTTTTTGATATGTGGCATGGTGCTTAAGGAGCGAGTGATGAAAAAGAGGACTTATGCACCTAGGATGAAAATATGGAACCTCAAAAACCAAGCAGTAAGGGATACCCTCTATAGTGAGATCAGAAGAGTGGTGGCTGAACAGGGAGACGTTGACAGAGATGTAAATGGACAGTACAAAGGACTTAAGAGCAACCACTTGAGAGTTGCTGATTCAGTATGTGGATATACAAGAGCCCCACTAAGACGTAAAGTAACTTGGTGGTGGGATGAGGGTGTAGAAGCTACAGTTAAGGAGAAAAGAAGGCTTTTCCGGGAATGGAAGAAGGGTGGTAACAAAGAGAAATAGTTGGCTGTCAAGCGTAGGGCAAGAAATGAGGTTCACAGGACAAAGTCTGAGTCACAGAGACTTTTACTTGATAACCAAAATCGTGTGGAAAGGAAAAATATGATACTTAAGGTGGCAAATCAGATGAAGAGGGAGAATAGGGTGACACGGGGGGATGTGAATTTATGAATTTAAAATGGTGATATTACTCAAAAGTAAAGACAAGGGATTGGCTTGAGATATCAAGTAGTAAGTTTTACTTCATTCTGGCTTACTTCGCCAATTCTCTAAAGACGAGAATTTTATAAACTTTCTCAGTAGTACACAGCAAAGACTATCTACTCACGCATGCTGTATCATTAGTACTGTTAGCCTCTGAGAAAGTGTAGTCTTTACCCCCTGACAATCAATAATTAATAATATTAATGAACAAGTTCTTGCTGATGCTTAACTCCTGGCTGGCACAACGGTTTTAATACAAAAGAACTGGCCTAAATACCAGTTGAGAATAATGTAAGGAGTTTGTGCAAACTAGGAGCGCCAAACTAAATTAAGTTCAATGTGCAGAAATGAAACACTATTAATACATTACATAAAGCTCAAAGAAAAGAACTGTAAATTTATTGATTACAATAAAATAAATTTACCTTACATGAATCTCAAAATGATTTCAAAGGGGGAATTCACTGTCACGGGGGGACTAATGAATTCAAATAACAAAGGAAATACACTCACTCACTCATTCAAAAGCTAATCAGACTTAAGCCTAGAAAAACGAACGGAAATACTGGTCAGTGGAGGGAACGGAGCTGAAGCTTTGAAAGACTGGGGGTCTGTCTGTTGAACACCAGGCACTGCTATTCGCTGCTTGTCCCGTACGCCGATCACCGTAGGTGGAGAGATCCGGAAATCGCTGTACAACGGAGACGCTGCTCTCTATGCTAGGCACAAACGACCCTACTCTTGTGATGGTTTGAAGCTGACTGAGTCCAAACTGGGAAAGGGGGGATGAGAGATGGCCCTGTTCACTGGGGGTAGGCGTGGCCTAACTTCAACGGTCAACGGAGAGAGGGCGAACGATATACACACGCAATAAAATCACACAGTGAAGCGTTAATGCAGTGCATGAAAACAGTCACTTTTGGAGCAGTGACGAATATTCTGAAAAACTATCCCAATCGAAGTGCATACTAGGACGGTTAAACTGAGTGATACACAGTGGGAATTCCACTAGAGTTCGTGGTTTTCTCACCCAAGTACAATGGCACGGATTTGTAGAATACACAATCTCATGAATTCGTGACATAGGGATATCATAGACGAGCAGTGTGTGAAGAATGATGAAGGAAGGGTAGTGGAGAACAGTGGGGATATTAAAGACGCATGGAGAATTACAGCCGTGTTAAGTGAGGCAACAGGGAGAGTTTGGAGCCAGCAGATCCAGTGTTTGGCCCTTGGCCTTTGACTGACGCCGCTACTGTAAGCAGGGCAACAGGCAGCATGCAGGTGGGGAATGCAGCAGGTGTGTCTGGGTTGACTGCTGCAATGTTGAAAGCCTCAGGAGATATAGGAGTGAGGTTAGTCACTGACCTGATAAATACAATTATATACGAGAGTGTGAAGCCATTAAACAAGGAAAAGAGACAACCTGTTAGTATACTACAAGAGTAACAAGACCAGTCACCTGCCATTAATGAACGACCCTCTCCATGAAAGACATACTTCAGAGGCCGCATGTTGTACAGGGGTTTACTTGTCAATGAGGGTACCATACTACGAAACCCACCCCTCAAGCTAGGTGGGTATGACGACCATGAAATTGTCTCGCCGCCTGAGTTACCACCTTACAGCTAGAGCACCGAAAAACCACCTTAAACAGGAACACAGACTTGCCTTTACCAGGAAAATATTGGAAGAAAATATAGAAATTTTAACTAAATGTTAAGACGTACGACGCCTCCCTTAACTAGAAGCTCCGTATATCGAAGAACTAAAGCCCAAACTCAGTATACAAGTGGAAGATCTCCAAGCCCTCCCAAGTTCCTGGCGGGCCACACTCAATTATAACAACCAATCAGGATCGAGTACACGCAGGTGTCCTATCCAGGACACGGATTAAATGGCACCCACCTTACTTGCTCAGCGCATTCTCACTTAAGTCACGAAGGCAGAAACACCTATCTACCAAAGCTGCTGAAGAAGAGTTAAGGGACCCGATATCGTGATCTATCAAGAAATGAAATGGGCGGAACAAACTACGGCGAAATCATACACAGCCTACCAGACAAGACCAAGGCACTCCTGAGGTGTAAAGAAAATATTGTGAAGAAAGTATACAATGCAGAACTTGCAGTCCCTTTCAACCACACACACACACACACACACACACACATATATATATATATATATATATATATATATATATATATATATATATATATATATATATATATATATATATATATATATATATATATATATATATATATATATATATATATATATATATATATATATATATATATATATATATATATATATATATATATTATGTTATGTACTGGGCTACAGTTGATTTTAAGTTGATAATTTTGTATGGGCCGAGAATGATGTTAAAAAGTATCCTAATGGCCCTTAATAGGAGAAGGGTTCCCCACCCCTGCTGTAGACAATCTTTCATCACACTGAGACATGGGGAAGAGTGTGGAGGTTTGTTTTCCGGATGAACGCTGCATTTGCATCTCATCACTCAGTATTTCAGAGACACCATAGTAAGCTCCACATCACCCCGTAGTTTGGTTAGGGGATGGGA
Source organism: Coenobita brevimanus (assembly GCF_032717465.1). Taxonomy (NCBI): domain Eukaryota; kingdom Metazoa; phylum Arthropoda; class Malacostraca; order Decapoda; family Coenobitidae; genus Coenobita; species Coenobita brevimanus. The sequence continues at coordinate 7,322,486 of NC_137052.1, read as the reverse complement.
CCAACGCAAGGCAGCCAGTCCGACTGCACTGGAACACTGGGTACCATTGTCAATATTAAGATTGCCTGCATAAAGAGCATCCCGAAAACAGCGGCAAGAAGGGTAATAATTTGACGGTTAAATAAACCAGTATTAAAGACTGTGCTTGATAAATCAAGAATCACCTAAATGGTAAAGCATTTTTTTTTTTAATGCTTCCGACAATGAGCTTAACACCTATTCCCTACGGCCCAGCAATTCTCCTTCATTCCACACACCACATGTCACCACTTCGGCGCTAACACCCATACTGAATACACGTTTAGGGCTGTCTCATGCAGGACTGGTGAATTGGCATTAGCGGGGGTGTTTTTACGACGTTTTTTTTAGGATAGCTCAGTCAAGTTTGCCTTACCGAAATTCATATTCTTAGGCTAGTCCCTGCCCCCACCGGGAATCGAACTCGTGTTCATTAGTACAGCAGACGTACTATTTACAGACTCGGACACCACCTCCCTTAAAGTTTATCGTTGTATCTTACTACCGATCGATATTGTCTGTCTGTGTATCAGTCTACGAATGTCTGTCAACTATCTGTCTCTCCAACCATCTATATCTCTATGTATTTATATATCTAGTTACTATATCTGTTTATCTGTCTTTCTATCTATTCATCTATTGTATCAATCTATCTAGTTTTATCTCTCTTTATCTATATCTGTCTGTCTACTTTTATACATTTATCTGTCTGTATTTCTCTACCTACCTACCTATCTCTCTGTCCATCTTTGCCTATTTACTAGTACCCGGTATATGCTTTTCTATCAGTCTATTTATATACTAGTTGGAGGTCGATCCCCTGGACGTGACTGAAGGAATTTCGACCATGCAATACCTCCAGGCTCCTCTGTACTCCTTTCACTCTACCCTGCCCTAAAATTTCCATGTCTGTCTTAGGTACCGAGCTGTAGCAATAGATTAACACTAGAATATGGTGATAATCGCGAAGAAGTGCCATGGAAAGGCTGTAGAGCTCGTGAATCGTCTTTTACTTTTTCGGTGGCTCAATCGGTAGAGAGTTGGCCTGCAGTCCTAACGGACCCGGGTTCAGATCCCGCTGGGGCAGGGAACAGTTTAAGGATTTGAATTTCATAAAATCAGACTTTACTGATCTACCAGAAGACCCACCGACATGTCGTAAAAATACCCCCGCTAATACCAATACACCAGTCCTGTATGAGACAGCCCTAGCATGTATTCAGTATGGACGGTGGGTGTTAGCGCCGAAGTGGTGACATGTAGAGGTGTGCAGTACGTAGGAGGATTACTGGGCCTTGACAGCAGGCTGTGAAGCCTATGCCCAGAGTCGGTCACGTAAAAAAAAAAAAAAAAAAAAAAAAACGCTGCGTGACATCAGCTGAAAAGTGGGACGAAACTCTGCGTCGGGTAAGTGTGAAAGACCTATAGTGAGATAGCTGCTACTCTTGCCTGACGCTTCATCCTGTAAGGGGCGCCGTCGACAGGACCTTCAGGGGCTTCTGTTCCTCCTCAGTAACACACTTCCCAGGACTCACCTCCAGCCTCGTTTTACGTAGCACAAGATTGAACACAATTTTAATTCTTTTGCTGAAAATTGGCCTATAATTTCCACCTCGCCATCTTAAATCCTGAGTTTTAGATATAGATTAACGCTAGAATGTAGTGCTAGTCACAAAGAAGTGCTATGTGGTCGTAGCATTGTATTCTCTTGCCACTGAACTACGTTAATTAAAATGTAAAAGGATAAAAATCTGCGCCAAACTAGGGTCAAAAGTCAGGATTAGAGACATACATGCATACACACAGACAGACAGACAGACAACCAATCAACCACACACACACACACACACACACACACACACACACACAGAAGCGTAATGTCCTTACACCTGTGCATTAAGGAGGCCTCGCGTCATCCACCTGTCGAGTTAACGGGGGTCATTAGTAGTCATTTTTTTCCAAGTCTTAATATTCTTCTTTACTACAATAAGCAACCACCCAACTGACCACGTGTGAGTATAGGGCTGCAAGGAGATTCAAAATATCAATGTTAATAATTTTCGGAATAGTAGGACGTTCTAAAGAGATAAATATCATGTGGTGCAAAATCAAGTACGTGTTGAACAATATTATTCTTCGATTTAGCCGTAAGTAAGGAAAAAAAGTAATTTTTCAACCTCTGTGAAAAGATGGAAGGTTCCAGACGTCGTATTTTCCTTATTTACGGTTAGATTAAAGCATAATGTTCAGCGCGTTCTTGGTTTGATATCAGAACTGTTTTCACACAATATTTTTCTCTTCTAAAAAAGCTATTTATGCAAACACTACGAAATCATCTATATCGATATTCTGAACGTCCTTGTAACCCAAAACTTTCAAGTGGTCAATGTGTTGTCCATGCCCCTGTTTTAATTCAAGGTACGAAATGACTGGGGGGTAAGTGGATAAGTAAGCAAGTACTGAAGTAAGTAACTATTTAAAAGAGTAAATAAGTGAGTAAGTATATAAATAAGTTTGTAAGTATGTAAATGAATAAAGAAGTGAGTGAGTAAGTAAGAGAGTATGTATATAGGTATGTAACGAAGCATGTAGGTAAATATGTGATTGGGTAAGTAAGTAAGGCCTTGTCCACTCAAACCCGGTACTTATTGGTTGCAGGCCGAGTTTATTTCAGATACACGACCCCTGCCCCTTCCTCTGTACTGTATAGGGGGGAAGGGGGTGGAGGGGAGGAGAGGAGTAAGATGGAGGGGTAGCGTGGAGGGAGGAGAGCAGGGCCAGGTGCAGAGGAAGGGAGGGGAGGGAAGAGAGAAGGGAAGGGGAGGGAAGAGAGGAAAAACAAGGTGAGGGTGAGGGGAGGGAGGAGAGGAACGGCAGGGGAGAGAGGAGGGGAAAGGCAGGGTGGAAGGGAGTGGAGGGAAGAGAGAAGGGAAAGGTGAAGGGGAGGGGGAAGGGAAGGGATGGGAGGACAGGATGGGTAGGGTGAGGGTGAGGGGAGAAATGAGATGAAAGGCAAGGTGGAGGGAAGGGGAGGGAGGAGATAAGGGGTAGGGTGGAGTGGAGGGGAGAGAAGATTGAGGAGAAGGGTGAAGGGAAGGAGAAGGACGACAGGAGGGACAGGGTGAAGGTGAGAGGAGGGAGCATAGGAAGGGCAAGGTGATGGTGATAGAAGGGTGGAAAGGTGTAGCAGGGTGAGGGTGACAGGAGGGAGGAGAGGAAGGGCAGGGTAAGGGTGATAGGAGGGAGGAGATGAGGGGTAGGGTGAGGGTGAGGGGAGGGAGGAGAGATGGGGCAGGGTGAGGGATGAGGGGAGGAAGAAGAGGAGGGGCAGAGTGAGGGTGACAGAAGGGAGAAGAGGAGGGGCAGGGTGAGGGTGAGAGGAAGGAGGAGAGAAGGGTCAGGGTGAGGTTGAGGGGAGGGAGGAGAGTGGGACAGGATGGAGATGAGGGGAGGGGAGGGAGGAGAGTGGGACAGGATGGAGGGGACGGGAGGGGAGGGAGGAGAGTGATGCAGGGTGGAGGTGCGAGGAGGAAGAAGAAGGGGAGGAAGGTAGAAGGGAGGAGAAGCGGGACAGAGTAAAGGACGGGAAACGGAAGAAGGGGCCAGGACGTGAAAGAGGAGAGGAAGGGGAGAGGGGGAAGGAGAAGGGAGGAAGGTCAACGGAAGCGGGGGGAAGAGACGTGGCTAAATGGAGGGGAGGGGAAGGGTGAAGGGGAGGAAAGAGGAAGAGAAGGGGATAGGACATGAGAGGGGAAATGGAGGGGAGAGATGAAGGGGGGTACTGGCCATGAGTGGGGAGGGGAAGGAAGGGGGAGAGGGGGCAGGCCTTGATATGGGACGGGAAGGAGGGGGAGGACGCTTCAACAGGGAGGCTCATTATTTCACACATTCACACGAGCCTCATTATACGGAGAGACTGAGCAGGGTAGTGAAACTATATATTTAAATTTGTCAACTATATAGGTAGATAGATAGATAGATATAGATATAGATGTAGATATAAATAGGCAGATAGATATAGATATAGTTACAGATATATAGATGAATAGATAGATCTGAATGCTTGAGTGGGAAATGTAGCAGTTGTAGCTGTAGCTGGTGTGCATGGTGTGCCTGGAAGAAATGAAAATGGGGAACGAATGATAGGGATGTGTGTTGAGTAAGAGGTGTTGATAGGTAATACCTTGTTTGAGAAGAAAGATATTTATAAGTGTCACGGGGTTTTGTAGATTTAACAATTGAATAATACTTTAAAATGTTACTTGAAGATATGAACAAAGAATTGACTTGTGAAAATCAAGCAGTACCGGTAAGTTTACTTTATTCTAGCTTACTTCGCCGATTCTCTAAGGACGAGAATGTATAAACTTTCTCAACAGTACACAGCAGAGACTAATTACTCACACATGCTGTTTGTTAGTACTATTACCCTCTGGAGAAAGTGACTCCACCCCTGACAATCAATAACTAATGCTATTAATGATAAACAGGTTCTTGCCGGTGCATTAACTCCAGACTGGCACAACGGATTTAGGCTTAATACATGAGGACTGGCCTAAGTACCAGTTATGAATAATACAAAGCGTTTATGAGAACTAGGAGCGGCAAGTAAAATAAGTTTAATGTGGAGAAATAAAACAAGAGTTTACATTACGTTAAGCTCGAGAAAAAGAACTGTAAATTAATTAATTACAATGAAATAAATTTATGTTACGTGAGTCTCAAATGAATTCAAAATAACAAGAACACACTCGCTCACTCAAAAGCTAAACTCTTAAGCCTAAGAAAAACGAAAGGAAAAATACTGGTCAGTAGAGTGGGCTAAACAGAATGACTGGGCATCATTATGTAGGAAGGACGCTGCAACACGCAAAACCCTCTTCGCCGAATCACCGTCTAGATGGAAATTCAGGAACTCACTGGACAACGGCGGCGCTGCTCCACACTGGCCCCAAATGAACCTGCTTTCATGATGTTCTAATCCTGACTGACTTCAAATTATGAGAGAGGGTGAGGGCCAGCTGCGCTTGCCAACGGCCAACGGAAATAATGTGAGCGATACACACTCACAATAAATCACTCAGCGAAGGTGCTAATGTCGCGCGCAAGGATGATCACTTATGAAACATTGAAAAATGTTTTGAAAACCGTCCCAATCAAGTAAATGCGTGGGCGGTTGAACTGAGTGATACTTATTGGTAATTCCACTAGAATTCGCAGTTTCCCACCAAAGTACAATGTCACGAATTTGTTTAGATACAGAATTGCGCGAATTTGTGACAATAAGCATACATGGGTGAGACAGGAGAGTGGAAGGGTTGTTGATAGATCATTGATGGACTATGTAGTTGTGTCCAGGAATGTAATAGGAAGATTGTTGGATATGAGAGTTTTGAGAGGGGAGGGTGGAGGTATGTCTGACTGCCTGGTGGAGGGAAAGTTAAGAGTAGGTAAGAGATGGGTGAGAGCTAGGAGAGTTAGGTGTGGCATGGAGGTTTTGAAAGTGAGTAAGATAAAAGAGAGAAAATGATAGATATCAAGAGAAGTTGAAAGATGAATGGCATGCAGTGAAAGATCAGGAAAACGGCAGTGTGGAGGAGGAATGGCAGTTGTTTAAGAGTGCTGTGGTGGGGCATGCAGAAGAGGTGTGTGGTGTGAGACAAGTGGGTGGTGGTGTAAGAAAGGGAAGTGAATGGTGGTGCGAGGAAGTAAGTATGACTGTGGATGAGAAAAGTCGTGTATCTGAAATGTGGCTACAAAGGAAGGATGAAGTGTCATATGAGAAGTATAAGGAAATGAGCAATAGGTCCAGATGGACTGAGCGTGATGCTAAAGTGGCAGCAGATGAGAGGTGGTGTGGGCGGTTGACTGAGAATTTCCAACAGGATAAGAAAATGTTTTGGAAGGAGGTGAAAAGGGTGCAAAAGGGAGAGTCTGAGAAGGAAGAGAGTGTAAAAGCAGAGGATAGAAGCAGGGGTGTCATTTCAATTTTCCTTGGGGGTGGGACAGGCTATTTAGGGGGCCCCCCTACTCCCACCTCCCTACATGGGTGGGGTGGTGAGTGAGCATTTTGAAGCCACATGCAATACTGTACTTAGGGAACTAAAGCAGTAAACAATTATATATACAGTACTGTATACAATTATTAATTAAACAGTTACTTCCTGACACACACACAAATGGATATTCTAGCATTGGCAGTATTTCTGTGCGAAGTTGAATATGAATATGTAATTTAAAGTGCATGGTAAAGTGCATATCATTGCATTTTATGCTAATGAACTTGGATAATAGACCAAATAGCAATCAAAATATGTGTATTGGTGAAAGCTTAAACTAACTTCATTCTTATAGACTAATGAAAAAATAATATAAAACTAAGAATGAAAAGTTGTAAACTTGTAATTCAGTTAAAAATGGAAAGCTTTTAGCTTACTAGCCCCCAAAATACAACAAACCATATAAAGTAATGTGAAAAGTAAGCTCTACACTAAGAGGTGGGAGATATAATATGATGGTTTTTATATTTAGAAGTAGTATATTAATTTCAGAACTCAATAGAGGAAATTGAAAACTAAACTATATATATTTATTGCATTGAAAAATGAATAAACTGCTGCAACAGTGGATATCTCCGTGATCTCTGCTTTGCAAAGTTATAAAGCAGGGAGTCAAAGTTAAGATTTTTAACAAGTTCCTTTTTTGAGGCCATAAATAGCAAGTCACATAAGCGATCATTACTCATTGAGGTTCTTAGATATGTCTTGACTAAACTAAGTACTGAAAAAAAGCCATTCATTGTTTGCAGTAGTTATTGGAAGGGTGATAAGTATTTTGACAATTTTCACTATTTGTGAATAAGCACAATCTAATGGTTTGAGTTCATCATATAATTCAAACATATTCTTTGGCCTGCCACTCTTACTTAGAAAATGACTTTGCAACAGATATTTGGGAAACTAGAATTTCATCTATGTATATATCTTTGTAAGACAGTACTAGAACAGAAAGCTTCTCATATTCTAGAAAGTCTCTGGGATTGCAGTCAGGTGCATTCATTGCTTCTATTAGGGGCATGTTTTGTGTGAAGCAAATATCAAGCTCTGAGAGAAATCGGTCTAATATATCAAAATAGCGTATGATAGAATTGATAGGGAGGCTTTGTGGACTGTTTTAAGATTGTATGGACTTGATGGTAAGTTACTAAAAGGGGTGAAAAATTTTTATGTAAATAGTAGAGCGTGTGTAAGAGTGGGAAATGCTGTGAGTGACTGGTTTCCTGTGAGAGTGGGGCTGCGACAGGGATGTGTGATGTCGCCTTGGTTGTTTAATATTTACATGGATGGTGTTGTAAGGGAGGTGAATGCAAGAGTTTTAGGTGGAGGTCTGAGTCTGGTGAATGTTGCTGGTGGAGAGTGGAATCTGAAGCAGCTGCTGTTTGCAGATGATACTGCACTAGTGGCTGATTCAGAGGAGAGATTAAGACAGTTGGTAGAGGAGTTTGGAAGGGTGTGTGAAAGGAGGAAATTGAAAGTAAATGAGAATAAGAGTAAGGTGATGAAGTGTACGAGGTTGGTAGATGGTAGGGGGATGAATATAGCATTGAATGGTGAGTTGCTTGAGGAGGTAGAGTGTTTTAAATATCTAGGGTCACGTGTTGTTGATGCAGAAGTGAAGTTTAGAATAAATGAAGTAGGAAAGGTGCTGGGAGGAATGAGAAAAGTGTTAAGATGTCGTTCACTTAGAGTGGATGTAAAGAGAAGGCTGTTTGAGGGTTTAGTGGTACCGACTGCATCATATGGGGCTGAAACATGGAATGTGGGTGTAGCAGAGAGGAAAAGTTTGAACGTAATGGAGATGAGGTGTCTGAGGATTATGTGTGGAGTGAGGCGTATGGATCGAGTGAGAAATGATGAAGTGCGATGGAGAACTGAAGTTATGCAGGAGATGACTGATCAATTTGAGCAGAGAGTGTTGCGATGGTTTGGGCATGTGGAGAGAATGGATGATAAGAGATTGGTGAAAAAGATAACTGAATCAGATGTGAGAGGTGTAAGGCTGAGAGGAAGACCATGAATTGGATAAAGAGAGCACTGGATGCAAGAGGGATGTCTGTTGAACAAGGAAGGGTGGCTGTGAATGATAGGGATGACTGGAGAGAAATGGTGAATGAATAAATGATGATGCAGCCCTGAGGGGATATTCTCCCGCATTTGGTCTGATCAGCTGATCAGGTCAGGTGCGGGTAAGGGGATGGGTCCATTACGATGTGGCAGGGGTAAACCAGCTCTGCTGTCGGGCCCTGCTGCAGATGTCGCCGATTGCACTGTGCAGTTGACCCTCAAGAGGTGTGGTGCAGTGAGGATCTGTCCCTTCTCCGCTTGGGGCTAAGCTACGAATAAATGTGTGTGTATAGATGAGTAAATTGGGAGTGTGTCATCCTGTCTCGGCTAACTCCTTTTATATACATTATATATATATATATATATATACAGGGTGTAACACGACGTATGACAAAAACTTACACCAATGATCTATCATGAAATTTTGAGTATATTTTGTTCTATTACATATACTTTCTGCGACCCCAGTTCAGTACCCAGCATTCGGCTTTTGTGTTAAAGTTTGGTGGGTAGCATGCGCCATTGGGTGGGAGCTTCGCAGGGCGACGGGAGACGAGTATTATTAGCTCATACTGTACTGTACATAAAAATACCATTTCCTATCAGTACAAACGAGTTTTAAGAAGAAACTTTACGTAGTCCATTGATTCTTTAACATCGTCATGCATTTCTGCAATTGTTTTGCACAAATCGACTGTAAATTAAGGATTAAATTCAAATTTTAGAGCTTGTGAGGGAGAAGCGAGGGAGGAGATGGGTGGTGTTGTTGCCAGTTGTGTAATGTGTGGTTTGTAGGATATTGCTAGCAGCATTTTCGTAACACCCACAGCTCATTCAGTGGAAAAACGTTATTGTAATGGAAGATTAGCCTCACTTTAAGTCAGGAAGACTACTATTTATTACAATTTTTCTGCTGCAAGTAAACGTGGCGCCACTGGGTATCTCCACCTGTATTCCTCTCTGCAACACTGGCTTTACCATCCCAGAATCCGTAAAAATAAACGATATCTGCATATTCTTGATTGCTGTACGTACGTGGCATGCTGTTTCATGAACCCAGTGAACAGCTGAACGCGGAGAACAGTATTTGAAGTGCGTGCCTCGCCTGCAAATTTTCCCGTTCAAATGACACTGGACGCAGGGCTGCCAAGTCCTTATCATCAGTCTCGCTAGTTTAGTCATGAAAACTTGCTAGAATGCCGCTAGATAGTAAACACTGCAAAATATTACTAGAAAATACGATTAAATCTCTAGAATATCACCTAAAAATGGCAAAAAATATCCAAAATGTAGCTAGATACCATGTTGTCAGATGTTAAGAAGTGCCGCTAGATAGAAGCAAAAAAATAGGTCTAGCTGCATAGTCGTTACATTGGCAATCCTGTGTCATTTTTCACACGTCATCATCATATGAAAGCATTGGTGCCACGTGTACTTGCAGCAGAAAAATTGTAATGAATAATAATATTACTCCTGACTTAGTGTGATGCTAGTCACTACCTATACCAATTTCGTTCCATTGAATGAGCTGTGGGTGTTAGGATAATGCTGCTAGCAATATCCTACAAACCACACATTACACAACTGGCAACAACACACCACCCCCTCTCCTCCCTCGCTTCTCCCTCACAAGCTCTAAAATTTGAATTTAATCCTTAATTTACAGTCGATTTGTGCAAAAGAATTGCAGAAATGCATGACGATGTTAAAGAATCAATGGACTACGTAAAGTTTCTTCTTAAAACTCGTTTGTACTGATAGGAAATGGTATTTTTATGTACAGTACAGTATGAGCTAATAATACTCGTCTCCCGTCGCCCTGCCAAGCTCCCACCCAATGGCGCATGCTACCCACCAAACTTTAACACAAAAGCCGAATGCTGGGTACTGAACTGGGGTCGCAGAAAGTATATGTTATAGAACAAAATATACTCAAAATTGCATGATAGATCATTGGTGTAAGTTTTTGTCATACGTCGCGTTACACCCTGTATATATATATATATATATATATATATATATATATATATATATATATATATATATATATATATATATATATATATTTAAGAAGTACTAGCAGGGGTACCCGACGTTGCCCGGACCAAAAAGGCGAACACTCTAATCCTATTTATTCTAGTTCAATCTTTCATTTTACTCCAGAAAGACCATGTACCACTTATGCTTCTGAAGAGCGATTATAAGAGGTCCAAGAACTTTCTATTTCAGCTTTCACAGACTAACGCCACAGTATTTGTGCGCACTTGTTAACTATTTCTGGTGACCTCAAATCACCTCCGACCAATCACCTCAAATGACCTCGGAGGTCATCCTCACATTGCCTATGACCAAACTCGAGGTCAAGTGAGTCTCCATGCCAAAAATTGGGCTGCAAGGGTACCCGGCGTTGCCCGGGCGAAAAAGGTGAACACACTACCTGTGACCTCAAATGACTCAGACCTGAATTTTGACCTCCATTAAACCATCCTTGGGTCACCATGATTCAGAAAATATATGGGTCTGGGGGTCTCTGGCCCTTGGTTTGGACGTGACTGACGGACAAACAAACAACGCGACTCTTTTGCATACATAAATATTCAATCATTTATTAAATGACTGAGCGATTGATTCTCGCAACTGCCAGACTGCTTTACTGACTTTGAGGGAGACTTTCGAACTAGAAGAGCTAAATAAAACCCTTATTAACCAGCCCCGTCCCGACCACTTTTTGACCACTGGTACCCCCCAATCCCGACCATTTTTCGACCCTTTTTTTTTTTTTGCTAAAACTTTCGCTTTTGGTGAGAAACATCGAAAATTCATAGAGAAGTCACTCACCTGAGGTTTAAAATACTCATTACAGGTAGGAGAGCCTCCTTACCTTACTGGGTTTTCTATCAGGCTGGCACCAAAGAAAACGAGTTCTATGGGAGGATAAGTATTTCACACCACTCATAAACGGTATTTATTTATTTACTGTTACGAATTTATATGTAGTACAAGAGTATATTGGTTTTCAAGCAGTACCTAATATAGGCATTATAAGCAATGTTTCACTCACTAATACCTGACCTTTTTTTGCCACATTACCTGATCATCATTTCTAACTGTTTCTTCCTCTAATGCTATGTAAAGTTTGTCCTCTACATTGTCATTGATTGGGGAATCACTCTGGCCCTGAATTTCGTAACGTGGCATGACATGGCTATACTGGCCAGGTCACTGATAACAGGTGAATTGCTGAGAAAAGGGCATGCAGGGGGGGGGAGGAGGTCATGCTGGGTAAGGCATTGTCTCTGCCTGGCATCTTGTTGAGGAAGGTGTCCCGTGTATACGTACCAAAAATGACTCGCGAAAATTGAAAATTGTGGAAATTATGAACCTTGCAATTGCAGGACGTTGAAGTACGTCCTCGGGATTAGCTGTGACAAAACGTGAGGACGTGGAAGTACGTCCTCGGGACGGCGCGGGTTAAACCCACCACCTCAAGAGGTTTTGTTCTAACCTGAATATTTAACGTCTGGAGATAGTGAAAATACATCATTTAGTTAATATAGTGAAGGAATGAAACTAACTTACATATACAGGGTGGTCCATATATAACGCTCCACTTTCACTTCCCCGGACGTGTGCTGTGGGCACGAAGCAGTCATTGTTATCAATATCCACCCTGCATCACTTACCTATTTCCTACTTTCACTGCCACAACCACTCCCATATTGGCCGACTGAGCCGTACTCACAACACGTAAGATATTGCTAGGTGAGTCTCTAGTGAAGGGCTATTTTCAGACCACCCTGTAAACACCTTTTTCACCATCCTTAGTTTATGGCCATATTCTCTACTTGAGCAGTCAAGACCGTCTATCTCTGTCTGTCTCTCCATCTATCTATCTATCTATCTATCTACTTATCTATCTCTGTTTGACCAGTCTATCTAGTTTCTGTCTATAGATCTGTTTATCTATTGCTAGACGCCTTAATTCAGGAAGGATGGCCACAGACGAAGCTCCTCCATGTCATTCTGTCGTCCATCAGGCTTTCCAAATTCTATTTACCCCTCCATCATACTCTTCCATTTCAACCTCGACCTCTCCCATCCCCAATACCTCACCCATACGAGTATACCCGTCCACCCCACCCCTCCATCTCAACCTGGGTCTCCACCATCCTTAACACCTCACTCATATACCCCTCCACCCCACCCCTCCATCTCAACCTCGGCCTCTCCCATCCTTAACACCTCACTCATATACCCCTCCACCCCACTCTTCCATTTCATCCTCGGTCTCCACCATCCCCTAACCCCGTCCACCTCACTATTACTCACTTACACTTTCCTGGTCACTCTCTAATTCTCCATTCTCTCCACGTAATCACTCGAATTATTTCATATCTTTCACAAAGCACTTGATGTTTGCTATCCTTTCGTCTCCCTAACCAATGTACTGCACGAGTATTGTCCCATACCTCATCAGTATTAATCTCTCTCTCTCTCTCTCTCTCTCTCTCTCTCTCTCTCTCTCTCACACACACACACACACACACACACACACACACACACACACACACACACACATTTTACACACACACACACACACACACACACACACACACACACACACACACACACACACACACACACACACACACACACACACACACACACACACACACAAGCACTCTCTCTCTCTCTCTCTCCCTCTCTCTCTCTCTCACACACACACACACACACACACACACACACACACTTTACACACACACACATTTACACACACACACACACACACACACACACACACACACACACACACAAGCACTCTCTCTCTCTCTCTCTCTCTCTCTCTCTCTCTCCCTCTCTCTCTGTGTTATAGCAACGGAGCTGAACAGCTGCATTTGGAGGTACCCATTGCAGTGGAAGTGATAATAATACAAGAGAAAATAGAAGAGACAATAATAGAAAAAGTGATAGTGGAGTAGATAATAATGGAAGAGATAATAGAAAAGATAAAATGGAAGTGATGATAACAGAAGACATCATAATGAAAGAGACAGTAATGGAAGAGATACTAATGGCAGAGAATATAATCTATCTATCTATCTATCTATTGCCAGATGCCATAATCCCGTAAGGGGTGGCCATTTGACTCGGAGTTATTTGTTTTACAGGGAGGGGCACTAACCCTCCACCAACCCACTTGTTGACACGTAGGGAGCACGTATGGTTTGATTATATGGTTACCACCCAGCGTTGTAAATGGTTTCTTGGCTTACAGGAAACCATTTGGCTTGTCACTCAATGTAAAGCCACCTGTAAAAGAATATAATACAAGGGATAATAAAGGAAGAGATAAAGGAAAAGGTAATAATGGAAGACCTACCTGTAATGACAGTAGCTATAATAATATAAGAGATAATAACTGATGTGACCCACGTGGAATAAGCTGAAAAACCTCGAGATACTGAGTTATAACACTAGATTTAGCCTTGAATATGATGCTAGTCACGAATAAGGGGCGCAGGAAGGATGTAGAGCCACAGATCTTTTTCTGCCACTGAGCTAAGCGAAATAAGTTGCAAAAGGACGTAAATTTGGGCAAAGTTAAGGTAAAAGAACTATAATTCTGCTTTTTAAACCATCCACGACCAGACCATGCAGACTTACGGCTTGTCGCAGCTACCTCACTTCTGGCTTGTTATCAGTCATTGATATACTCTCATTACCCTACACTGGTCTAAAATTGCCATCTTTCCATCTTGAATGCTGAGTTATAAGAATAGATTGACACTGAGTTATAAGAATAGATTGACACTAGATTATGATAGTCATGAGGAAGAGCTATGGAATTATGTAGAGTGGAATTATCTTTTTTGATGTTGTTGTTATTGTGGTTGTTGTCAGAGAGCTAAGAGAAATAAACTGCAATATAATGAAAATCTTGTCCTAGCAAGAGTAAAAGCAGTATAGTGAGTCACCTCCTCATATCATCATTCCAATTTGCACTACTGCATACCGTGTGTGTCTAACCCTCCTTTACCCTGTTTTATTCCATCCTGGCCTAAAATTGGCATCTCTTCATCTTGCATACTGAGTTATGACAATTGATTTAACACTCGAATATCATGCCACGTACGAAGAAGTGCTATGAAAAGGATGTAGAGCCGTAGCACTGTCTTTTTCTGCCACGGAGCTATGTGCAATAAGCTGCAAAAGGATGAAAATCTGAGTCAAGGTAGGTGAAAGGAGCACTGATGCACAAATCACCGTGATTCACTACCGATGTATGTCTTACATTGTCCTTCATCCCTCCCACCCTGATCCCCTTTTCTCTCACACCTCACCCCATCCATCCTCTTTCAACCCTTCTCACCCTTCTTCCCTCCCCTCCCCTCCAAACCTCTCCCTCCCCTCACCCCTCTTCACTCATTTCTTCTTCTTCTCTCTCTCTCTCTCTCTCTCTCTCTGGTGGGGAACTCAATCATCAGTGGACAGCTGGTGAAGTTCTGTGACAGAGCACCAGCTAACAGAAGGCGATATTGCATTCCAGGTGCCAGACTTGGTGATGTAACTGAGGCCGTGGAAAGTGTTTTGGAAGGTGCAACTAATAAAAACCTGATAATCATACGTACTCGTACAGGAACCAACAATGTAACACGAACATGGTCTGAAGAGCTCCTGAACAAATTCAAGTTGATGCTCTAGCATAAAAAAAAAAAAAATAGTAATATTCTCATTTTAGGTGTCTCCCCAGGATTGCAGCATGCGACGTCTTTTATAGAAAGGTCCTTAGCTTGAATAAACGTATTAAGTCGCTTTGCTCACAGGAGGGTATTGAGTTCATATCCACCAGCAATCACATTTATAAGCAGCGAGCTTTGTTAGCACTTGATGGTCTGCACTTAAATGCGGCGGGCTCTGCTTGTCTTGGTCATTCATTAAAGATGTATTTTTTTTTCTGCCCCCCCCCAAAAAAAAAAAAAAAAAATCATACAAGGCCTGTATGCGAATCGATGTACTGTAGATATCATGAATCAAAAACAGACTACTGGAGGCAAGGATATGAAGGCTGTTCTCATAAACACGTCCAGTTTGCGGTATAAATTTACTGATTTAAAGGTTTATGTTCTTCCTGAAAATTATGATGTAATAGGAGTAACAGAATCATCGCTGAACAAAAAACAACGAGACTTTCTAGCATACCACGTTACAGTACAAAAAATAACGAGCCTTTTTAGCATACCAGGTTACAATATTTTAAGTAGTGAGAGCATTAATAGAATGGGGGATGGTGAACTGTTATATATTAAAGTTAGACTTCAACCAGTCATAACTCCAAAGCCTTCTGTTGAAAAATTTGACAGTATTTATCTCCACCTTGGAAATACAATCCACAGCAAAACAGTGCTTGGGTTTATTTGTCATCCGCCAGCAAAGCCCAGTGAAATTTACAACCAAATTGCTGAAATTTGTAACACCCGTAATACTGTAATTTTTGGTGATTTAAATTTACTGGTTGCCTAATGGGGAGAGACCCTATTGTCACACACAGGGTTGGAACTGTACACTAACTTGCAAGAAAGTTCATTGCATCCGTTTGTGGACTGCCCAACACGAGGAGGTAGCATATTAGATCTGGTTTTGGTCACGTCAGAGAACTTAGTAAATAATATTATATTAGGAGAAGAGTTTAGTACTAGCGACCATCACATAGTCACATTCAACATCAATTTCAGTAACGACAGTGTCAGGGCTAGTTACTAGAAAGTGTCTGACTACAAGTGAGTGGACATACACAAATTAAGAGAAATAATTGGTTCTAGTGACCGAAATCCCATTTTTCAAATAGTAGATAATAGGGAAACATGGAAATTATTAAAAGAAACCGTCAGTAAGGTAGTAACGTTATGTATTCCACTGCAAAACAGACGGTCTGCCAAAAATAATAAACCTAAATGGAGGAATAGAGAAATTAAGGGTTGCCTATCAGCTAAGAAACATGTACACAAAAATCATGCTATCACAAAGAATTAAAGTGATGAAAATAAATATGATGTATTTCATTGAAAAACAAAAATAGTAAAAAAACAAAGAAAGAAAAACTTTGGAGCTCACATTCCAGGCATCAGTATGTCCAGCCCAAAAGAATTTTTCAGCCATATCAGAAACAAGAAGGTAATATCACCAACAATTGGCCCACTAGTCACAGATAATGGCGAGCATACCGACGATGAAACTAAGATAGCTAAAATTCTAGACGCCTTCCTTGCATCCGTATTTACAATTGAAAATACGTATTCCATTCCCACAGCCTTTCCTGTAACCTTAGAAGAGGGTAACATTACTATAATTAGTGACATTATTGTTAGCGAGAATGATGTACAGTTTGCCATTGGTAAATGTCAAGTGAATAAAACACCGAGAAAAGATAAAATATCTCCGTGCACGCTAAAAGAAGCAGTGAATAAAGTACCTAAGCCATTAGCTGACCTATTCAATAAATCACTAAGATAAAGTAAGGTGCCCTATGAATGGAAACTAGTTAATGTAATCATAATATTTTAAAAATGCAACAAATAGCAACCAAAATATTATTGACCAATAAGCGTAACTTCAGTGATGTGCGAGTTGTTGGAAACTATTATCAGAGACGAGTTTCTTAAGTACTTAGGAATTATCAGTGATTCACAGCATAGTTTTCGGAATAATCGCTCTCGCCTTATGAATCTCTCGGATTTCTTCTATGATATATTCAATATATATGATGACACAAGATCCGTGGATATTGTATACCTCGATTTTCAAAAAGCATTTGACGAAGTTCCCCATAAAAAACTATTTCGGAAACTGAATGCACATGGGTTCAGAGGCAATGTGCTCGCGGGGATCGATAATTGGCTTCCAGAACGTAAAGAGAGGGTCATAATAAATGATAAAGAATCAGGCTGGAAAGATATTACTAGTGGTGTGCTACAGGCTCAGCACTGGGTCCTATTCTGTGTTTAATATACATACATGATATAAACGAGCATTTAATTTGAATAATACTCAAATTTGTTGATGATATTAAAACTGGAAAGAGAGCAGACACAACTATACAGAGGCAGACAATAAAAAGTGACCTCGATTGATTGTTTAACCGGGCTCAAACCTGGCAGATGGACTTCAATAATAGCAAATGCAGGGTGCTAAACATTGGAAATAGATATGATAAAGCCGGTTACTCTGTGGACAATATTCAACCAGATAATGTCAGTCACGAAAAAAAAAAAAATTGAATTATAATAACAAATGATCTCCAACCAAGCAACCAGTGTACAGAGGCTGTTAAGTAAGAAAACAAATTAATCGGATTTATTGGTAAAGCGTTTGAATATAAATCAGAAAATATCATCCTCACCTTACATAATTCTCTAGTACGGCCACATTTAAACAATTGTGCCCAGTTCTCGTCGCCTTATTACAAAAAAGACAAAGAATCTTGAGAGAGTGCAACGAAGAATGACCAAAATGATACCTAGATAGAGAAATAAACCATACAGGGAGTGTTTAGAAACCCTGACTCTCTTTAACTTAACTAAACGCATGTTATGATGAGACTTAAGTATTTGAAATATTCAAAGGACACGATAAAATAGCTGTCGATAAATACTCAGGGTTGTTTTTTTCTTAAATCAAATAATTTAAATCACGTGATTAAAATCGATTTAAATCAGCTTGAAAAATCATGATTTAATTCAAAACGGATATTTTTATATATATACAGTAAAAAGGAAGAAGATAGAGAATAAGATCGATGTGTATTGTACAGATGCATCAAGTTTGCTTGTCTCATACTCTTCTTGTGCTGATCCTGCATCAAGTCAGGCACAAGTGAACCATTGCCTTCAGCTGCAAAGCAAATATTCAAAAGTTAAACACAGGAAAGAAGGCTCTTTTGCTGAAAATTATATATGTGATTCTGTTTACTGTTGACATATGAGCTCAACTCTTCTTTGAATACACAGCAACATAATTCACTCTAATGATTATGATCCAAATTTAACAAAATATAAATGACAAGTTGGAAACTTTCATCAGTATGAGACATGTAGAAGGGTATGGTATGTAGGAGGACTACTGGGCCTTGGGAACAGGCTGTGAAGCCTATGCTCAGAGTCGGATTCATTAAAAAAAAAAAAAAAAAAAAAAAAAAAAGGCGATGGAGCAGCATGAGTAACTTCTCCCGTATCACGGAGTGCTAGCCTGTGCTCCATTTGCTTACTACCACTTCCCATTCACCTTATTTTGTAAGTTTGTTTATTTGAACTTTGGTATATAATCGTGCCCAATGGACACATTGCAACAAGTGGGAGATAATAAGGCCCAGTATGGTACTCTTCTGCTGAAACTCCTAAAAGTGATACAAAAATCTGGTTTCACACAACATTGGCAGAGGTTTAGTTACTAGTACAAGAAAATGTCTTCATAAAAGTGAAAAAATCGATTTAAAGCATAAAAATCGGATTGAAATTAAAACTAAAAGCCATCTCACGATGGGATCTCACCGCCCGGGCACTGCACCCGGGTAGCTGGAAAGTTTTTCCTCGGCACATAATTTTGCACCTGTATTTCTGATTTGACCCAAATTCAGGATGTAAAACACACTCAAACAAAGCCAGCCAGCCAACCTCACAAAGGAGTTACATTAGTACCTCCTTTACACAATCTGATATAAATTCCCGAATAAACACAGCAATTTCTCTGAGCCAGGGCCTTCCTAAAATTAATCAATGGGGACAAACAAATCTGGTCTCATTTAATGCTCAGAAAACTAAATACTTTAATTTCTCCAACAGAAAGAATCCCTCAGACTCCTACACAGTTTTAAATGATGTCAATAGTCTCATATCCACCACAATTGATATCCTACGTGTCACACTAAACACCAATCTAAGCTGGACAGCTTATGTTATAGCCCTTGCTAAAAATGCTTCTAAAATATTGGAACTTCTGTACAGAGTTCGTGAATTCTTCACTGACGAGCAGTTGGCCACAATATACAAAAGTCATATGCGATCTCAGATCGAATATTGTTCGCCACTGTGGAGTGGATGTGGAGCGGTTGCATTGAGGCAGTTGGATAAAATTCAAAATATAGCCATTAGATTAATCAATAATCCTGCCACTACGCAGGATCTTCCTCCATTATCAGTACGTAGAGATGTTGCTTCTTTAGCATTATTTTACCGATCTTTTTACTGTAAGTGCTCTGATGAACTTGCTTCAATTGTGCCTCCCCTTCACATTTTCTTCCGAAATACTTGGGCAGCTGGGAGCGGCCACGAACTCACACTCTTTCTCCTGCAATGCAAAACCTCTGCTGATCAAAATTCATTTATCCCCAGAACTGCTACTCTCTGGAATTCGATTCCTGGGAGTTGCTTCCCACAAACATTTAATCCACATTTACTTAAATCCAGTTGTTATAAGTATTTTATAAATGGAGGATGCCATTAGGCACATGGACTTTTTTTTTAATTTCCTTTGTTTTTCCTTCCTCCATTCATTGTCTCTTAAAAGAAAAAAAAAGAAAAATGAAAACATTACCACTCTGCTCGTTTCGCAACGCAGATGGTAAGCGAGCGGAGTGGTAAAGTTTCCAGTTGAGAGGTTGGCTGGCTGGCTTTGTGTGTGGGTAAACAAGATATACAGTGTATCTCATGAACAGCTTGAGCTATCAACTTGGAACTTTCAGGGTGTCAATATATGGCCAAAATCTTGGACGAGTTTGAAAAAGGGCACTTGGGGTCAAGGTCAAGGTCACAAAAGGTCAACTGGTTAACCTTTGGCAGCCATTTTGGTGACCTTGACCTTGACCCCGAGTGCCCATTTTCGATCTCGTCCAGAATTTTAGCCATACCTTGATACCCTATGTTTCGTGTTGATAGCTAAAGCCGTTCATGAGTTATCTTGTTTACCCACACACAAACAAAGCCTGCCAGCCAATCTCACGGCTGAAAATATTACCACTCCGCTCGTTTCGCAACACGGATGGTAAAAATCTATTTTTTTTTCTTTTATCAGCGATTTTTTCCAATCCTGTAAATACTGCACAGCTGATCGCTCGAATTATACTGGAAGCAATGGGCTTAAAATAATCGGCAAACGATTCCAGTCGCATGAAGCTAAGCATTTTTTCTTTAATAAAGTTACAGAGTTATCGACAAAATTGCCCTCCAATGTAGTAAACTGTGATACAGTACTAACCTTTACAATTCACTTCTAACCCCGGCTTAATATGTTTACGTCTGAATGTTACATTTCTGTATAAATAAACTTTTTTTTTTCTCATAGTCAGGCTGATTCAGCCCGTAGAACAACATTGATAAAATAATATTGTTGATTTAGCTTTCCTTTCAAGCTATATACAGTAGTGTAGCATAAGACTTCCTTTCCCTCTTTCCTATGAAATTTCCATTACAATTTTTTTTATGTTGCATGGTGGTCCTTGGATTACCTGTCGGCTTTGGCTGGAGGGTTTGGTGGGTGGGGAGGAGGAGCCTTCCTGTTTTTCTATCCTTGCTCTTAACTGATGGAATAGTGTTGTTAGTTACAGCCTCCCCTTTACGAAATAGCCACGAAAGGACCAACAGATCTGTTGCACTTTGCTTTCCTTTGTATTCTTTTGCACTTCCTTTCCCTCATACGCCTCACCTCTCTCACATCTCACCTCCTCCACCCCTCTTACCACTCAGCCCTCATCCCCCTCCATCCCCCTCCCCTTCCCACCCCTCACCCCTCTCACCCTTCCATTCCCCGTTTCACTTCCCTCCCACGCCTTGCTTCTCAAAACTCACCTCTCACCCGTCCTCCTTATCCTTCAACCTGTTCCCCTTCATCCCTTTCACCCTTCATCTTTAGCCCCTCTCACCGTTCATCTGTCTCTCCCTCACCCCTCAACTTCTCCCTTTTCCTCCCACCCCTCATTCCTAACCTCTCACCCTCCTCCCTCACCTTTCACCCTTTCCCTCGTCACACTCCACTCCCCTAGCTTCTCACCCCTCTTCCTTACCCCTCTCCTCCTTTCCCCTCACCCATTGTCCTTCCCATCCCCACTCCCCTTCCCCTCCCTCTGCTCCCTCAGTCTCCTCCCTTCCCCTCCCCCTCCCCTTCCCCCTCTCCCTGTCATGTCTCATTCATGCCACTCACACACCTCCCACCAAAATTGCATTCCCCTGCCTAACTCAACCGTGGCATAACCCCGCCTCCTGAGAGGGGTGGGGGAGGGAAGAATGGTGATGGAAGGGAAGGGAAGGGAAGGGGAGAGGAGGGAAAGGGAAGGAGGGGAAGAGAGGGGAAAGGAGGGAAGGGGAGGGGAGGAGGAAAAGAGAGAGGTGTGGAATGCATAGTAATTTCATGCCAGGTGTAAACAGAGGAATTGACGTTTGTGTGTGTGTGTGTGTGTGTGTGTGTGTGTGTGTGTGTGTGTAGGATTTTTTAAATACATGTGAATAGATTTATGTGACAGAATGTGCATAAAAGGATCCGTATGTTGAAATGTGTATAAATTCCATGCTTGTGCACGGATGAGTAATTAAAGATGTTTAATGTTTAAAGAATGTTTGTTGGATATTGTGCGTATGTGTGAGTGCGGGTTGAAGGATGTGTATGTGATTGTTCATAGAATGTTTATTGAATATTATGTATATACGTGAATGTGTGTTTAACCAGTGTATGTGAATGTTTATAGAATGTTTATTGAATAGTGTTTAAATGCGTAAATCTGTGTCGAAGGATGTGTATGTGAATGTTTACAGAATGTTTATTGATTGAATGTGTGTTGAAGGATGCGTATGTGAGTGAGTATAGATTATTGCTTATTTATGGATGTATAGTAGTGGATATGTATGTGAAAGTGTATGGAAAATCGTGTATCTGTGTGTATATGCACTGAAGGTACCGACTGCGTTATATGAGGCTGAAACATGGAATATGGGTGTAGCAGAGAGGAAAAGTTTGAATGTAATGGAGATGAGGTGTCTGAGGAGTATGTGTGGAGTGACGTGTATGGATCGAATGCGAAATGATGAAGTGCGAAGGAGAACTGGAGTTGTTCGGGAGATGGCTGGTAGAGTTGAGCAGAGGGTGTTGCGATGGTTTGGGCATATGGAGAGAATGGATAATGAGCGATTGGTGAAAAAGATAAGTAGATCTGAGGTGAGAGGTGTAAGGCTGAGAGGAAGACCACGAATAGGATGGATGGACAGTGTGAAGAGAAAGCTGGATGCGAGAGGGATGTCTGTTGAGCAAGGAAGAGTGACTGTGCGTGACAGAAATAAATGGAGAGAAATTGTGAATGGATAAATGATGACGAACCCTGAGGGGATATTCTCCCGCATTTGGTCTAATCAGCTAGTCAGGTCAGGTGCGGGTAAGGGGATGGGCCCTGCTGCCCTGCTGCCCTGCTGCAGATGTCACTGATTGCACTGCGCAGTTCACCCTTGTGCGGTGTAGTGCAGTGAGGATCTGTCCCTCCTCCCCTCTGGGGCTAATATGCGAATGAATGTGTTTGAACGGATGAGTAAATGTGGAGTTTGTCATCCTGTCTCGGCTACCTTCCTTTCCTTGGGGGAAGTAGCCTAGGTATATAGATAGATAGATAGATAGATAAAGATAGATACAGTCGAAAATTGAGTAAAGTTATTCGAAGACATAAAAAAAAAACTGACGACTAGAAGCCATCTCACGATGGGATCTAACCACTCGTATAGTCGGATATTTTTTCCTCGTCACATAATTTTGCACCTCCACTTCTGATCTGATGCAAATACAGGATGTAAAACACATACAGACAAAGCCAGCCAGCCAACCTTACAACTAAAAACACTGCCACTCCGCTCGCTTCGCAATCCGGATGGTAAGCGAGCTGAGTGGTAATGTTTTCAGTTGAGAGGTTGGCTGCCTGGCTTTGTTTGTGTGCGGATAAACAAGATATCTCATGAACGGCTTGAGCTATTAACATGAAACTTTCAGGCATCAAGATGTGGCCAAATTCTTGGACGAGTTCGAGAAAAGGCACTCGGGTCAAGATCAAGGTCACCAAAGATCTAGTTGATCTTTGGCAGCAATTTTGGTGACCCTGGCGTTACCCCCGAGTGCCCATTTTCAAATATGTCCAAGATTTTGGCCATATCTTGATACCCTGAAAGTTTCATGCTGATAGCTCATGCCATTCATGAGATATATATCTTGTTTACCCACACACAGTCAGCCAGCTAAGCTCACAGCTGAAAACATTACCACTCCGCTCACTTCGCAACGCGGGTGGCAAAAAGAATACTTTATCGTTGTTTTTGCTGATGTTGTGGCATTGGCTCATTTAAAACATGAACCCAGAGGACTACAGACTTAAGCTGCCACTTCTTGTGAAACCCAGAATTCTTTGCGGGATAGGGAAGTCAAGTTTCTTCAGGGACATTTGCTTAACCAGGCAGTAACGCCGCATGATTATATCGGTGCCACCACATGAAGGTGTCCCTCTCCAGCACCCGTATTCAAAGTGAAGTAATTAAACGGAACGTTAAAGCAAACATGGCTAATAAATTAAAATCTTTAATGCAGCGAAAACAAAATTTTGATATGATCTATATCTGGTGGGTTTTTGATGCCTGATGAAAATATACCAAGAAAATCTCTCTCTCTCTCTCTCTCTCTCTCTCTCTCTCTCTCTCTCTCTCTCTCTCTCTCTCTCTCTCTCTCATATGCCGCAGTGAGTTCAAAATTTTAATACGTGTAATAGCTGTTCATTTCCTTTCACTGGTTAACCCCTCTTAGGCCGGTGACTTGTGTGTGTGTGTGTGTGTGTGTGTGTGTGTGTGTGTGTGTGTGTGTGTGTGTGTGTGTGTGTGTGTGTGTGTGTGTGTGTGTGTGTGTGTGTGGTTCTTGGGATACAGGAAACCATTTCACCTGTCACTTAGCGTAGAGTCACCAGGAAAGGAAAGGGATGAAAGAAGAGTTAGAAAAGGAAGGATAAGGGGAAGAGGAGAGGAAGGAGAGAAGAGGAAAAGAAAACAGTGAAGAAGGAAGGGAAACTTGACAGACAGACAGACAGACAGACAGAGTACATCGAGTGAATGGATAATGGACCCCCCTCACCTATCACCAAGGAAGCAAGAACGAAGGGAAAAGAAGTTAACTTGAAGTGATTGTTAGTGTTGTTTCCCCAGGTTTGTCTGAATATGAACAAAGTAGACTGCAGCTTGAAGTTGCCCTGCTCCTGCAGTCCATCCATAGGTAGGGAGGTGAGGGACGTTTGTGTGACCAGGCATTAGCTCCAGCTATATCAGTGTCACCAGGTGAAGGCACTCCTCTCCAACAGCCATAGTGCTGGTGACGTGATTATATACGGTATACTCGTGTGTGTGTATATATATATATATATATATATATATATATATATATATATATATATATATATATATATATATATATATATGAGTATAGTATATGTGGTCCTTTCTTCTTCCATGCTCTGGGAGATGTCGTCACAGAATGTTTCTATTACTTCAACTAAGCTTTGAGAAGTTGGTGCATATACTTGAATTATTTTCAAGGTATAATTTTTTCAGTCTAATTAACACCAATGCTGCTCTGTCAGATACACTGCTGAATTTAACAATGTTGTCTGCAAGATTTCTGCTAATTAGAAATCCTACACTTCTAACTCTTTCATTTTGCCTTCCTTTGTAGTAAAATAGGTGGTTGCTGTCTTCAAGCTTAATTACTTTTTCTTCTTTTCTGTGGGTCTCCCTCAAACCTACAATATCCCAACTAATGTTTTCCAGTTCAGTCATTAGATTATCAAGTTTTTAATCTTCTGCGAGGCTTCTTACATTGTATGCATAGATCTTCATGGATTTCAGTTTGTTTAATATCCGAGTCCCTAACTTACCAAAAGAGTGCCTACTCACTTTCGGAGGTACACTGCCTGTAAGCACAGGAGGCAGTGCGGTTGGACCTTTAATAGACGATGATCCAACAGGAACGCCCGTCAAATCATTTGCAATAGAACTCATGTTTGGTTTGGAGGATTGTGGCAAATAATCTCACCTCCCTGCCACATAGTTTCTGGTGAGATGTAATTTTTGTGCCACCTTATTCGTTACATTCAGTGGAGCCCTATATACCTACAGGGGGTCCCATGGTCCGCGCTGTCAAAGACAGTACCTCGTATATCTACAAGGCCTCCTATCCGCCACCTTGGGACGCGCCAGGTAGCAGTGGGATCCTGCCCCCTGGGAGACTTCAGTGCAAAAGTTGGGAAATCAAAAAATGGAGAAGCATGTATAGGAAAATTTGGAGAGGGAGAAAGGAACGAAAGAGGAAAAATGTTGGTATAACGTGAGAATAATGAACACATTCTTTCACAAAAGAACCGAGAGAAAGTGGACCTGGAGAAGCCCAAATGGATAAACAAAGAATGCAATCGACTTCATTATAACAGATAAGAACAACACGATCACAAATGCCACAGTTATCAACAAAGTAAATATAGGAAGTGACCATAGAACGGTGGGTTGCACAGCCAGATTCAATTTCAGAAGTTAAAGAAAGAAGATGATTAAAGACAAAATGATATGCCCAATAAATGTAAACGAAAACAAAGCAGCCTTTCAACTGGAAATAAGGAACAGATTTCAGGCTCTAAGTAACACTGAATGTGACATTGATGAGCTGAATGACAGACTAACAAAAGTGCTAAGAGAATCAGCGGAGGTAGTAGGCAAACCCAATACAACCAAAGCCAAGAAGTATTCAGAAACGATATTCGGGCTTATGAAAAAAAGAAAGGAAATGAAAGTCAAAGAAAGATGAAACAGAACGAGCGGAATTATATAAGCTTATCAACAAAAGATACAGAGAAGAAAAAAGAAAGAGAAACATGGATCAGATCAAAGAAACCATCAAAAAAGGAAAAATTCTGAAACATGTCCGAAGTAAAATGGCATTAGGAAAGCAACAAATTACATCACTGAAAAACGAAAATGGTGAAGTCATTAAATGCAGAGATAATATGGTGAAGAGAGTTGAAGAATTTTACAAAGAACTGTATGCATCAAAGACAGTAGTGCCAATAGCTAACTTTTCATTTGACACAAATGAAATACCTGAGGTAACACCAGACAAAGTAAATATTTCTCTTAAAAATATGAAAAGAGAGAAAGCTCCGGGAGAAGATGGAATAGTAGCAGATTTACTGTTGGATGCAGGAGTGGAAGTGCAAAATAGGTTTTCTCGCTAATTTACTCAATGCATAAGAAGGAAGAAAATTCCCAAAATATGGCGTAATGCAATAGTTACTTTACAAAAAAGATGACTCAAAAGATCGTAGTAACTTTCGACCCATTAGCTTATTATCAGTCATTTACAAACTCTTCACTAAAGTCCTTTTGAACAGAATAACAACAAATTTGGAGGAAAACCATCTTAGTGAACAGGCAGGATTCCAAAGCACGTATTAGACTACTGATCATCTACACACAGTGAATCAGATAAGTGAGAAAACTACAGAATATGATAAACCACTGTGCTTAGGTTTTGTTGCTTTCGATTCAGTGGAGCACATAGCAATTATAAATTCATTGCGAGAACAAGGAGTGAGTGAGAACATTGTAAAACTGCTCGAAAACATATATAAAGAGGGAACTGCTATAGTTAAATTACATAAGGATTCGGAAAAAATAAAGATTGCGAAGGGCGTGCCTCAGGGAGATACAGTTTCACCAAAAGTATCTACAGCATGCCTAGAAAGTATTTTCAGAAAGCTAGACTGGGAAAACAAAGGAGTGAACATAGATGGAGAAAAGCTAAACCATTTAAGATAACCAGATGACATTGTCCCAGTCTCAGAAACAGCAGACACATTGCAAGAAATATTAAATGACCTCAACAGAGAAAGTTTCAAAGTGGGGCTAAGGGTGCGGCCACACTTGCCCTCGAACATTGTCGGGAACATTGCTCGTGACATGTTAGATTCATGCCTTGAACATGTTAGCAACATGTCACAGACATGTTATGGGCAATGTCACATGCATGGTTTTCGAGAAAGTTACTGGCATGTTCGAAACAAAGGTGAAGTGGTCCTGTGGTCCAGACTTGTGAAAGACGGTACCCAGCAACATGGCGACAAGGGAGGACGCCTTACTTGTCGCAGCCGCAACGATTGTATTACATGCACATCAGGGACAAAAAATACGTGCTCGTCAGCGATTTTGGGTGCGTCCATCACGTAAGGCAAACCCCTATGGTGATGGACATCATTTTGTGAATGAATTGAGTAGAGATGAGTTTGAGAGAGTGTGTAAGAAACGGAATCTAAAGGTTAATGTAGGGAAGAGTAAAGTGATGGTCTTTGAGAGAGGTGAAGTCAGTGAATGTACAGCGAGGTTGGATGGTGAGGAAATGGAAAATGTGAGTACGTTTAAGTACTTGGGTAGTGTGATGAGTAAGGATGGAGGTTTGGAGGGTGAAGTGCTTGAAAGGATACAGCAGGGAAGAAAGGTTGCTGGTTCTTTGAAAGCAATGATAAGAAACAGGGAAGTGAGCACGGAAGTGAAAAAGTTACTACATGACAGTATTGTCATACCAACTCTAACGTATGGAAGTGAAGCTTGGACGTTGTTGGAAGGACACAAGTCAAGAGTGAAAGCAGTGGAAATGAGTTATTTAAGAGAAGCCTGTGGAGTCATATGGAGAGACAGGCTGACGAATGAGGATATAAAGGAGCGTTGTGGTGTGGATGTGGATGTGATAGGAAGCGTTATGAGGAACACACTGAGGTGGTTTGGCCGTGTGGAGAGCATGGAGGGTGAAAGACTGACGAAGAGAGTGTATGTGAGAGAGGTGGAGGGGGGAAGAGGGAGGGGGAGGCCGAGGATGAGATGGAGGGATGGGGTGGAGAGGTATATGAGAGAGGGGGGGGGGAGTTGGGAGCAGGGCAGTGAAATGGCGGGGGACAGGGCGACTTGGAGGCGATTTGTTTGTGGCCACCCCAAACGGGATTGAGGCGTCTAGCAATAGATAGATAGGTAGAGAGATGACATTGGATTGCTACCGGTGCAAGTGAGGGAAACTTAAGAATTTCGTAATTCTTCAGGATGTCAAAGACAG
>NC_137052.1:7209197-7289197 GCF_032717465.1 Coenobita brevimanus | reverse complement strand
CATAGATAACGTAACAGTAGGATATTAACCAGCCATATCCAAAAAATTAATCACTGGGGAGGAGAGGTTACGAAGCTTCCTTAATAGAAGACAATAGATTCTAAGTTATTCTTGTGTGAAAGGCAATGGCTATTTGCTACGGGGGAAAGAATGGATCTCCTTGGTTGCTTGTCTCATCTCTCTCTCTCTCTCTCTCTCTCTCTCTCTCTCACACACACACATACACACAAAATTTCTTCAGATGATGTACTTTCTACCATCACTGGCCTGATGAGGTCCTACCTGCTGTCCCAAAGAAATGTGCTTTTGTGCTCACACCCTGCCTGGGTAAACTCTTTCGCCTTTGTCTGTCATCTTGTACCTTTCCTTCTTGCCTGAAGTGTGTCTCATTCGGCCTGTCCCAAAGAAAGGTGACCATTTCCAGCCCTCTAACTATCGCCTAAATGCACATCCTGTAGTCCTGAAGTTTTTAAATCTATTATTAACAAAAAAAAATTTAAAGCACCTTTCCAACCACAACCTTCTTTCCTATCGCCAGTATGGGTTCCGCCAGTGACTCTACTGGCGATCTTCTCACATTTCTTTCATCCTCTTGGTCATCCTCCTTTGATGGCATTGGGGAAAGTTTTGCCATTGGGCTTCACATCTCAAAGGCTTTCTAATGAGTCTGGAATAAATCTTTAATTTCCAAACTGCCCTCTTACGGTTTCTGTCCTTCGATCTGTGCTTTCATCTCTAGCTTCCATTCTGGTCGTTCTGTAGCTGCTGTTGTAGTCAGCCACCGTCCTCCTTTTAGAGCTATCAATAGTGGTGTTCTTCAGGGTTTCGTCTAGCACCAACTCTCTTTCTCCTAATCATCAGTGACCTTCTGAGCTGTACATCTAACACTATCCACTCATGTGCCAATGACTCCACCCTTCACCTTCCCATCCGCTTCTTGCAGCATCCATTCCAGTGGTTACTTCAACAGACATGAGATGAGGCTATGGCACACTAAGTATCTGACTTGACTCGTACCTCTGACTGGGGTAAAAGTAAACTTTTTGTTTCTAATGCGTCAAAACCTCAGTTCCAACATCTTTCGACCCGTGAAAATCTTCCGACAGAGTATCCTCTAAATTTTTACGTCCAGCTCAATCCTGTACATGGGGTTTCAATCTTTCAGGATTTATCTTCGAAAGATAATATTACATCTCTTGTAAAATTTACCTCTAAGAGATTAGGTGTGTTAAACTAACTCCATGCCTTCTTTACCTCAGCCCAGTTGTTGACTTTATATAGGGGATTTATTCATCCAAATGTATAGTACAGCACTCATCTGTGGGGAGGCTCCGCACATACAGCCTTTCTGAACAATGTGGAGTCAAAGGCTTTTCGTCTCATTAACTTCTTTCCTCTTACTGGCTCCCGTCAACCTCTGTTTTGTCGCCGCAGTGTTGCATCTTTATCTCTTTTCTATCGCTACATCAATGGTCATTGCTCCTTTGAACCGTCTGCTTGCCTCCCTCCACCACAACGGTGGGCATGTAGCACCCATCTAGCACCAGTCGAGCAGGGCAGTACTCCGAAGGTGGATGGAAGACTGATGAAGTGAGAGCTGGAGCTCCCGTTTCATCAGCCCTCGGGACTAGTTCCTGACCGTCCCCCTTTGCTGAACCTTTTCAGTGTTTCAGTAATACAGAGAGTAGGCCAGCATGCTCTCCAATACAAGTTTCTTTAACTGTCAACACCGATCTACATGCACAGTACACACTAAATTCCTTTTCAAAATTGAAAAAAAAATTAATGGCACACAATAACCAGGCCTCAGAGTACCCAGGGAGGGGGGGGACTATAAATGCCCCCATCCGCCCCTCTCGCGGTGACGGCTCAACGAGATGCCTGGAACCACTGCCTGACTCAGTTCTTCATTTCTGCAACATTCGCGGCCTTTCCTCGAACTTACTCTCTGTCAAGCACCACCTTTCCTCTAAATCTCACCTTCTCTTCCTGACAAAGACTCAGTTGTCTGAGGAAACTGACAGCAAATACTTTTCTGTTTCCTCCTACTTTATCTATACTCATTTCAAAGAATAGGTGGCTGTTACGTATATGTACGCAATGACATCTTGCTTTCCTGTTCCTGAACTTGATTCTTCTGAATACTCTTCTCTCTGGCTTCGGTTTTCCTGTCATTCTCTGACTAAATATATCTTCACTGTTTACTTATTCCCTAATTCTACTGACTATTAAAAATTCTTCAACTATCTTACTTCTATGATGGAACAAATTCTATCCATTTCTCCATTCTCTGAAATCTCCATTCTATGAGATTTAAATGTTCACCACCACCTTTGGCTCTTCTCTCTTTTTACTGATCCACCTGGTGAACGAGCCTACATCTTTTCTATCCTTAATGACCTACAGCAGCTTGTACAGGACCCTACCCGTATCATTGACCGCCATAGAGAGAGCTCCAACATACTTGACCTCTTCCTTACAACTAATCCCTCTGCTTACACTGTTAATCTTTCCTCTCCATTGAACTCCTCCAATTACAACCTTATTACCTTGACCTGTCCAATCGATCCAGTACAGCCTCTGGACCCCCCAAAGAAACGTCAACTGTGGCAATTTGGAGCTGCGGATTGGGAGGCCCTCAGGCAGTACTTCTTTGATTATCCATGGAATGATTATTGCTTCCACGGCGGAGAGCCATCTGAGTGTGCTTTGCACATTACACAGGTTTTTCTCTCTGGCATGGAAGCATACATTCCCGTCTCATATCCTTTGACTAATGCAAGAAAGCCTTTGTTGCTGTCTGCAACAAGGAGAGGGACTTTAAAAGGTATCAGAACCAACCCACCCCTGAATCACATTTTTTTTTTTTCTATGTTTCTGCCTGGAATCGTGCTAAGTCTGTTCTTCGCTTTGCTAAAAGTAATTTCATCCGTACTAAATGCTCTCAACTCTCCAAGTCGAATTCTTCCTGCTTCTCTTTACCTCATCATCCTTCCCTCCTCTTTTCATTCTGATGGCTCTGTAGCTATTTCTTCTACTGATATAGCAGATCTCTTTGCTCAGACTTTCTCCTCCAGTTCCACCTTAGACGATTCAGGTGCTGTTCCTCCATCACTTCCCCCCTCTGACTTCCTCATGGCTGACATTAAAATTTCTTCAGCTGATGTATTTTCTGCCATCACTGGCCTTAATACTACTGTAACAAGGCATATGGGCCTGATGGAGTCCCTCCTGTTGTCCTCAAGAACTGTGCTTCTCCGCTTACACCCTGCCTAGGTACTCTTTCTTTTTTTATTTCAACTTGTACATTTTCTTCTTGCTGGAGGTTTCCTCATTCAGCCAGTCCCAAAGAAGAGTGACCATTCTCAACCTTCTAACCATAGTCCAATTGCTTTAACGTCCTGTGTCTCAAAAGTTTTCGAGTCAATTCTTACCAGAAAAATTTTAAAGCATCTTTCCTATCACAACCTTCTTTCTGATTGTCAGTATGGGTTCCGTCAGGGACGCTCCGCTGGCGATCTTCTCACCTACCTTTCAGACTCCTGGGCATCCTCCTTTCGGGACTTTGGCGAAAGCCTTCATCTATAGCTTCCTTTCTGGTCGTTCTATAGCCGCTGTTGTAGACGGTCATCGTTCATCTCCTAGATCTATTAACAGTGGTGTTCCTCAGGGCTCTGTCCTATCATCAAATCTCTTCCTTTTATTCATCAATGACCTTCTAAGCTGTGCATCTAGCCCTATCCATTTGTACGCTGATTATTCCACCCTTCACCTTTCCATTCGGTTCCTGCAACATTCATCTCAACAGTTACTTCAACAAACAAGGGATGAGGCTATGGCACACCTGATGTCTTACTTGGCTCGTATCTCTGACTGAGGTAAAAATAATCTTGTTTTTAATACATCAAAAACTCAGTTCTTACACATATCAACCCGACACAGTCTTCCACATGCGTACCCACTAATATTTAATAGCATCCAACTGAATCCTGCATCATCCTTGAACATGCTTTGGGTTTCATTCACTAGGGACTTAGCTTGGAAAGATTATATTGCATCTCCTGTAAAATCTGCTTCCAAGAGATTGGGTGTGCTAAGCCGACTCTGTACCTTGATTACCCCTGCACAGTTGTTGACTTTATTACACAGGTTTTATTTGCTAGAGTACAACTCTCATGTGTGGGGAGGCTTCCCGCATACAGCTCTTCTCAATAGGGTTGAGTCAAAGACTTTTCGTTTCATTAACTCTCCTCCTCTTACTGGCTCCCTTCAACCTCTGTCTCTTCACCGCACTGTTGCATCTTTATCTCTTTTCTATCGCTACTTCAGTGTTCACTGCTCCTCTGAACTGTCTGCTTGGATCCCTCCACCTCTACGACGGGTGTGTAGCACCCGTCTAGCAACAAACTCTCATCCCTTTTCTGTCCAACTCTCTAATGCAAGAGTTAACCGTTACTCCCAGTCCTTCATTTATGCAACTGGTCAACTCTGGAACTGTCTCCCTCTGTCTGTATTTCCTATATCCTATGATCTCCAGTCTTTCAAACGCAATGTGTCCAGGCATCTCGAAATTAACGGATCTTGAATTTGGCTCTCTTTTGTATTGTTTTTGTTTTTTTCTTGGAAGGAACGGTTTGCGGGCTCCTGGCCCTTGGTTCCTTCTTTCTATCATAAAAATATAAAACTTTCATTCCTTTTCTTTCCAACTCTGTAAACCATTACTCTCAGTCTTTCATGCTTGGAACAGGCCAGCTCTGGAACTGTATTCTTCTGTCTGTATTTTGTACTACCTATGATCTCCAGTCTTTTGAATACAGTGTAACTAGGCATCTCGACATGAACCGATCTTGAATTTAGCTCTCTGTTATTATGCCTCCACCCACCTGTGGTGGAGAAGGCATTAAATGATTGGTCTGTCTATCCGTCCGTGCATAGGGGGATGTGTGCATATGTAGGTCAGTGCGTCCATAACACTCTTGTGGGAACGATATATCCTGAACCTATCGACGGACTTCCATCAAACATTTGTCAGTGATGCAGTATGAGATGATGATGAGCTGATTAAGACAGCTAGCTCTCATGGTCAAAGGTCAGAGTAATATGAGGTTGACTTTTTTTATGCAAGGAAGAGGGAACCAAAGGCCAGAAACCTGTATGATTGTTCCCTCAAAAAAATAAATAAATAAATAAATAACAGAGCCAAAGCCAAGATCTGTTCATTTCGAAATGCCTGGATACACTGCGTTTCAAAGACCGGAGGCCATAGACAATAGGAAATACAGACAGAGGAAGACAGTTCCAGAGTTGAACTGTTGCATACATGAAGGAGTGGGAATAACGGTTAACTCTTGCATTAGAGTGTTGGACATGAAATGGATGAGAGTTTGTTGCTAAACGAGTGTTACACACACCCCGCAATGGTCAAGGGATGCAAGCAGACAGTTCAGAGGAGCAGTGACCATTGAAGCAGCAATAGAAAAGAGATAAAGATGCAACAGTGTGGCGAAGAACAGAGGTTGAAGGGAGCCAGTAAGAGGAGGAAAGTTAATGAAATGAAAAGCCTTTGACTGCACCTTGTTGAGAAGAGCTGTATATGGGGAGCCTCCCCACAGGTGGGAGTTGTACTCTACATAGAGGCGAATAAAACCCATGTATAAAGTCAACAACTGTGCAGGGGTAAAGAAGGTATGAAGTCGTCTTAACACACCTAATCTCTTGGAAGCAGATTTTACAAGAAAAGTAACATGATTTTTCCAAGACAAATCCCGAAAGAATGGACATTGTTAGAAATTAGATGATACTTCTGCAGAGGGTTCTGCTGGGTTGAAAGATGTCAGAGCTGAGTTTTTGAAGCATTAAAAACAAAAAGATTACACTAACCCCATTCAAAGATATGAGCCATGTCAGACATTAGGTGTGCCATAGCCTCATCCCTTGTCTTTGAAGTAACTGCTGAGATGGACACTGTGGGACTTGAATGGAAAAGTGATGGGTGGAGCCATCAACATATGAGTGGATAAGGTTATATGTACAGCTTAGGTCACTGATGAATAGAAGGAAGAGAGTTGGTGATAGGACAGAGCCCTGAGGAACACCACTATTGACAGATCTAGGAGAAGAACAGTGGCCGCCTACAACAGTAGCTTTAGAACGACCAGAGCGGAAGTTAGAGGAGAAGGCACAGATCGAAGGATAGAAACCGTAAGAGGGCAGTTTGGAAATTAAAGGTTTATGCCACACTCGATCGAAAGCCTTTGAGATGCCAAGGGCAATGCCAAATCTTTCGTCAAAGTCCCTGCAAGGAGGATGACCAGGAATCTGAATGGTAGGTGATAAGAAGCGGAGCATCCCTGGCGGAACCCATACTGATCATCGGAAAGATGGTTGTGATAGGAAGGTGCCATAATTCAAAAACTTTTGAAATACAGGATGTTAAACCAGTCGGGCGATTGCCAAAGGGCTGGGAATGGTCACCTCCATGTGGGTGCGATATCTCCTGAACCTCTCAACGGATTTCGACCAAAATTTTGTCAGTGATACAGTTTGAAGGGATGATGAATTTTTTGGATCAGCAAGGTCAAAGGTGAAGGTCATATGAGGTTGACTTAGTTTATCCTTGTGAGCGTGATATCTCCTGAACCCCTCACCGGATTTCGACCACACTTTTGTCGGTGATATAGGATGAAGTGACGATAAGCTGATTAGGTCAGCAAGGTCATGGAAGTTGTATGGCGAGACCGTGTGCAAGGCTTGATGAAGGTATCGGCGTTTCTTTTCTTTTTCTTTTTTTTCTGAAGGAACAATCTTTTGGGCTTCTCGCATTTGGTTCATTCTTCCTTGCATAAAAAAAAAAAACATACACACAGCATCCTAGATTACCTCTAGGAATCTCCTTAGTTGCAAGGCACAACGATCATTTCTCTCTCTCTCTCTCTCTCTTTCTCTCTCTCTCTCTCTCTCTCTCACACACACACACACACACACACACACACACACACACACACACACACGCACACACACACACACACACACACACACACACACACACACACACACACACACACACACACACACACACACACACACACACACACACAAGCAGTATCCTAGATTACCTCGATGAATCTCCATGGGTACTAGTCACATAGACCATTTTCTCTCTCTCTCTCTCTCTCTCTCTCTCTCTCTCTCTCTCTCTCTCTCTGAATCCTCGATCACCTGGTTTACCCCTCGGATTAACTTGTTTTTCCTCCCCTCCCACCTTAACTTCTCTTGACTTAACTCTCGTGTAAACTTTAGCTCCTCCTTTTAAACTGTCTCTTCCTTACTTTTTTTTTCTATCTTGTTTTCTCCATTTAAGTTTATTCATTTTTTCGTCTGTGTTATTTATCATCGTAGTTTTCGTACCTTGTTTTCTCATTTAACTTTATTTTTCATTCCTTTTCCTTTGTGTTTTCCATGTTCTTAGTTTTTTTTTTCCTCCATTTAACTTTATATTTCAGCCATTTTTACCTGTGTTTTTTATCTTCTAAATTTTATTCCAGTCTTGCTTTCTCCAACTTTTTTTCTTCTGTCTCCTTCATCGTAACTAGTCCATGTGTATTTATCGCAACGCCACCAATGAAAAATGTATTAAAAAGAAAAAAAATGAAAAGGAGATGAGATATGCAACCCAGATCAAACCTTAGAAACTGTGGCTTGTATTCTAGGTGGTGTGGGAGGGTTCGTAACGCCTCCTCGTTTGTGATTTATATAACTTATTGTACAACACTTCTGCCTCCACGTTTGCGATTTATTTAGGTTATTACACTTTAACATTCTCTTATGCTTATCGCTTATTGTCGACGTGGTTTATATCAACATAAAAGAGGATAATGAAGTGCTATGTGCGTACTAAATAGCTAAGGATGAGGTGCTATGAAATTTAACCCCTTTGCGCCCCGTGTCCCCAGTATGGGACGGAACTGGGCATTTTGATAATTCAATAAAGAAGGGAACCGTGGGGTAGGGACCTATGAGCTTCGCGACTATGAGCCAACAGCCGGAGGGTGGTACGCCTAGCACCCTTCCAGCAAAATCCCCCCTACAGGAACTCTGGGAGCTAAAGGGTTAAAGGTGAACGGAAGCTAGGTTTCCGTTCCCACCTGTTAGATTGCCTGTTTCTCTGCTTGTCTGTCTGTGCAATTGTTTTGTCTGTATCTGTCTATCTGTTTGCTTGTCTTCCTAGTTTGCTTGTCTCTTTCTGTCTGACTTTTCCATCTGTCTTTCTGTCTGTATACTCCGTCTGTCTGTCCTTCTGTTCTATGTCTGTGTGTTTGCCTTTCTGTTTTATATGGCTGTCTTTATGCCTGTATTTTGTGTCTGTCTGTCAATTTTTTTTTCCTTTTTACTTGGGCATGTTCGGTCTATTCTCAAAGACCCACCAGCAATCGTCGTACGTTCCACACACCTCCATTGATCACCCCTTCAACGCTAATACCACCGTCTATACTGAGAACATGCTTGGGCTGTTTCATTTAGAGCTAGTCTGATGGTATTCGCGGTGATCTTTTTTTTTTTTTTTATGGCATGCCAGTGGGTCTCACTGAAAATTAGTTGAGTCTCTTCTTACAAAATTCAATGGATCAGAATATTCAGTGGCTCAGCCGGGAATCGAACTCGCGTCATTTCAGATAGCAGACTTCTCTCCTGACCACTTGACAGTCACCACTCCGAAAAGAAAGTTGAAAAAATAATGGAAAAAATCGAATGTCCTCTCCAATCCGTTTGACGCATTTTATTTCATTCACTCTACCTTCTGATGATTTCATTTAGCTCATGAGAGATACCGAACTACGGGTACAGGGTTAGGCAGTACTGCGGCCTGTTCATAAAATTTCTTTGTGACGAGCATCATATACTGGTGTAAGTCTGTTGTTACCTCCCAGCATGCAAGATAGAGAAAAGTTGTAGGCCACGTTCAGGTGGACAGAGTATAGTAATAAAGACCATTACTCAAAAAAAAAAAAGAAGTCTCCCTTAAGATCTATAAAATCATCCCGAGGAAGCAATAATATAAATTACTAGAATAAGTCAACAGAGTGATAGTGTTAAGGCGCCCTCCACTTCTCATAAGCATCATTAGTAATTTTGGAATAATTGGTTACATTCGATATTAATTTTGGACAACAAGGAAACTGGGAATATCGACGCTGATCATTTTCGTAGTATTAGCAGAAATCGCGTTTAAAATAGAAAAATATCGTGTGAAAAGTCCTTTCTCATAAAGCTTAGTACTTGCCAAACAATGTTATGCATTACTTTGGTCATAAATAAGGAAACAACAACATCGAAATCTGTCCATCATCACAAGGTTTGAAAGCTAAGGCAAGATTCGTTATTCCCATAAGGGTGCGGCCACACTAGCTTGAAACATGTGATCGACGAGATGAAACGAAGCACCGGGTTACAGCTGCTGCAGTATTCGAATGTGAACGTTGTATGAACCCTTGAGCCTCGTTTCCTTGTGGCTATCACATGTTCGGGGACAGGTGTGTCCGGTCCTTTAGGTGTGGCCACAAACAAATCGCCTCCAAGTCCCCCTGTCTCCTGCCATTTCGCTGTACTCCCCAGACTTACACCCTCCCTTCTCATACATACCTCTGTCCTCCATCCCTCTATCTCACCTTCGGTCTCCCCCTCCCCTCCCCCTCGCTTACAGACACTCTCCTAGTTAGTCTCTCATTATCCATCCTCTCCACACAGCCAAACCACCTCATCATATATCTCCTGACACCTTCTACTACACCCACATCGACACCACAATGCTCCTTCGCTCTCTCATTTGTCAGTTTGTCCCTCCACGTAACTCCACATGCTTTTCCCAAATAACTCATTTCCACTGCACTCACTCTTGACTTGTGTCCTTCCAACATGGTCCAAACTTCGCTTCCATACGTTAGCCTGGGGAATGGTATCACAACAATTTCATGCGGTAACATTTTTATTTCATGCTTAGTTCCCTATTTCTTATCACTGCTAAATGACCAGCAACTTTCTTCTCTGCTTTCCCCTTTCAAGCACTTCATCAGGACTCGAAAATTCAGTCCTTACTCATCACACTACCCAAGTACTTAAATGCACTCACATTTTCCATTCCCTAATTATCCAGTCTCCCCGTGCATTTGGCGACTTCACATCTCTCGAAGACCACAACTTAATCCTCCCTACATTCGCCTTTAGAATCCGTTTCTTACATATCCTCCAAATTCATTCATCAAGCCTTGAAGTTCCCCTTCGGCTTCACTTAAGGATAGTTCCACCTGCAAATAGCAGAAGGAAGCTTCCAAACGCTGCCTTCTCTCATTAGGGTCGCTCCAACATCCACTCCCCTACCTTGTATCTCCTTTATATCTCCATCCATATACAAACTGAACAACCATGGAGAAATGGCACATCCTTTTTTCAATCCAACATTCACATAGAACAATTCACTCATTTAACCATCAACACGCACTCTAGTCCATGCGCCCTTATACGTACTCTTCACAGTGTCATAAAAAAGAACTTTGTAGTTACTTGTAGAGAAGTTATATATATTAGACTTGTGGACGAGAGGTTGTTATACTTGAGTAGCTTTGTAAGTAGATAATCTTCTTTCCCATTTGTCATTCAATGACAAGGAGAGGTAAAGAATAGTATGGGACTATTATTATTTGTCTTGAAAATATTAACAGAGTCTCTCACACAGAGCGAAGTATAAAGTAGAGTCCCGGTAGCTATCTCCCTGTCTCGCTCTCTCTCTCTCTATGTCTCTCTCTTCTTGCCCATGTTGCTAAGCCCTTCTCCCTACGACCTGCCTGTTCTATGGCTAGCCTCCATCTGAGCTCTCTTTCCTAAATTCTGGTGAAACAGGAGTCGTGTCACGTGTGTTCCCTGTGGTTGGAAAGTTCTAGAAGCCTGTGTGTGAGTATGTGTGTATGTGTGTGTATGGTCAACAAGGCTTTGTTCACCTGGTGTATTGCTGACAACTAACTGCATCATCTCCTGACTGGCTACTTCCTAATCTGTCGTCAGCTTTTCCTCAGTGTAACTTGCAAGATCATTTCCCATTCCCAGGCTCGCATAGAGCTGTCTATCTGTCTATTTATCTATCTATCTATTATGATTTGTGATTATAATATGGAGTCCTAACATATGCTCGGTACACGCCACTGGAGGTCCTCCGACAGCAATTATCATTGACATATGCTAATCTATTAGTACATAATATTGATTATAATATTGTATACATA
This sequence comes from Coenobita brevimanus, assembly GCF_032717465.1. Classification (NCBI taxonomy): domain Eukaryota; kingdom Metazoa; phylum Arthropoda; class Malacostraca; order Decapoda; family Coenobitidae; genus Coenobita; species Coenobita brevimanus. The sequence continues at coordinate 7,277,924 of NC_137052.1, read as the reverse complement.
TAATATTCATAGTAAATTGCAATGATTCATTTTGTAAGATGTGTATGTATAACAGACATACGCATATAATTGTGCAATGGTAATACTGCTAGGTTATACATTATATATTGAGTTATCCCTTTAGTATGTCTAATATTTCACCTAACTTGTATGATGATACTGGTAACACAGAATTGTGGTATAGCTGTATGACTTATAACATTGTAGTAGCATTGTGGTAATACATAATTGTAACATTTTATGAATTGTTACAAAATATTGTGGTAATGCATAATTGTGTTGGCCTTATAACTGTAGTTACATTTTGTTAATGCAACTGTTACATAAGTGTCTTGGCCTTATAATTGTAGTTAAAGTTACATAAAAGTTACATCTTGTTAATGCAACTGTTACATAATTGTTACATATTGTTTGTAGTTACATAATTGTAGTTAAAGTTACATAAAAGTTACATCTTAACGCAACTGTTACATAATTGGCAAAGTGTAACATAATGCAATCGTTTGTTGTTACATAATTGTTACATATCGTTTGTAGTTACATAATTGTAGTTAAAGTTACATAAAAGTTACATCTTGTTAATGCAACTGTTACATAATTGTTACATATTGTTTGTAGTTACATAATTGTAGCATGTGTAACATAATGCAATCGTTTGTCGTTACATAATTGTAATAATTGCAGTCCTGACATATGAATCCGGTCATGCTGCGGTCGATGATAGTGATGATGTGCCATGCCCCTTGCTTGTGGAGACAATTTGCTTTTTTGTTTGTAGTTTATGTGGTATTTTGGCATATGTAGTAACACTTACACATATTTGTTTGTTATGTGATCTTACTTCATTTCTCTCTTTTTTCTTTCTTACTTTTTCTTTCTTTCTTTCTTTTTTTTTTTTTTTTGTATGTATTGATTTTCTATAGTTTGTTTTTCTTCGCTTGTGTACACTTTTTCTATGTCGTTCATGGTTGCATAATTACTGGCTAATTTCCTTGGGATACTTTTTTAAAGTTTAGTTTATATTGCACAGATATTACTGAAAATGATATTATATAGTCCCATATTTTGTTATTTTATATAAAAAATATATATACATATATACAGTATTAACTATATACACTGACTTGTTCACTTGTACCTATCGTGGGCAATATATGTGTCAGCACTGTGTGGAAATCTTTGTCTTCACGATTGTGTTGAAGATGTTCATTCTTGCTAACGTCATTTGTGTTAGCCATTTTTTTTTTTTTTTTGGTCTTCCTTGTAAGTTAATTTATATGTTTCCACTAGGTAGCTTTAATTAATAAATGTTTAATACAGTTCTTTTAATCGCTCACTGAGTAGCTGTGATGGTATATTTTCTTTTATCACTTTGTAGATATAATAATGTATAGCTGTATGTATGAAACACGTATTTTATGTAGGTATAAATGGTAACACTCGTTGGTAGTAAATAAATGTTATAATAAATGAATGAATATATACAGTGTAGAATATTTATTGTTGGTGATTATTTAGTAATTGAATTATGATGATAATTGAAGTAGGTATATGAATTTAAGTTGTAACTATACAGCACGTTTTATATGTTTGTGCAGAAGCTTATTGTCTATCACTGTGTATTGTATAAATGAAGTAACTATGTAACTCACTAATTTTTACCGTGGTGGAAATGGTGTTAGTGATGGTGCACGTGGTGAGTTGACTGACGTGGCGTCTTTTCAGCAAGCACGCATGATGACGTCGACTTCCCACACTGGTAGCTGTGGTGAGTGAATGAGTAGCGATGAGTAACTTGAGTGAAGACGAGTGAGTAAGATGAGTTGTGAATATGGACTTGGTATTTGCTTCGTCGTCTTGACCTCTTCACTCCTGCGTCAGCGGTGGAGGTTGGGTGGATGTAAGTTGTGAGTCGTGTCTCATTCTTCGTTTGTTTGTTTTGTTTTTCTTTCTCGATGTTTTCTCGGTCCTTTTTTCTTGTGATTTACTCGTTGTGGGATGAAGACTGTCGTTACTTGTAGGTGCGTGTAGATTATACAGACGACTCGTGGAGTTGTTACTTGTAGTTGATTGTAGATGGTTGTAGTACGTTGGTTCGTCATAGAAATTGCAATATTGTTTGTATCAGTACTTTGTTAAACTACTTGCAAGGCGTCCTGTGACCTCTTCACCTCTACATCAGCATGATGATCGGGGAGACGGAGGGGGGGTTGGAGAGAACTGTCAGGAGCTGGTTGTGAGTTGTTGGTTGTGAGAGGTATTCTTGTTTTCTATCTTGATATTTTGTAGGAATTCACTGTTGATTCGTAGACGAGGTTCGTATACGTTCGCTGCTGCCAAATGTCATAAAAAAGAACTTTGTAGTTACTTGTAGAGAAGTTATATATATTAGACTTGTGGAAGAGCGGTTGTTATACTTGAGTAGCTTTGTAAGTAGATAATCTTCTTTCCCATTTGTCATTCAATGACAAGGAGAGGTAAAGAATAGTATGGGACCATTTTTATTTGTCTTGAAAATATTAACAGAGTCTCTCACACAGAGCGAAGTATAAAGTAGAGTCCCGGTAGCTATCTCCCTGTCTCGCTCTCTCTCTCTCTCTCTCTATGTCTCTCTCTTCTTGCCCATGTTGCTAAGCCCTTCTCCCTACGACCTGCCTGTTCTATGGCTAGCCTCCATCTGAGCTCTCTTTCCTAAATTCTGGTGAAACAGGAGTCGTGTCACGTGTGTTCCCTGTGGTTGGAAAGTTCTAGAAGCCTGTGTGTGAGTATGTGTGTATGTGTGTGTATGGTCAACAAGGCTTTGTTCACCTGGTGTATTGCTGACAACTAACTGCATCATCTCCTGACTGGCTACTTCCTAATCTGTCGTCAGCTTTTCCTAAGTGTAACTTGCAAGATCATTTCCCATTCCCAGGCTCGCATAGAGCTGTCTATCTGTCCGTTTATCTATCTATCTGTTATGATTTGTAATTATAATAAGGAGTCCTAACAACAGCATTCAACAGCTTCCCATTTACTCCATATTTTTAATATAGTATTTTCTGCATTCTTTGTCTCTCCACTCTGCCATTTGCAATTCTCCAAACCCATGAAGGTACAATACAGTTTCTTTCCCTTCTCTAGAAACTTTTCCACAAAATTAATCACCTTAGGATGAATGTCTACACAACCTCATCCCTTCTTGAAACCTCATTTCTTCTCCAACTAATTCTGCTGTTATTTCTGTGACTGTCAATAAGTATCCTAAAATATACCTTCCCTATTACACCAAGAAGACAAATGTCCCTATGATTACTACACACGTCTCTTTCCCCTTTTCCTTCGTACATGAGAATAAATGTAACTGATTTCCAATCCTCCAGGACTCTGCCTTCCTCCCAGGTCAATCTGCACATCATCCATATCCATTCTACTGATATAGAGCTAAACTGAAGCATAACATTATTCAGCAAGTATCTGATATTATTAAGAAGCGAGGTTTGCCATTTAGATAGCCGAGATTTTTCTTAATGTCTCCTATATCGTAGGTTTCAGTACGAGTCAGAGTTGCCAGTTTGCCTGCTGTTTCTGAGCGTAGTTGTTTCATAAGGTGTGATTAATTTTTATGCTCATTTCTCAATAATGTGTTATTTATGTAATTGTTATGTAATTGAAACTAAGTTTGTATGGTAAATAATTTAGTGTTATGTAATGTAAGAAAACTCTGGCATATCTGGATATCTCCGAGTTGGTAACTGTTGTACCCAATGTTTTTTTTGTTTTGTCTTTTTTCTCTCTCTCTCTGGAATACACCAGAACTGTGGAGAAGTAGATAATTCTAGAACAATGCAAGCTTATATAAGAATGGGGAAGAGACTAGTTCAAGTTTAGTCGGTTTTAAGTTCAGTTTGAGTATAGTGCAGTGTCAGTGCAGTGAAGTTTGTATATTTTCGGTACTTGTGAAAACGGTGAAGTGTTTATTGAAGTTTGTACTTCATCGGTACTTGTGAAAACAGTGAAGTGTTTACTGAAGTTTGTACATCATCGGTACTTGTAAAAACAATGAAGTGTTGTTGACAAGTAGTGAAGAGTTATTGAAGTTTACATATCATCGGAACTTGTGAAAAATAGTGAAGTGTTGTCAAGCATTTAGTATAATTACAGTTAGTAAAGTTTGTATAGCTCCGGTGCTTCTGAGATTAGTGAAGTGAAGTTGGAAAGCTTTAAGTGTAATAATTTGGAAAATACAGTGAAATTAAGAAGCCAGTGTTTTTTTGCAACGCTTCAGCTGACCTTTGGTACGGTACACATAAAGGCTGACCATAGGAAGATCAACTCAGTGGGCAAAGTCCTTCCTGTACTGAACTACTGCTGTTGGAGCCTGTGGCAGTGTGGGACGGGGTTGTAACATTATGTCATTTATCATTAGCCATGTGTCTACTTATAACGCTATCTATCTATATCTATATACCTAGGCTGCTCCCCCCAAGGAAAAGGGGGTAGCCGAGACAGGACGACACACTCCCCATTTACTCATCCATTCAAACACATTCATTCGCATCTTAGCCCGAATGGGGAGAAGGGACAGATCCTCACCGCACCACACCGCACAAGGGTCAACTGAGCAGTGCAATCAGTGACATCCGCAGCAGGGCCCGACAGCAGAGCTGGTTTACCCCTGCCACATATAATAGACCCATCCCCTTACCCGCACCTGACCTGACTAGCTTATCAGACCAAATGCGGGAGAATATCCCCTCAGGGCTGCGTCATCACTTATTCATTCACAATTTCTCTCCATTTTTTTCTGTTACGCACAGCCACTCTTCCTTGCTCAACAGACATCCCTTTCGCATCCAGCTCTCTCTTCACACTGTCCATCCATCCTATTCGTGGTCTCCCTCTCAGCCTTACATCTCTCACATCAGATCTAGTTATCTTTTTCACCAATTCCTCATTACCCATTCTCTCCTTATGCCCAAACCATCGCAACACCCTCTGCTCAACTCTGCCAGCCATCTCCCAAACAACTCCAGTTCTCCTTTGCACTTCATAATTTCACACTCGATCCATACGCGTCACTCCACACATACTCCTCAGACACCTCATCCCCATTACATTCAAACTTTTCCTCTCTGATACACCCATATTCCATGTTTCAGCCCCATATAACACAGTCGGTACCACAACACCCTCATACAGCCTTCTCTTTACATCCATTCTAAGCGAACGACATTTAAACACCTTTTTCATTCCTCCCAGCACCTTTCCTACTTCATTCATTCTAAACTTCACTTCAGCATCTATTCTTTCATCCACAGCAACATGTGACCCTAAATATTTAAAACACTCCACATCCCCAAGTAACTCACCATTCAAAACTATATTCATCCCCCTACCATCTACCAACCTCGTACACTTCACTATACTCTTATGCTCATATACTTTCAATTTCCTCCTTTCACACACCCTTCCAAATTCCTCTACCAACTGTCTCAATCTCTCCTCTGAATCAGCCACCAGTGCAGTATCATCTGCAAACAGCAGCTGCTTCAGATTCCACTCTCCACCATCAACATTCACCAGACTCAGACCTCCACCTAAAACTCTTGCATTCACCTTCCTTACAATACCATCCATATAAATATTAAACAACCAAGGCGACATCACACATCCCTGTTGCAGCCCCACTCTCACGGGAAACCAATCACTCACAGCATTTCCCACTCTTACACACGCTCTGCTATTTACATAAAAACTTTTCACCCCTTTTAGTAACCTTCCATCAAGTCCATACAATCTTAAAACAGTCCACAAAGCCTCCCTATCAGTTCTATCATACGCTTTCTCTAAATCCATGAATGCCCAAAACACATCCTTGCCTTTTGCTAAATACTTTTCATACACTTGTCTCACAGCAAACACCTGATCCAAGCATCCCTTCCCTCTCCTAAAGCCACACTGCTCATCACCAGTCACTCCCTCTGTACCCTCTCTAACTCTCATAATTAACACTCTACCATGGAGAGTGAAAGACTGACGAAGAGAGTGTATGTGAGTGTGGTGGAGGGGGGAAGAGGGAGGGGGAGGCCAAGGATGAGATGGAGGGATGGGGTGGAGAGGTATATGAGAGAGGGGGGTGTGAGTTGGGAGCAGGGCAGTGAGATGGCAGGGGACAGGGCGACTTGGTGGCGATTTGTTTGTGGCCACCCCAAACGGGATTGAGGCGTCTGGCAATAGATAGATAGATAGAGACCATAAACCTTACCTACAACACTCAACAGACTTATACCCCTAAAGTTAGTACATTCACACTTATCACCCTTGCCTTTATACAAATGGATCACACAAGCACTTGCCCAGTCAATTGGCACCATACCTTTCACAAAGCAAACATTTAACAATCTTACTAACCAGTCAACAATAGTCACTCCACCACCCTTCAGGCATTCCACAGCACACCCATCCATACCTGCAGCTTTCCCTGTTTTCATCTCCTTTACTGCCTTCTCCACTTCCTCCTCCGTGATCAAAGAATCATTCAACTCTCCCAACACATTTATTCCTTGCACCCTTCTATCCGGCACAATCTCAGCCACCCTTTCCTCCTCTACATTTAACAGACTTTCAAAAATTCTCTGCCCATCTCTTCCTTACTGCATCCATCTCAATTAACATCCTTCCATCCTCTGCTTTTACTCGGTCTTCTTTCCCAGACTCTCCCTTTCGCACCCTTTTCACCTCCTTCCAGAACATTTTCTTATTCTGTCAAAAATTCTCCGCCCACCCCACCTCTCATCTGCTGCCACCTTAGCATCACACACAGTCCTTCTCGCCCTATTCGTCTTTTCCTTATACCTCTCATATGACACTTCATCCTTCCTCTTCAGCCACACTTCATATGCACGTCTCTTCTCAGCCACAGTCATACTTACTTCCTCGCACCACCATTCTCTTCCTTTTCTTACATCACCACCCACACGTCTCACACCACACACCTCTTCCGCATGCCCCACCACAGCACTCTTAAACAACTGCCATTCCTCCTCCACACTGCCATTTTTCTGATCTTTCACTGCGTTCCACTCATCTTTCAATTTCTCCTGATACTCTATCATTTTCTCTCTTATATCCAACTCACTCACTTTCAAAACCTCCCTGCCACACCTAACCCTCCTAACTCTCACCCATCTCTTACCTACTCTTAACTTTCCTTCCACCAGATAATGGTCAGACATACCTCCACCCTCCCCTCTCAGAACTCTCACATCCAACAATCTTCCTATTACATTCCTAGACACAACCACATAGTCCATCAAAGCTCTATCAACAACCCTTCCACCCTCCTGTCTCACCCATGTATACTTATAAATTTCTTTCTTCTCAAACAGCGTATATCCAATCACCATCTGTCGCTCAACACACATCCCTATCATTCGTTCCCCATTATCATTTCTTCCAGGCACACCATGCATACCAACTACACCTTCAAGTGCTACATTTCCCACTCTGGCATTCAGATCTCCAATTATTACCACATTCACATTTGCTTCAAAACTCTGCAGACGCTCATCAACATCATTCCAGAAAGACTCCCTCTCTTCTCCATCCCTTTCACTACCAGGCCCATATGCATTCACTTTTAACGCGATTTGCAATTATACCACAGAAATTATCAATATCCATTAAAGAAAAAAAAAACTTCCTTGTAGCTCATAGCTCGCAAACAGTTAGTTATTAGAGCAGAATATAACTAGAAAGTGAAAATACAGTGTGTTCACTGGTATAGGAAGTTTCACAATTCTTCCTAGGCGACTTATTTTACCTCTGACACATCAGTACCCTCTTATATATTACTGATCCTTTTCCGGTTTAATAGTCGTGTATTCGTTGTTCTCTCCTCTAGCGATCTAGGGCTGCCTCACCGGCAATAGTTTTGTAAATAGGGGAATAAAAGTTAGGTTAGCTAGTACTAATTTTTCTCCCTGGCCTTAGTAGATATAGTAAGTGTCTATATCTGTTTCCTGAGATTGCCTTTGCGTACTCACCTCTAGAGTGTACCCTCCACTGATCGTTCTGGGGTGTGAGTCACACACAGGCGCGTCCTCCCGAGAGTGGTTTGAGAGGGTAATCTCAGACTAGGTGGGTCTTCCCCAGGTACTTTGTCCCTTGGTCGTTTTTCTCTTTCTTCCCACTTCCCCCTCACGGGGGAAGTGGTTACTATGACGGACGCCCCTACTGCCTCCCCCCCCTTCAGGGGGGGAGATGGTCCTGACGACAGTAGGCATGACCAGACTGACCACCCCCAGATGGACGAACGCCAGACTCGTGCCCCGCTTGACGTACCAGTAGACAACGCCACCTTTGTCACTCTCCATGCACCAGGTTCCACTCCTCTGTCCAGTCTCAATCCCTTCCTTATCAAGAAGGTGATTGACCACTGTGCGGGAGAGGTTGAACAGGTAAAAAACTTGCGAATGGAGATCTCCTGATTAAAACTGTTAATTCATCACAAGTGAAAGATTTGCTGAAACTGCATAAATTCCACTGTTACGATGTCAAAGCCAAAATCCCAGTCTCCATGAATTCTTGCAAGGGTGTTGTCACTTGCAGGGATCTCATGGTTGTGAGTGAGGACGAAATCGTAAGTGAATTGGCACACCAAGACGTAATTGAGGCTAGATTTATTACTCGCTACTCAGAAGGCATAAGGACGAAGACAGCAACCATTGTCTTGACGTTTGCCAAAGTGTCTCTTCCCAGTTCTGTCAAAGTTGGATACGAAATTGTTCATGTTCAGCCTTACATCCCTAACCCTTTGCGTTGCCTGAAATGCCATCTGTATGGGCATGGTGCAAAGACTTATCGGGTTTCCCAGCCAGTGTGCGGCAAGTGTGCAAGCCAGGATCATGATGCGGACCATTGTACATCTGAGACGGTATGTTGCTTTCACTGCAAGGGCACTCACTCCACTTCCTCTAGGGACTGTCCCAAATGGAAGGAGGAGAAGAAAGTCAGCACGGTGAAGGCAACTGAGGGCATTACCTATTACAAAGCTAGGAAAAAGGTGAAGGAGTTGCATGCAACTCCCACGCCGAATAGGTCCTATGCTTCGGCGGTTATGTCCCGTCCTGTGATGTGCTCTGTAGAGACGCAGACTGACTTGTCCTTCTCTGTCCTGCCACTCACAGTACCTCTCCAGCTCGGCCTCCCATCTGCTCCAACTCTCTCACTGACATCCCAAAGGTTTCAACCTATTCTCAGGCTGCTGCTGCCTCTCCATCAGTATGGCCTAAAGCAAAGCCCAACAAGTCTAGTAAAAGTAACATGACCACCCTCACAACAGTCTTGTCCTCATGTTCTTCCAGATCCCACTCCAGCGAGGGAGAGGAAGGTTAGCTCTTCCTCGGGGGAGTCAGGGAACCTCGTAATTGACGACAATATGGAGGTTTCCATGAACAAGCACCGGGATAGGTCCCCCGGTAGCTGCTTGCCTGCCGGCAGGCGACAGAAAAAGACAAAGCACACTGGCCCCTAACGTAAATCTTAAACCGCCGCATTCACTATTTTACAGTGGAATTGTAGAGGTATTGGGAATAAATTACAAGATATAGCAATCTTGTTTTCTATACACAGGCCAGACGTTGTTTGTTTACAGGAGACATGCCTGGAGGATCATCCTGATCCTCCACAGTTAAAACACTACCACCCGTATAGAAGATATGAAGGTCATGGAGTAGCCATATACACACACAAATCACACCCACAAACGGAAATGATTCTAAATTCTACTCTGGAAGTGGTCGCGTGCAGAGTAAAATTTAATAACAAATATCTGTCTATTTGCTCTCTGTACTGTCCTCCACATGGCCTCATTGATAGTGATGCTTTATATTCACTATCTGAACATCTGTCTGGGAATAAGTTAGTGTGGGGCGATTTTAACGCCCATCACTATCAATGGGGTAGCTTGAGGATCGATGGTCGTGGGGAGCAAGTAACCGACCTAATACTATAGTCCAACCTCTGTCTTCTGAACGATGGTAGAGCGACTCGTGTAGATGATCGAACTGGTAACTTTTCGGCCATTGACTTATCTTTGGCCTCCCCTAGTATACATCAAGATTTCTCATGGGACCCTTACGACGACTCCTTGGGATGTGATCATTTACCCATCTGTCTTTCTTATACACGCGACATCATTTCGGACCCTCCACCTCCAAAATTTAACTATAAGAAAGCAGACTGGGAATCTTTCTCAAGGATTGCCAATTTAGATATATCTGGGGAGACCATAAATGTTAAGGTAAAAAATGTAACTACTTCCATATTACACGCAGCTGAGGCTGCTATTTCCCAAGACTTCTACAGTTCATGTGAAGCATAGAGCACATTGGTGGACGCCAGATTGCCGACAAGCATTAAGAAAACGCAATAGGAGATACAGGATTTTTGATAGTCAGCCCACCGAGGAAAATTTTATTGCATACAAACAGGCATGGGCTGAGGCAAGGAGAATAAAAAGAAGGGCCAAACGTGACTCCTGGCGGTCCTTTGTGTCCACGGTGACTCATACAACACCATTAAATAAAGTCTGGTCCACCATAAAAATATTATATAATAAAGGCCCATACTTCCCCATTACCACTTTGCAAGTAAATAATAACATCTATGACGAGCCCGTGGACGTTGCTAACATCCTCGCCAGGAGTTTTTCTCATGTAAGTATCTCGGCCAATTATGACCCGCATTTCCAACATCATAAACGCGTGGCTGAGCTACAGATTATTGACTTTGCCACAGAAGATGTAGACTCCCCGTACAACCAAGTGTTTACGCTAGATGAACTGCTCCTTGCCCTTAAATCCTGTAAAGACACCAGCCCTGGACCAGACACCATCACATACAGGATGATCCAGCATCTTAATCAGGACAACCTGATTAAGATGTTAGCCTTGTACAATGAGATTTGGGCGTCTCGAACGTTCCCAAACTCATGGCACTTTGCACACATCATACTGATACCCAAAGAGGCTGGTCGTCTTATGAATCCCACTTCATTTCGTCCTATTGTGTTGACTTCTTGTCTATGTAAGGTCATGGAACGAATGGTTAATAGTAGGCTTCTTTTTGTTTTAGAGTCAAAGAATTTGTTAAATGATCAACAATGTGGCTTCCTTAAATACAGAAGTTCACTATGGTCCTTTCACCGCAAGAAGTCCGTTCAGGGTGGGGCCCACCTGGTGAATCACCTCTAGTGATGCTGCCAAATCAACTGTAGTACATGCCTCTCTCTCTCTTATATCCCATCTATGTGCTATTTGAAATTGTTTTTTATATTCTGTATATAATAAAGGAAGCTATATAGTACATTGAGTATCACTTTTTAGAATTATAACAACGATATGAATGAATTCTATGACACGTGGCAGAGCTTTTTTCCCATGTTGCCACGCCGAGGTCGGCGAGGGACCCAGGGTCAGAGAGAGGATTAGGCCTACAGGAGAAACCTCTTAAAAATAAAATGCGCCTAGACTTTTACCTCATAGGTGGTGTGGAAAAAAAGTTGAAAATATATATATATATATATATATATATATATATAGAGAGAGAGAGAGAGAGAGAGAGGGGGGGGAGAGAAAAACATGTGGGATGAGGGTAGGTAGAGTGATAATCCGATAATTGGTGGTCAAATTGGCAACGTCGCACTCGGGGGAATTCCAACTTCTGCCACACCCTGAACGGACTTCTTGCTGCAAAAGGACCATAGATCATTTAATGAATTTGGAGCATTATATTGCAGAGGCATTTGCCAATAAAGAATTCATGATAGGGGTGTTTTTGGACATCCATAAAGCCTATGACATGACATGGCGACACGGTATACTAATGAAGATCTATGCTTATGGTTTAAGAGGAAATTTGCCTATTTTTATTTCAAATTTCTTAAGGGACAGGACTTTCTCTGTCAAATTGCTCCATAACGTAACATCGGATATATTTATCCAGGAAAACGGGGTGCCGCAGGGAAGTGTGCTTAGTCTTACTTTATTTAGTATTATGATCAATGATATTCTGTCATCAGCTCCCATCCCAAGGAATCTTAAATACTTGCTCTATGCTGACGATTGTGCAATATGGCACTCATCCCGTAATGCACAATTTTCTGCTGGGCGGATTCAAGCAGCCCTTGACTCCGTCCACCAATGGGCCTTGCAGTGGGGATTTAAGTTTTCCGTCCGTAAGTGTGCCGCTGTAGTTTTCACTAATCGTAACGTACCTAATTTGTGCTTAACTTTGGATAATCAGGCGGTACCTTTTCAAAATTCTGGAAAGTTTTTGGGAATACATTTTGATCGTCGTTTGAACTTCAAAATTCATGTTAATACTTTGCTTGCTCGTTGTGATAAACCGTTAAATGTCCTCAAGCACCTAGCGGGTACTACATGCGGTGCCGACAGAAAATCTTTATTAATGATGTATAAGACCCTTATTTGATCGAAGCTAGACTATGGCGCACAGGTGTATGGCTCGGCATCCGATGCCACGCTGAAAGGATTGGATGTGTTGCAGAATAAATGTTTGAGAATGTGTCTTGGAGCTGTCCAGTGTACCCGTGTAGCTCGTATGGAAGTGGAGGCGAATGTGCCTCCCCTCCGTATTCGCCGTGGCCTTTTCGTATGGGTTACGAACATATAGGAAAAGTAATATCGGCAATGTGGCCTGTACCCCCCTGCATCAATACCACCATCTCATGTGGGGGGTGCGTCGGCCACTTGCCGTTCGCCTCCACTTACTGACTCAGGAGCTTGGTGTGGACCCCAGTGACTGTGACAAGTTGGTGCTTAAAAATATAGTGCCTTGGGAGCCACCCGGCTTTACTGTTGATGTTACATGGCTCCCAGCACCAAAGACCAAGGCGCCGGAGGCGGAGGTCCACCACTTGTTTCGTAACATCATCATTCGTCACTTGGGGTCCCACCACTTGTACACCGACGGCTTCAAGTCGAGTGAATGTGTGGGTGCAAGTGTGTCGTCAACTGAATGTGCACTTAGGAATCGGTTGCCGACTCATACATCTGTGTTTACCTCCGAACTTTTTACTATTGACAAAGCCATAGACTATGCTCTCAATTCTAGGCATGACTCATTTGTCATATTTTCAGACTCAAAATCAGCCCTTCAGGCAATTGCATCTTGTACTACGGACTCTCACGAGATCCAGGGCCGCATCGTTAATAAGTTGCATTCATGCAACAAGTCATTCACGCTGATCTGGGTGTCTGGTCATTGTCGTATCTACGGCAATGAGCAGGCTGACTTACTTGCAAAGTCGGCTGTAGAGCTCGGGGAGACTTAGGACGTTCCTTGATCTACGGTCGAGTCTCTCTCTCGGAAAGAAATCAATAAATCTTCTGCGGCAAGGTCAGTGGACCAGACTAAATATTCCAACTTGTAAACCGCACCTGGGCGACTGGGACACCGCCAACCGCCCCAGTCGCCTTGAAGAAAAAGTAATGGCACGGTTACGGCTCAATGCCTCCATTTTAACTCACATGAAACCATATATGGAAAGACGCTTCCCACAGCACTGTGACATCTGTAATGCGGTGTTATCTATCAGTCATATAATCCTGCGCTGTTGGCGATTTATTCGTGAACGTGCTTCACTTATAAATTACTGCGGCGCCGTAGACGTCCCCTTCACCCTTTCCACCATCCTGGGTGATGGGGACATTGTTATGACTGATAAATTGATGGCTTTCTTGAGAGAGACCGGACTGATCAGAGTGATGTGACTTTTTTACTGTGTGGTTATGGTTTTTATCAACGGTAAATATGTACATATTGTAATATTAATTAGGGTTGACAGTTGACATATTTGAATTAGTTTTTCCTACCACTGATCTATTTCTAATATAGATGTCCCCTACATTAAGCCAAGTTCCTCGCCTGACAGTCACCAGCTGATGAGTGCAAGTGTGCAATATAGGAAGGTAATGGGCACTTGCAGTCGATGGTGGTCTGCTGGGCGAGATTCTTCACTTTTTGGAGAGGCTGACGAATGAGGATATAAAGGAGCGTTGTGGTGTGGATGTGGATGTGATAGGAAGCGTTATGAGGAACACACTGAGGTGGTTTGGCCATGTGGAGAGGATGGAGGGTGAAAGACTGACGAAGAGAGTGTATGTGAGTGAGGTGGAGGGGGGAAGAGGAAGGGGGAGGCCGAGGATGAGATGGAGGGATGGGGTGGAGAGGTATATGAGAGAGGGGGGTGTGAGTTGGGAGCAGGGCAGTGAAATGGCGGGGGACAGGGCGACTTGGAGGCGATTTGTTTGTGGCCACCCCAAACGGGATTGAGGCGTCTGGCAATAGATAGATAGATAGATGTAAATACATTATAACATCTTGCTTAAGTTATTCTAATTAGGGACGACAGCTGACGTATATGGAAATGTTCCTGACTTGTCTGGTTCCCTTTCATATATTGATGTCCCCTATATTAGGTTGTGCCTCGACTGACAGTCACCAGGTGATAAGTGCAGGTATGTAATGTAGAAAGGCATTACATATCTGCAGTCGATGGTGTTCTCTTGGTCGAGGCTTTTTTACTATTAGTGTAGGTTTAGTTATTTGTCTCTTAGGATTTAGTATAGGTTAGCGATTTGTCTATTAGGTGGTTAGTTTTAGGGTATTTAGATTAGGTATTTTTTTATTATAAGAAATATAAGATTAAAAATATAAAAAAAACTAAAAAAAATAATTAAAATAAAAATCCAAAAAAATAATAAAATAAAAATTATTATATATATATATGTACGTGTGCATGAAAGTGTGTATGTTCATATGCATGGATGTGTGTATGTATGTATGTATATATATATATATGTTCGTATATATATGTATATATGTGTCAATGTATATACATATATATATTTTTGCCTTAATGACCAGGGGCTCCGGCCTCAATGGTCGATCGGCAAAAAAAAAAAAAAAAAAAGTTTAATTATAACATAACACTGAGATGGTGTATGACACACACGCATACACGCACACACCCACACAGATAGGCAAGGAATCCATTTTCGGCCTACCAGTAGCTCCCTGTAATAATGGAACGATATTATTAGCAATATATATGCAATAAATATCTTACATAAATATCGTCATACAGTTGCTTCAGTGAAAAGCGGGATTTCGTCACAATTTTTCAGGGGTTTGTTAGTGAGTCAGCATGAATTCATAATTGTAGCAATTCTGCAGGTAATCCCCCCCCCCCTTTCCAAAGTGCTGGATCCAACACTGAGACTGGTAGACAGACTGGCAAATATATATAGACAAACAGACATAGAAAGATTGATAGAGAGGTAGACAAAAAGATATAGATTATTGCAAGGAAAAACGGTGCGTAAGTCTCCTACTTTGCCTAAAATACGTCTTTTAAATCGCCCATGACAACTGTTTTTCATACATCATAGTAAACATTCAAAATTCGGGACCAGCCATCGGAAGAACAAAATAAAAACAGAAAATCGGAACATATGAAAATCAATAACTTCATTAAACGCTAGAGAGGCTGACAGCTCTCTCTCTCCCTCCCTCTCATTCGCCATACCAAGACCACACCATGAGAGAGAGAGAGAGAGAGAGAAAGAGAGAGAGAGAGAGAGAGAGAGAGAGAGAAAGAGAAAGAGAGAAAGAGACCCGCGAATATTAATTTTACTGTATACCATCAATAGCCTGAATGATGAGCTTAGAATACAGAACTAAAGAGTGATGTTTTACTGATTAATCTCATCAGTGGTTTTTCTCAGTCGTCATACATAGCCTGGGAGGTCTCATGGGAAGAGGAAAATTAAAGAAATTTATTTTTTGTCAGTGCTGTGCGAGGTTAATGAATGTACTGAGTCTGACCCCTTGCTGCAAACAGGCTCTCCCTCTCTCTCTCTCTCTCTCCATATCATGTGCATGCTCTTCTTCACCCTATCTCTCCCTGTTCCTCTCCCCTTTCCTCTCCCCCTTCCTCATCCTCTCTCTCTCTCTCTGTTCAGTTCATGCTTGTCTTCTCACTGTCTTTTCCTCTTCCTCTCTTCTTTCGTCATTCTCTCACTTTCCCTTTTCTGCTCATGCTTTTCTCCTTCCTGTCTCTTCTTCCTTTCCCTTCTGTTCATACTCATCCCTGTTTCTCCCTCATTCTCTTTCCTTTCCATGTTCTCTCCCTCTCCCTTTCTTGTTGATACTCCTCATCGTCTCTCCCTCTTCCTTTTCCACCTCCTCATCCTCTCCTTCTCCCTCTTCTGTTTATACTCCAAATTCTTCCTTTCTCTCCCCATTCTCCTCTTCCTCCCTCTCCCTTTCCATCTTCCTTTTTCCCTCTCCCTTTCTATCTTTCTTCTCCTGTCCATGCTCCTCCTTTCCCTTCTCATCTTTCCTTCCCTTGTCGCTCTCCTTTCCTCTACTCCTTTTTCAGCCTCTCCCACTCCCTATTACGTTCATGCTCCTCTTCTCCCTGTGTCATCCCTTCTTCACTCCTTCCTCAGCTCTTCCTTTCCTGATTGCACTCTTCTCACTGTCTCTTCCTCCTCCTTTCACCTTTCTCATTCTCTTCCTCTCCCTCTGCTTTTCATGCTCCTTTTCTCCCTTTTCCTCCCTCTTTTTCTCACTTTTCTCATCCTTTCTCTCTCCCTCTTTATCATCCTCTGTCTCTCTCCCTCTCCTCTTTCATCATCTTTTCCGTCTCCCCCTGCTGTTCAAGCTCCACGCCTTCCTGTCCCTCTCCCTCTTTCTCCCCACTTTCCTCATTCTCCCCTCTCCTTCTCCCTCCTAGTTCCCATGCCCCTCCCTCCCCCTCTCTCTTTCTGTCCCTCTCCCTCTCCTTGAAGCCACATACTCTGCTAAGCTGAAGTCGTGTATATGACAGCCTGTGTATGCTTTTTTCTTCACTCACAGCCACCAAACACATCACTGTCAAATCAGAATTTATTTTATGCTTACAAAATGCGACAAACACGAACGACTTCGGATAAAATATAGGCGTTGGGTGACTGATTAACTATGATAAATATTGCTTTGGTTATTCTATTTAATAATTAAATTCAGAAGCTGTCATTTACCTCTCGGATCACTTTTTTTTCTTTTCCTTTTCTTTCTTTTCTCTTTTTTGTTCCTTTACGAAAAACAGACGTGGGAATAATCAGCATTCGCCTCACATTGTCCACCTTGCAAAAAGTAAATATATAGTCATATTAATAAGCAAAAAAAATAAATACTACTTCTAATAACAGTAATGATAATAATGAAAATAACTATAGTCTATTTGACTAACATGTGCACCTGAGATGTAATGGGCAAGTAGGGTGTGTCTGATTAGCGGCTGCTGATTGGCCGCCGATTATGTCATTGAAGTAAATGCAGGCATGTATTGTGGTGCAACACGTGGAATTAGGTGTACACCGTGGATGGATATTATGGTACAACATGCGGACGTAGGTGTACACTGTAGGTGGATATTATGGTACAACATGCGGACGTAGGTGCACACTGTGGGTGGATATTATGGTACAACATGCGGACGTAGGTGTACACCGTGGTTGGATGTGATACAACATGCGGACGTGGGTGTACACCTTGGGTGGATATTTTACTTAAAACGTAATTCATCATTGCATAAAATTTTTAAACAACTTTAATTTTCTTTCATAACAGTAAACTTTTCAAGCTAATTTTGACCTCTTTAGCGTCTGATATTACTTCATATTTAAATTGGCTGCTTACATGACAGGCAGTTAAAAAATGTAAATATAAAATTATGTTAAAAAAAGAGCTGTAATTTTACATCATTGGCGTCCAATCAGCAGTCGCGAATAAAACACACCCTACTCGTCCCACACATCTCAGCTGCACAGGTCAATCAAACAAGATATAGTTACCTATTCTCCATGTGCAGCCACTATATGGAAACTTGCTGTAAGTATATAAGGCGTGTGTAATATAAACAAGATCTGAAGACCCTAAAGTAAATTGTGCAATATCGACAAGGGATCTGAAAACAAGGGTGTCAAAGAGCGCATGTGTAAATTTTATGTTTGTCCCAGTAACTGGCTAACTGTATGCTCAGTTGTAACCATATTCCTTTCAGGTCATAAGAGGGACCACATCTATACATATGGAATGTTACAGCTTTAATGCTTCCGCGGTTTTCTCTAAAACGTGTTAAAAAAAAAAAAAAATGAATTCGGTACTTCCCACTCGGCTAAATGGCAAAACATTATGCCAGAATTATTCAGAAAAACTTTTTATCAAAGGATTTTCAAGCAAATAGCTCTATCAATTAGTTTCTGGGATATTTCAAAATCAATTATGCAATTTATAGAATAAAAATGAGTATATGACCTTCAAAATACATTCAAGGTAATTTATAATTGGCACAAGGACTTGGGTTACCCAAATGTACCTTCATGTACAATATCATCAAGATCGAAGGCAAAAAGTCCAAAGAAAAAATAATCTAAAAATCTGTAACTGTCCTATGAACAGTTACTAGTTCCCACCTACTGTTTCCTAGCTACCTTGACCCTGTTGGTGAGATCGTTTTTTTTTTTTTTTTTTTTTTTTTTTTTATCAGCAAAGGTCCATGCCAGTACACATAACCTGGTCCCTTCAGATTCCTCACGCAGGCTCCGGTTCTCCTGGAATCGTCGCGACACTCTGAGGCCAGAGCAAAAACAATGGCCTCCATCTGTGTAGTTGCTGGAGACTACTACTGCTACTACTACAACTACTACTACCACTACTGCTACTACTGTGACTACTACTGCTATCACTACAGCAACTACTGCCACTACTGCTACTACAGCTACTACTAATAATAATAATAAGAATAAGAATAAGAATAATGAAGAAAAGCATTCGGGAGCCGAATGCTAATCACCAGCCAAAAATGCTATTGGTCAAGTGACAACTACAGTACTTACAAACCAAATGTGAAGATAATTCGCAAAACTCTACGGAATTCAGTCATCATGTTTAACAAAAAGTAAATCCATTTAAAAAAAATACTAGTTGACCTTTGGCAGCCATTTTAGTGACCTTGACCTTGACCCCGAGTGCCCATTTTCGAATTTGTCCAAGATTTGGGGAAAACCTTGATGCCCTGAAGGTTTCTTTTTGATAGCTGAAGTCGTTCATGAAATATAATGGTGCTAACGGAGGGCAATAAAAACTAGTTTTCCTTTGGCTGCCACTTTGGTGACCCTGACCATGACCCCGAGTGCCCAATTTCGCACTCGTCCAAAATTTTGGCCAATTCTTGATACCCAATTCTTGAAGAGTTTCATGTTGACAGCATAAGTCGCTTGCAAAATAATGGTAACAGATAAAAAGGCAATGGTGACACACACACACACACACACACACACACACACACACACACACACACACCAAGGAGACACCAAGGAGAGCAGACGCAGGCCAACAATGCCCCCTGCCGGGTCAGCTTGGCCAGTGGCATTACCTAAATTAGTATCTTAAATGAGTCAAGCTCTGTACCAGGTTAGACTAAATGGTTTTCTATTACTTAAAAAAAAAAAAAAAAAAAAAAAATAGAAGTTTAAGCAAGACTTGTTCAAACAGAAAAGAGAACAAAGTAGCGAAAGAATGCACTCAATCAGCTGATTGTTTGTTTAGACTACAACTGCCCCAGGGAATGTAAGTACTCTATGTGCTTTTAGTATTGCAAAATGGCCACATGCTTTAGTAAAGCAAATTTGGAAAGGAAAAAAGATAAAGGTAGAAAGCAGGATGATGATATCTACCAAGAACTGGTTGAAATGGAAACTCACAATAAACTGGTGGACCGTGTACACAGACTGGAGATGGCTTTTCAGAATGAGATTGATGAAATTAAGAAGCAGATGCACTTGCAAAAGGAAGAAATAGAAAAACTAGGAAGGGAGGTCAACAAGAAAGACACAACCATAGATGAACTATCAGTGGAAGTGAGTACACTTAGGAGGAAAATGAGTGAAATGGCAAGTACAGTAGTCAACCACCAGAGTATTATGGAAGAGTTCAAAAATGATACAGAGACAATTAGGCAAGTAAGCAATCTGATAGACCAGAGCAGTGATATTGAGGAGAAGATAACATAGGTGAATGAAGCTGTGCAAAGCTACAAAAATGATGTAGAAACCACTTATGCTGAAATGGTGAAAGTAAAAAAAGACTTAGAAACAAGGGTGGAAGAAAAAAGCATTAAAAAGGAAGTGAAAAGAATAATTCAAAACAATCCAAAGTTAGTCAGAGATTCAGTAGATATCAACAAATCTATAGTAATCACTGGTATAGAAGAGGAAGAAGTAAAAAACAAGATCTCAAGAGACAAAAAGGAGATGGCAAATGTAATGAGCTTATTGAAAGAAGTATCAGAGGAAATCTGTAGTAAAGACATAGAGGAACACAAAAAGTTAGGGAAATACGAGAGAAGCAAGTCAAGACCTCTAAAGGTAACCTTCCAGAGTGTGAACACCGTGGAGGAGATACTAAAAAATGCAAAGAATCTTATGGGAAAAGAGGAGTTCAAAAATGTATGGATAAAAAGATGCCTAACACAAGAGGAACTGGAATTACTGAAAGAGAAGAGGTAGGAAGCAAAAACAAAAAATGAGGGAAGATCAGAAGAGGAGAAGAATAAATTTTTTCACAAAGTAATAGGATTGCAGGTACGAATGTGGTACATAAACAGGAGAGAATAAAAAGGAGGAAGGTAGTAGAACCACGTCATGACAAGTATATAAACAAGATTAAGTTGATGTACTCAAATGTGGATGGAATGGTAACTAAATTATTAGAGATGAATGATTATGTCAGAGAAAATGAACCACATATAATATGCATAATTGAAACAAAATTAACACCAAGGATATCAAATGACATACTAAACTTAGAGGAATATAATATATGGAGAAGAGATGGGAACTTAAAAAAAGGAGGAGGAATTATAATATTAACTAAGAAAATTTTAAAGGCAAAGAAATAGAACTAGATATACCCTCACAAGTAGAACTGATTGCAGTAGAGATCAACACATCTGAAGGGAAAGTACTTGTAGCCAATTTGTACATGCCACCCAGATCAAACACATGGGAAAGAGACGAATATGAGGACCTTGCAGAGAGTACAATTCAGAGTTTAAGAGCATTGTTACATAAAATGGAAGAGAAATAG
Organism: Coenobita brevimanus; assembly: GCF_032717465.1. Lineage (NCBI taxonomy): Eukaryota > Metazoa > Arthropoda > Malacostraca > Decapoda > Coenobitidae > Coenobita > Coenobita brevimanus. Next base: position 7,256,720 of record NC_137052.1, on the reverse strand, counting down.
GAAAGAATTATACTAACTGGAGATTTAAATACAAATATAAATTGGAATGCTCTAAATATAATAAGCCAAGAAAGCTGTTGGGACCAAAAGCTCCTGGATCTCGTGCAAGAGTTTTTCCTAACGCAACATGTGAGGGAAACCATCAGAAAAAGAGGACTTCGATGTACCCTCAGTGCTAGATCTCATATTTACTAGGCAAGAGAATGATATTGACAGTTTAATATATGACCCTCCATTCGGCAAAAGCGACCATGCAGTACTAAATTGCAACTTCAGGATAGCATATGACATAGTTAACAGCAATGAAAGTTACAAAAAGAGCCTAAACTATAAAAAAGGAAATTATCATGACCTAAAGAAGTACTTCTTAGAAAATGATTGGGAAAAGGAGCTTAGAGGACAAGATTTAATTGATGTATATAAAAAATTCTGTGAATTTTATGAAATAGGAGTCCAGAAGTACATCCCACAGCACAAAGAAGCAGAAATGAAAATAAAGAAATGGTTCAATACAGAATGTAAAAAATCAAAAGAAAGAAGAGATTTGTTGTGGAATAGATACAGAAGACACAATAGTGAAAGGGCATATAATAATTACAAACAGGCAAGAAACGATTATACAAGAATAAGGAGGGAAGCCCAAAAACAGTTTGAGGACGATATCATAAATAGAAGTAGTGATCAACCGAAGCTATTTTACAGCTACATCAGAAGCAAAAGCAAAGTAAAAGATAAAATACAATCCATTACGGACGAGGGAATCACCTATACACAAGAGAAGGATATTTGTGAAGCACTAAATAAGAATTTCCAATCAGTTTTTACAGAAGAAAAAAAATTTTGAGAGGGACTATGTGGAACATGCATGGCAACACATACTACCAGATATACAAATATCAGAAAAAGTAATATAGGAGGAATTAAGTAAATTAGACAGAGGAAAAGCAAATGGTCCTGATGAAATTTCATGTTGGGTGCTAGGAAAATGTGCAAAGGAGTTAAGTAAACCATTATTTTTAATTTTCAAGAAATCCTTGAGTCAAGGTAAACTACCTGATATTTGGAAGAAAGCAAACATTGTCCCCTTATTCAAGAAAGGGAATAGACAAAATCCACTCAACTATCGACCAGTATCACTGACCAGTGTTGTAAGCAAGGTATTAGAAAAGCTTATAAGAAAAGCTTGGGTAAATCATCTAGAAGAAAACAGTATGATAACAGAAAGACAGTTTGGTTTCAGAAAAGGAAAATCATGTGTTACTAATCTGTTGAGCTACTATGACAGAGTAACAGACACAATACAGGAAAGAGAAGGATGGGTGGACAGTATCTATTTAGATTTCAAGAAAGCATTTGACACAGTACCACACCAAAGACTTTTATGGAAACTGTACCATCAAGGAGGAAGTCGAGGCAAACTGTATTGTTGGATGCAAGATTTTCTCATAAAAAGAGAAATGAGAACAGTACTAAGGGGAAATTACTCATCATGGAAAGAAGTGACTAGTGGAGTACCACAGGGCTCAGTGCTGGCACCAATCATGTTTTTTGTGTATATAAATGATATAGACAGTAACACTGGAAATGAAAGCTATCTAAATATGTTTGCAGATGATGGAAAAATACACAGGAGAACTACTAACACAGACTCTTGTAAAGAGCTACAAGAAGAATTAAATAAACTTCATGAATGGAGTACTACATGGCAAATGGAATTCAGTGTCGACAAGTGTCATGTAATCAAGTTTGGTAAAAGTGGAAAAAGACCTGATTGGGATTATACGTTAGGAAATAAAACCCTACACACATCAGAAAGAGAGAAGGACCTAGGTGTGATTATCAGTAACAGACTATCTCCGGCTGACCACATCAGTGAGAAGGTACGGAACATGTATACACTGCTTGCAAATATGAGAATAGCATTCACATACATAAATGAAGACATGCTAAGAAAGATAAGAACATCATTCATCAGACCAACCCTGGAGTATGCATCAGTAGTCTGGAGTCCTCATCTCAAAAAACACATAGACAAGATTGAAAAAGTTCAAAGGGCCGCTACAAGATGGGTACCAAGCTTAAGGGAAATAAGCTACGAAGAAAGACTAAATAAACTGAATCTACCAACACTACAGGAGAGAAGGAAAAGAGGTGACATGATAATGCTATATAAATGCATATCAGAGAAGGAGAAAATAGACATAAATGATTACTTAACCTATGGGGAAGCATCACCAAGAGGACACTGCAAAAAAACTGCATAAGAAGAGAGGTGATAAAGACGTAAGGAAATTCAGTTTCCCAAATAGAGCAATTGATCAGTGGAATGCACTGCCGAATGAAATAGTGTGTGCCAAAACAATACACAAATTTAAGGATATGTACGATAAATATGGTTTAAGACACGGGACAGTACGAGCTTGACTCATTCCTGTAAAGATACAATTAGGTAAGAACAATTAGGTAAGAACACACACAAACAAACACACACACACACACACACACACACACACACACACACACACACACACACACACACACACACACACACACACACATACAGACGCAGGCAAAAACATTATCTCTCCGTCTTGCTAAAGGAGGGCGATAATAATAATATGCCCACCCGTCATCTGTAAACAAGGTAGACTGTAATAATACTGTTAGAAGAAAACTTGACTATTTATGTATCCATCCTGGATGACTCCCAGTGCTGTTTGAGTGACAAGTGAACCCAAGTTGTGACTCTAAGCGACTTTCATTAATAACTTTTCCTTCTACAATGAATACCTTCAGAGATTTGAGTTTTCGACACAGACACACACAGATACATTTCATACAAAAATAATGACCATCGACTTTGTCTACACGGCTCAGTAATGATAATAAAAATGACGAGAACAAGAAGCTTCGGCATTTTGATGGCAAATCTTAATAATACCGACGAAAACAAGAAGTTTCACCGTTTATATGCAAAGCTTAATAATAATAATAATAACAATCTATCTATCTGTCTATTGCCAGACGCCTCAATCCCGTTTAGGGTGGCCACAAACAAATCGCCTCCAAGTCGCCCTGTCCTCCGCCATCTCACTGCCCTGCTTCCAACTCACACACCCCCTCTATCATATACCTCTCCACCCCATCCCTCCATCTCATCCTCGGCCTCCCCCTCCCTTTACCCCCCTCCACCTCACTCACATACACTCTCTTCGTCAGTCTTTCATCCTCCATCCTCTCCACATGGCCAAACCACCTCAGTGTGTTCCTCATAACGCTTCCTATCACATCCACATCCACACCACAACGCTCCTTTATATCCTCATTCGTCAGCCTGTCTCTCCATGTGACTCCACAGGCTCCTCTTAAATAACTCATTTCCACTGCTCTCACTCTTGACTAGTGTCCTTCCAACAACGTCCAAGCATCACTTCCATACGTTAGAGTTGGTATCACAATACTGTCATGTAGTAACTTTTTCACTTCCATGCTCACTTCCCTGTTTCTTATCACTGCTTTCAAAGAACCAGCAACCTTTCTTCCCTGCTGTACCCTTTCAAGCACTTCACCCTCCAAACCTCCATCCTTACTCATCACACTACCCAAGTACTTAAACGTACTCACATTTTCCAATTCCTCACCATCCAACCTCGCTGTACATTCACTGACTTCATCTCTCTCAAAGACCATCACTTTACTCTTCCCTACATTCACCTTTAGATTCCGTTTCTTACACACTCTCCCAAACTCATCCACCAAGCCTTGCAGCTCCTCTTCGTCTTCACTCAACAACACAGTATCATCTGCAAACAACAGTACAGGGAGTTTCCAAACACTATCCTCTCTCACCAGGGCCACTCCAACATCCACTACCCTACCTTGTACCTCTTTTATTACCCCATCCATGTACAGATTGAACAACCATGGAGACATGACACATCCCTGCTTCAGCCCAACTTTCAAAGAGAAAAATTCACTTAGTTCACCATCCACACGCACTGCAGCTTTCGCGCCATCGTACATACTCTTCACAGCATTCAACAACTTCCCATCTACTCCATATATTCTTAACACTTTCCACAATCCTTGTCTATCCACCCTGTCATATGCTTTCTTCAAATCCATGAAAGCCGCATACAACTTCTTTCCCTTCTCTAGAAACTTTTCCACTAAAGATCTAAGAATGAATATCTGATCTACACAACCTCTTCCCTTCCTAAAGCCTCCCTGTTCTTCTCCAACTGATTTCTCTGTTCTTTCTCTAACTCTGTCAATAAGTATCCTACCATACACCTTTCCTATTATACTAAGAAGACAAATGCCCCTATGATTACCACACACTTCTTTTTCCCCTTTTCCTTTGTACAAGGGAATAATTACACATGACTTCCAATCCTCCGGAACTCTACCTTCCTCCCAGGCCAATCTGCACATCTTCCACATCCATTCTACTACTATCTCTCCCCCATGCTTCAGCATTTCACCACACACTCCATCAATTCCTGGGGCTTTCCCTGATTTAACTTTCTTCATTGCTTCCACAACTTCTATCCTACTGATTTCTTCCTGTCTTCTCACCTCCCTCCTTCTCCCAGCCATTCCCCAGCCACTTATACTCGCATTACTTCCATCCTCTATGTTCAACAATTCCTTAAAGTGTTCTCTCCATCTGCTCACTTTTTCTCCCTTCTCCACTAGTAATCTACCATTTTTATCTTTCATTCCCCTGCTAACTTCACTTCCACCCTGTCTTACTCTTTTCACCTCTTTCCGGAACATTTTCTTACAGTCCCTCCACTTTATACTCAAATTCCTTCCAAATTCCTCATCCACTCTCTTCTTACTCTCTCTTACTAATCTTTTCACCTCTCTCTTTCTTTCTACATATAACTCTCTCTTCTGCCTCTCAACTTCTTCCACGCCCCTATTTCTCATCCATTCATTGTATGCTTTCTTCTTTTGTGCCACAGCCTGTCTCACCTCTTCAGTCCACCACGCTGTTCCTTGCACCCCCCTCCGTCTTCTCTTCCTTCCACACACCACATCACATGCTGCACATATTTCTTTTGTAAAAATCCTACACACACCTTCCACGTCTCCCATCTGCTCCAATTCATATTTGCCCAATCGTTCCTCCACTTCTCTCTTATACTCTGCCTTTTTCTCATCCTCTTGTAACCTTTCCACTCTCCTTGCAACTACTCCTTCCTCTCGTCTTTCCCTTCTTCTATTCCTCCATCTTACTTGAATTCTAATTCTGGCCACCACCAAGTAGTGGTCAGAAAGTCCACTCCCCCAACCTCTATGAGCTCTTGCATCCATTACACATCTTCGCATCCTTTCATCCACACACACATAATCAATCTTTGCCTTCCTTTCATTCAGTTCACCACCCACCCTCCTCATCACTCGCCATGCATACCTGTGGATCATTTTATGCCTGAAGAGGGTATTGGCTATCACCAACCCCCTCCCAGCACAAATGTCCACTAACGCACTCCCATTCTCATCTATCTCAGCAGGCACACCCCACTCACCAACTATTCTATCCACCTTCACATTCCCAACATTACCATTCATTTCACCGATCAAAAACACTCTCTCATTCCTTCCAAACTTTTCCATGCACACTTCTACATTTGTCCAGAACTCTTCTCTCACTCTTCTAGCACGATCTTGCGTTGGCGCATACACACACACAATCGCCCACATTTGTATTCCAACTTTCAACTTTACCCAAACAATCCTTGATCCAACTGATCCATACTGTCTTATGCTCTTCTTCCATCTTTTACTCACAACTATACATACTCCTTCCTTTGCCCTCACATTCTCACCTACTCCTGCACATATACCCCATCCATACTCCCATTCTCTCACACTTTCTCCTCGCCATTTTGTTTCAGTTATTCCACATACATCCACTTTCGCACCCTCAAGCACCTGGACAATCTCTCTCTCTTTCACCTCATCATTCGCTCCTCTTACATTCCAAGTTGCCATTACCAAGTCCTTTGTCCAGTCCTGGGTCGTCATCGTTTGGTCAGTCCTTGTCCGAGGCTTATTGTTTGTTTTTTTAGTTAATTGTTTTCCGGGGAGGGGCACTAACCCTCCGCCAACCCCTTTAGTCGCCTTTTACGACAAGCAGGGATACTGGGGAAGTATTCTTGAAACCCCCCCTTCCCCAAGGGGGGTAGGGGGGGTTTTCAAGAATACTCATTAAAACAGAGGCAAGTTCCCCTGAACTTGCCTCTGTTTTAATGATAATAATAAAACTCGGAACTTAAAATCTGCTCTTGCAGCAAGAACGGGAGAAATCTGATTAATCTACACCACATATATATATATATATATATATATATATATATATATATATATATATATATATATATATATATATATCTATATATATATATATTCTGATTTACGAATAATACTGCTAAGTATGTCGCAAGTAGGAAACATGGGGTGGAATTCACAGGGATTTTTATGATCAGTGAACCGTTCTCCAGTTGACAAAGATTTTGTTGCACCTTTCGCTCAGGGATTTATTTTACATGTAACATCTCGACTGTAAATTTTCAGTGGACGTATAAAGTAATTCTAATCAGACTACTACAGGATGAGTTTGCTTTTCCGAGAGAAATTCTGTCATCTTTCTCAATCTCATGACAATAGAATATTGTGCTCAACTCTCAATTCTTTCAATAATAACTTTAATAACTCATCATCCATTCCCTCACTAAAATCTTCAGATGACAACATTACAAATGACCAAATGACCCACGTGGGAAAGCGGATATCTTTGCCAGTACATTTGCCAGAAATTCTACCTTAGAGAATGTCAGAATGTCCAACTACTAGTACTTGACTCTCCCGAAATTATTCCACTTAAAATACAGACTAGGTAGGTAAAATCCATCCCAGAAAATTTACCAATCAACAAAGCTCCAGGCCCAGATGGAATTCCTCCAATTGTTTTGAAAAATTGTTCCCCTGAACTTGCCTCTGTTTTAGCTAAATTATTCATATTATGATCCCACTTCTTCCTTCCCTAATTCATGGAAAGAAGCCAATATCCACCCAGTTCCAAAGAATGGAAGTTCCTTTCACCTCTCTGATTACAGACCAATAGCTATCACATCTCTTGGTAAAGTATTTGAAACTTTAATTAATAAGCACATTGTTAAACATCTTGAATCCAACAACTTAATTAGTGATAGACAAAATGGTTTTCGCCACGAAAGATCCACCATTGATGTACTCAATCTCTTGACTCATACCATTCATCAATCAATTGACCAGCATGGAGAAACTCATGCAGTAGCCCTTGATATTTCTAAAGCTTTTGACAGAGTGTGGCACCGTTCCCTGCTATCCAAACTCCCTTGCTATGGAATATCACCTTTTGTTCCTCTGCTTTCCTCATATCTTGACGACAAAAAAATCAGAGGAAAAGTAGATGATGTATATTCCAGTTTCCACTCAATGTACGCGGGTGTGCCACATGGATCAGTTCTGGCACCAACCCTATTCCTAGTTCATATTACTGATCTCTTATCTATCACTCACAATCCCATCCATTCATATTCTGATCATTCAGGACTTCACAGTTCATTCATACTCAAACACCCATTTACAAAGTTTATTATCTCTAACTCTCAACTCAGTACAACCACCTCCATAAATCAAGACTTATCTAAGATCAATGAATGGGGCTCAATGAATGAGGACAAAATAACTTTGTCTGATATGATGCTACTAAACCCAAATATATACAGTTTACTAATAGACAACTATTGCCAGATCTATATATTACTTTCAGTGCTACTAATAATCTCCATCTCCAGAAGTTTGTAATTCTCGGTGTTTCGCATAGCAATGCTCTCAGCTGGACCTCTGATATCAGATCACGTGCTAAAACCGCCTCAAAGAAACTTGGATTATCGTACAGAATTCGTAACTTCTTCACTGACGACCAGTTAGCTATAATATATAACAGTCACGTGTGCTCTCAGCTGGAATATTGCTCACCCTTGTGGAATGGATGTGGAGAGGTTCCACTAAAATAACTAGACAAAATTCAGAACAAAGCCGATGGATTTATTAATAACCCTGCTATTATAAATAAACAACCTCCCCTACAAGCAAGAAGGAACGTTGCCTTCCTTGCATTATTTTACAGATACTTTTATGGCAAATGTTCAGACGAAGTTGCGTCCATTGTGCCACCTCTCCATGCCTTCCCTTATGCTTACACGGACATCTGGTAGCGCTCATGACTGGAAGTCACACTGCCACATTGCAGAACTTCTGCCCATCAGAATTCTTTTATTCCTCGAACTGCATCTCTCTGGAACTCGCTTCCTCGGAGTTGTTTCCCCCCAAACTTCAACTAGCAGCAGTTCAAGTCAAACTGTTACATGCATTTTATGAATGGAGGACGCCAGTAATCTGGTGTATGGATTACCTTTTTTTTAATTCATTTGTTTTTCCTTCCTCTGTTCTGTTATTTAAAAGAAAAATCTATATATTGCCATTCGCATTAATCCCGTAAGAGTTGGCCACTGACAAATCACCTGCATGTCGACCCCTCTTTTGTCATTTGGCTGCCCTCCCTCAAACTCACTCCTCCCTCTTTCATAAATCTCATACACTTTCACTACATCCCTTCATCTCATTATTGGTCTCTCTCTTTTCCTCTACCCTTTCAACTCACACCCCCCGCTCATATATCTCACCACTCCTCCATCTCATCCTTGGTCTTTCCATCTCCTCTTCCTTCTCAGCTCACACTCCCTCTCTCATATATATCTCACCATTCCACCTCGATCTCACCCCTGGTCTCCTCCTGCTTCTTTTCCTCCTCCTCAGCTCACACCCCCTCCCTCATATATCTCTTCACTTCACCTCCATCTCATCACTGGTCTCCTTTTCTTCCTTTCCCCCTGCAACTCACCCCCCCCCCTGTCATATATCCTTTCACTCCATCCTTCCATCCCATCCTTGACCTCCCTCTCCTCTTCCCTTCCAACTCACACACTTCTCTTTCATTTATCTCTCCGCTCCATCTTTTCAACTCATCCTTGGTCTCCCCCTCCTCCTTTTCGTTTCAGCTCACACCCTTCTGTCATATATCTCTCCACACCATCCCTTTATCACAACCTTGGTCTCCTCCTCATCATCTCCCCTTCCAACACACACCTCCTCTATCATATATATCTCTACTCCGCCTTTCCATCTCTTTCCTTGGTCTCCTCTTCTTCTTCTCCCCCTCCACCTCACTCCCATACATTCTCCTAGTCAGTCTACTGTTCTCCATCCTCTCCATATAGCTGGGTAACAATAGGACGGAAAGGGTTAATATCATTATTTCGTTTCCATACTTTTGTATTATATTCGTGTAACCTCCAGACGATTTTCTTTAGTTTCGTGGTGTCTTTCCCAAATAGAGGGATGAGCTATAAGTCTGTTTAGTAATTCGTTAGTTACATAAGACTGATTTTTACTTGCTAGAAATAACGTAGAAGTGCTTAATTGTATTCAAGGGTTGGTGATAATGATGACGGTTGTGATCAGATAAAACGTGTGATGATGGTGAAGGTGATGATAATAATAGTTGTGATCACACAGAACGTGTGATGATGATGATGATGGTGAAGATGATAATGATGATGAAGATTATAATCATTAGTGAGGTGATGATCATCACTAAAGGACTAGGTGATTGAGACAGCGCGTGGACGCGAATTCAGTTCATTCGGTAAAAACCTGTCAACAAGATATTACACTAAATTAGCACAACACAATTAAACTTCACATATTAGCACTTTAAATCATATTTAGTTCACCGAGTTTGCTTATCTCTCGTATCCTTTAGGCTACTCATTATATTGTGGCAGCTAAACGCTATCTTCACTCGTACGGAACTGAACAATAAATCATTTTGAGTCATTTGAACTCCATGGGTTAATGTCAGTATTAGTCTTAACTTTAACGTAACTTACATATCTTCAGGCTAAGCTAGTCCGTACGTCCTAAGGAGAGCCATGAGGTGTTTTTGGTTCCAAGCCTCAACCGTGTTCGCCTTGTGTTGGTTGTTGGGCCCCATACCATCCGCCCTTTTACAAAACAGCCCTTGTTTGCCCGTTACCTATTACTTATGTTCTCGCCTTATACCCAGGCCCAACACGCACCTTCACTCTTTTCACCCACAACACGTTGTCTCATTTACTTGTATGAACCTTACATAAGTACTCTTACATTCTTACAAACCTTTGCTTACACCCATTTCTAGTTAACTTAAATCCTCTGGTACTGTGACTGCCCATGTTTGGCAGCAACACACACTATGTTGAGAACTCCTCCTCAAGACGTAAGTACGACCAGAACATGGCTAAGGTCCAGGGCCAGCCATGCAACAGTGAAGTCACCATCAAGGCAAAAACACAAATTAATTAACTCCCACCAGAGCCCTGGTTATCAGCTAAAATCCCTTCTAAAGACATGGGCACGCAACAGGACGTAGCAGTACTTTGCAGTGGTTTTCAAGTTGACATGGCATACCATTACGTTTGCTTCTGGGGCCACCTCTAACACCCTACTTAATGGCCACTGACTTCGAGGTGTTATGCCTGAGTCAAGAATCTTGTCATTAGGCTGAAAGTTCCTCTGAGGTTCAAGATGCTGTTTACGGCTCCTCAGCCGGGACAGGTACTCCAGGTGCCAGCGTTTCCAGAACTGGTCTGCCAGGAATTGGACATTCTACCACCTCTTGCAATAAGCATGCCACAATGGCATAATACCCCAGGGTAGATCCCGGCGAGTCCCTAAGTAAAGAAATGAGTTAGGATGAAAGCCTCCAGATCGCTGACATCGTCAGAGACAGCTGTTACTGGGGATTCACAGAAGAGAGTGTGGAGACGCTCATCATTCCAGACCTGGGATCCAGTGACGGCTCAAAGAACCTTCTGCACAGCCTTAATTTGCCATTCCTAAACACCACTCATGTGCGAAGTAGTTGGGGCATTGAAGACCCAGTCAAACTGCCTCTGCAGGAAGTCACGCCTGGCATTTTATCCCTCACCCAACTAGTGGCAACTGCCAGCAACTCCTTGTCTGCACCAACCATATTTGTGCCATTATCAGAGTAAATCCAGCGGGGGGTGCCTCAACATCTTATGGGATGGAATAGAGAACCCCTTGTAATTACTTGCTCACTTGGTGAGTCAGAATCCTGCCTTTGCCATGAGCTCTCATAATTGTGCGGAAACCTGCAGTGCATCCTGCTGAGACTCTAGTGACAGAAAAAGATCATCCACATAGAAACTGTCTTGCTTCAATGGTACCTGCAGAGAATCCAGTGTGACGGTCATGGAAGGTGCGCCTTAAAACACAGGCTGCACATGCTTGGCTCTACACACTGCTGAGGAGATGAACATGCATCTGGAAAGTCTGGGGTGGCTAATTCATGGAATCCAAAGTCTCCCATCAGAGGAATCTTAAGACATCTCGGTGTTCAGAGATTTTTTATTTTATGCAAGAAAGAAGGAACCAAAGGCCAGGGGCCCACAAACCGTTCCTTCCAAGAAAAAAAAAAAAAAAAAGAGAGAGAGAGCCAAATTCAAGATCCGTTCATTTTGAGATGCCTGGACACACTGCGTCTGAAAGATCGGAGACCATAGGAAGTAGGAAATACAGACAGAGAGAAACAGTTCCAGAGATGACCTGTTGCATAAATGAAGGACTGGGAGTAACGGTTAACTCTTGCATTAGAGAGTTGGACAGAAAAGGGATGAGAGTTTGTTGCTAGACGGGAGCTATGCGCCCGTCGTAGAGGTGGAGGGATGCAAGCAGACAGTTCAGAGGAGCAACGACTGTTGAAGTAGTGATAGAAAAGAGATAAAGAGGCAACAGTGCGGTGAAGGGACAGAGGTTGAAGGGAGCCAGTAAGAGAGGGAGAGTTGATGAGACGAAAAGCCTTTAACTCCACCCCATTGAGAAGAGCTGTATATGGGGAACCTCCCCACACATGAGAGTTGTACTCTACACAGGGGCTAATAAAATCCGTCTATAAAGTCAACAACTGTTCAGGGGTAAAGAAGGTATGGAGTCGGCTTAGTACACCTAATCTCTTGGAAGCAGATTTTACAAGAGATGCAATATGATCTTTCCAAGATAAGACCTGTGTGAATGAAACCCCAAGCATGTTCAAGGATGATGCAGGTTTGAGCTGGATATTATTAAGTATTATGGGTACTCCTGTGGAGGAGTATATTGGGTTGATGGGTGTAAAAACTGAGTTTTTGATGCATTAAAAACAACAAGATTATTTTTACCCCAGTCAGATATATGAGCCAAGTCAGACATTAGGTTTGCCATAGCCACATCCCTTGTTTGGTCAAGTAACTGCTCAGATGGATGTTGCGTGAAGCGAATGGAAAGTTCAAGGGTGGAATCATCAGTGTATGAGTGGATAGGGTTAGATGTACAGCTTAGAAGGTCATTGATGAATATAAGGAAGAGAGTCGGTGATAGGACAGAGTCCTGAGGAGCACCACTGTTGATAGATCTAGGAGAAGAACGATGGCCGTCTACAACAGCGGCTATAGAACGACCAGAAAGGAAGCAATAATTGAAGGCACAGACAGGAGGATAGAAACCGTAAGAGGGCAGTTTGGAAATTAAAGATTTAAGCCAGACTCGATCGAAAGCCTTTGAGATGTCAAGTGCGATGTCAAAGCTGTTGCCAAAGTCCCGAAAGGAGGATGACCAGGAGTCTGAAAGGTAGTTGAGAAGATCGCCAGTGGAGCATCCCTGATGGAACCCATACAAATGATCAGAAAGAAGGTTGTGATAGGAGAGACGTTTTAAAATTTTCCTGTTAAGAATTGACCTGAACACTTTTGAGACACAGGATGCTAAAGCAATTGGACGATAGTTAGAGGGCTGGGAATGGTCACACTTCTTTGGGACTGGCTGAATGAGAGCAAACTTACAGCAAGAAGGGATGGTACAAGTTGACAGACAGGCGGAAGAGTTTACCTAGTCAGGGTATAAGCACAGAGGCACAGTTCTTGAGGACAACAGGAGGAACTCCATCAGGCCCATATGCCTTGTTAATATTAAGGCCACTGATAGCAGAAAATACATCAGCTGAAGAAATTTTAATGTCTGCCATGAGGAAGTCAGAAGGAAGGTGCCAGAAGGAGCGGGAAGAATTCGAGTTGGAGAGTTGAGAGCATGAAATTATTCTTAGCAGAGTGAAGAACAGACTTAGAACGATTCCGGGCAGAAACATAGGCAAGAAGTGATTCATGGATGGGTTGGTTCTGATACATTTTATAGGCCCCCTTCTTGCTGCGGACAGCATTAGAACAAGCGTGATTAAACCAAGGCTTTCTTGCATTAGTCAAAGGATATGAGAAGGGAATGTATGCTTCCATGCCAGAGAGAATAACCACTGTAATGCGCAATGCACACTCAGATGGCTCCCGGCCATGGAAGTAATAATCATTCCAGGGAAAATCAAAGAAGTACTGCCTGAGGGCCTCCCAATCTGCAGCTCCAAAGTGCCACAGTCAACGTTTCTTTGGAGGGTCCGCAGGCTGTACTGGGGCCATAGGACAGGTCAAGGTAATTAGGTTGTGATCAGAGGAGCCTAACGGAGAGGAAAAATTAACAGTGTAAGCAGAAGGATTAGTTATAAGAAAGAGGTAAAGTATGTTGGAACTCTCTCCAAGGCAGTCAGGGATACGGGTAGGGTGCTGTACACGCTGCTCTTAGTCATTAACCCGCCCCATCCCGACGTTTTCTGGGCAGTGGTACACCCCAGTCCCGACATTTTTGGACCTTTTTTTTTTTTGGCTCAAACATCAGCTTTTGGTGAGAAACATCGAAAATTCATAGAGAAATCGCTCACCTGAGGTTTAAAATACTCGATCTAGGTACGAGTACCTCCTTACCTGACTGGGATTTCTAACAGGTTGGCACCAAAGAAAACGAGTTCTATGGGAGGGTAACTATTTTATCCACTCATAAACAGTATTTATTTACTTGGTACGGATTTATATGTAGTACGAGAGTATATTGGTTTTCAAACAGTAATATAGACATTATAAGCATTGTTTCACTCACTAACTCATCACCATTCATGACCTTTTTTTCCCACATTACCTGATCATCATTTCTGACTGTCTCTTCCTCTAATGCTATGTAAACTTTGTCCTCCACATTGTCATCGATTGGGGAATCACTCTGGCCCTGAATGTATTTATTGGCCAGGTCACTGGTAACAGGTGAATTGCCGAGACAATGGCGTGCAGGGGGGGGGAGAGGTTATGCGGTGTAAAGCATTGTCCTTGCTTGGCATCTTGTAGAGGAATAGAGGAAGGTGTCCCGTGTATACGTGCCAAAAATCACTCGCGAAATCACTCACGAAAATTGAAAATTGTGCAAATTAGGGACCTTGCAATGTTGCCGCGTTAATTCACGTCTCCGGTATATGAGTGCACATCACGTGAGGACGTGAATTCACGTCTCCGGGACGCGGCGGGTTAAGGATAGAAAAGATGTAGGCTTGTTCACCAGGTGGATCAGTGAAAGGAGAGGAGAGCCAATGGTGGTGGTGAACATTGAAACCTCCTAGATTGGAGATTTCAGAGAAAGGAGAAATGGATAGAATGTGTTCCATCATAGAAGTAAGATAGTCGAATCTGAGGGCCTCCCAATCTGCAGCTCCAAAGTGCCACAGTCTCAACATCTGCCAAAAGTGCCGTAAAACTTTGTCAGAACTGAAGGATGACACTGAGCATCTTGTTGCTGAGATCTGGCTCCTGTATCACTTGGCTGTTCAGGGACGGTTTGTCAAACACTACAGCATGTCGAAAGACAATCCGGGCCTTTCCCAGCTTATTGGGATTCAGCAAAGGATGGTGTGGAACATACCATTCCTACCTGGATTTGAGTTCAGCAGAAAGGTGGGAACAACCTCTGCATAGCCCTT
The DNA here is from genome assembly GCF_032717465.1 of Coenobita brevimanus. Classification (NCBI taxonomy): domain Eukaryota; kingdom Metazoa; phylum Arthropoda; class Malacostraca; order Decapoda; family Coenobitidae; genus Coenobita; species Coenobita brevimanus. The sequence continues at coordinate 7,241,716 of NC_137052.1, read as the reverse complement.
CTGAAGGAGTTGTTGGATTTTCTCACCATACCACTAGCATATACAAGGGTCTTTTATTAGGTACATTCTTAAGCTTGCTAATCTGTACTCAGCCATCGATCTGTTTAGAAGTGCCATTGTTCAACAAATGAACCAGATGAATCACCTTTACAGCTTACCTTGACTTCTACCACCTGCCTGCAGTTGTAGCATCAGAAATCTGTATTTTCTTCCTGCCTCGGCTTTTAGTTGTCTGAACCAACCCAGTACACATTGTTTTACCGCATCACCCATCTGTGGTTGCTGTACTCCTTTGATGCTCCCTCTTTAATGTGCCACTCCTAACTCCATGGACCTTACACCAGTCCAGTCCCTAGACAGCTTCCTGTGAATCTCTCAGGCTTCACCTCCTCCAACAAGCTTCGTTCTAAGCCCTAACCTAATTGCCCTGAGGTGGACTGAGATCCTATCAGAGCTGGTGACATGACCCCCTTGGTACACTGGGATGGCTTCTTAGCCACAGGGATTGTCCTTCATTTGCATGTAGCCATTTGAAGTACAGTCGTCAGCACAAATTCGCTGCAAGCCTTCTCGTGTGATGTTGTCGTTTTGTCTGGCAACAGTGTAGGGGAACTAGTTGCCACACAGGCTTTTTTATGCTTTAAAAACGTGTTTGTAGGAATTAGTACTATAAATCGTCCATAATGGAATATTCTTTGATTAGCATAAAAATGTGCAAAAGACGACAGATGAATATTATGGAATGAAACTCCCGCTCTCTCCCCCATACCCCTGCTGATGACCCTCCCCAGCCTACCTCTCACCTCACCTCCCTCTCCCTCCTGCTGCCCTTCATCTCCACTCCCCTCTCCCTGTCCTGTCAACCTTACATTATCCACGGAACTAATCTATGTAATGAACTGCACTCTTCTCTGTTTCTTGTCTATTCCTGTAACCTTTTTGCTCTTTAACATTGAAGAGTTTCTTGTCATGCAAGACTTTTTCTCCCACTCTCTATTCCAAACATGATGCAGCAATTGGAAACATTATGGTTCTCATACTGATTCATGAATCAGTGAACAGTGGAGAATAGGAATATTTTTCCTAGAAAAAGAGATAGACTAGTAGGAGGAATGGGACCAAAATTGTTTAATTCCGCCTACCGAAATAATAGCCACCGACTGCCAGGCTCACTCAAACAAACACCAGTAAGGAATACATCACAAGAGCGAGACCTCAATGTTCCTATATCTCCCGGCTGTTGGTAGTGTGAAAAGGTGGAGAAAAGAAAAACAGCTGAAATAAAAGAAGTGGGAAGGAGACGGGGAGAAAGAGAATGGGACTCGAACAGGAAGGAATAATGATAAAACTTTGATATAGTTGGTAGTACTGCAAGCAATTGGGAATAGGACAGGTTGGGTTTAGTAAAAAGTCAAAAGAGAATTCCGATGCGCCAATAGAGTTGGTCTATCTATCTATCTATATACCTAGGCTGCTTCCCCAAAGGAAAGGGAGGTAGCCGAGACAGAACGACACACTCCTCATTTACTCATCCATTCAAACACATTCATTCGCATCTTAGCCCCAAAGAGGAGAACGGACAGATCCTCACCGCACCACACCGCACAAGGGACAACTGCGCAATGCAATCAGTGACATCCGCAGCAGGGCCCGACAGCAGAGCTGGTTTACCCCTGCCACATCATAACAGACCCATCCCCTTACCCGCGCCTGACCTGACTAGATGATCAGACCAAATGCGGGAGAATATCCCCTCAGGGCTGCGTCATCATTTATTCATTCACAATTTCTCTCCATTTATTTCTGTCACACACAGCCACTCTTCCTTGCTCAACAGACATCCCTCTCGCATCCAGCGCTCTCTTCACACTGTCCATCCATCCTATTCGTGGTCTTGCTCTCAGCCTTACACCTCTCACATCAGATCTAGTTATCTTTTTCACCAATCGCTCATTATCCATTCTCCCCATATGCCCAAACCATCGCAACACCCTCTGCTCAACTCTACCAGCCATCTCCTGAACAACTCCAGTTCTTCGCACTTCATCATTTCGCACCCGATCCATACGCGTCACTCCACACATACTCCTCAGACACCTCATCTCCATTACATTCAAACTTTTCCTCTCTGCTACACCCATATTCCATGTTTCAGCCCCATATAACGCAGTCGGTACCACAACACCCTCATACAGCCTTCTCTTTACATCCATTCTAAGCGAACGACATCTAAACACTTTTTTCATTCCTCCCAGTATCTTTCCTACTTCATTTATTCTAAACTTCACTTCTGCATCTATTCTTCCATCCACAGCAACATGTGACCCTAGATATTTAAAACACTCTACCTCCTCAAGCAACTCACCATTCAAAACTATATTCATCCCCCTACCATCTACCAACCTCGTACATTTCATCACTTTACTCTTATTCTCATTTACTTTCAATTTCCTCCTTTCACACACCCGTGGATAAATGAATGAAGGTAGAGAGGGTGGGGAGAGAAGAAAGTGAAGAGGCATGAACGTGGGTGAGGGGTAGGAGAGAGAGGGAGGGATGGGGAGGGGATATCAGAAGGAGTAAGTGGGAGAGAGGAAGGGAGTTTAGACACGGTTATAATGAGGAATACCAAAGTATTGCGCTCATACGTCGTTCCATAACATTCTTCTTTCAACTCATGCACCTTGTTATACTAATCAAATACTGTACTATATACAGAATACTGTACTCTAGGCAATCACTAGTATATACCACTTCTTAAAAACACGCCTTTAAAGTGTATAAAAATCTATGTGGCAACTAGTCCCCTTACACTGTTGCCAGACAAAATGACTCACATCACACGAGTAGGCTTGCAGCGAATTTATGCTGACGACTATACCTTCTATCACACCTGGGAACACTGTACTACAAGTCTGACTTGCAGTTGGCCACTCGGTGAATATTTCTCAGACAAACAAAGTAGCATCCAAACTTTTGCATCGTTGTGTGATGATTAGTGATACTCATGCTCCAAAACTGCCTACATCCAGAGAGATTGTGTGGTCCACTCTAGAGTGGACACTATGATTATTTGTAATCTTTCCTCCTTGCAGCACTTGTGGCAGTATTTGCAAGCCCACAGTCTGTCTGACAGACAATCTTTATTGATGGGCGCCAGAAGATTCCTCCTTTCCTGCTCCATCTTTGGAACAACAATGCGATTTTTAAAGATATCACTGTTCCAACATTCTGTATATTTCGATAGAAATGTTTGGAGCCATTTCATTTCAGGTTGTGATCATGTCATTCCTTGTATGTGTGTGCTTCGTCGCTGCTGTGTTCATAAAGCCTGTTAGGTAATCTAGCTGCAATATTCCTCACATGTGCTTGAGTCAATCTCGTGCAACATGTCCCAGTCTTCCGGGTGGCATATACACCCACAAAACTCTTCTGCCGATTGTTGTAATCCTTCCCAGGCACCAGCTTTGATAGGTGGATCCTTCTGCAACATTGTGGCTAGTCGATCCATGTAAAATGGCTCATTTCAGAATCTTTCCTTGAGAACTAGTCCCCTCTTGAATCCCTTTTCTGGTCCCAACCTTTCACACGACTACAAAGCCATTTTGACCTCCCTCCCAGTGCATGCTTGTAGAAGCACATGTAGTCAGTATGAATCAGGTAGTGATGCATCATCCACGTACTGGCGGAATGTACTTGTGAATTCCCGGTATTCAGCATGACTCTTCCCAGAAAATGTTTGGAGGGGGACACACAGCAGCCAGAATGAAGCCATCAGTTCCTTCATGTTATACTCCCATGGTTCATCCCATGCTTTGATTTAAGAGGATGCTTCTGACTGAGTGCCTTTTTCTGTCTGTGACTATTAAGTTATGGGGAGTGATATTGATGCTCCAGAACTTTGAGCTCCTCCTACTGTAAGGGCTTCAGTGAACTCCGATAAGATTCCACACTCAGTGGACATTCATCATCTGTTAGTTCACCTTCAGTCTTTCAATCCAGCCTGTGTCACTCGTGTCTGTGGGGAGAAATAAATGCTGCTGATTCTGGGTGTTACACAATCTATTGAACAGCTAAGTGTACAAGGGGATGGCCCTGTGTATCATGTTTGTTTCGCGCTCCTTGGTACTGCACGCCGGTTCCAGCTGTCTCCTCTTTCCACCTGAGCACATCAGCCTTGAATTCTTTTAGGAATAATTCGAACTGAATCATTCGTTTGTCAAGGTACTCCTTCAGAATGGCCTCTGTTCGCACAATCAAACGTGCAATGGCATCATCATTCAGTATATCTTCATGGTATTCAGATACATTCTCTGACATCTTGCACCTGCCATCCACTTCCCAGGATTTGTTCTTATTACCAGCTGTCACCTTGTTCCTGCCATTTCCCGTTGGAGGGGCAACAGTCAAGTGTGGAAGTGTCACTCACATGTGCATCATTGTGCAGGTCTAGAGCCTTGTGGTCCAAGACTATTACTACACAACTCTCATCATCTTCCATCCCAATAGGCTCCTCCTTACTCATCATTGCTACTTTGTCCTTATATCAGTTTCCTTTCCTTGGTTTGCATATACCTGTCAGCCAGCCATGCAATAGTTATTCACACCTCCAGATTTTGTTTTTCCCAGAAAGGTGGGCAGTAGTTTTCTGCCACACGATGGGTATATATTACCTCAGACTGTCTACACACGTCAGGTAGGTGACCAGTAGTTATCTACCCTCCCATGGATAGGTATTGCCACAGGCCATCTACACCTGTCAGATGCATTAGTGGTGTTGTCCACCCCCCGATGGATAGATATTGCCACAAACCATCTACATTAGTCGGATAGATGAGCGGCAGTTATCCATCCCCAATGTGTAGGCATGATTCCCTTAACTGAATAAGCCCATCAGTTAGGCATGTGTCACTATCCGTTGATCCTTGTCCCCAAGTCAGTTGAATCAAGATCAGGAATGAATTTGCATCCATCTATCTCACCCAGCATCAAAATATGTGGCTCATGAAATAATACTACTTTTACACTTAATCAATCTATGTACCTAGGCTGCTTCTCCCAAAGAAAGAGGGGTAGCAGAAACAGGATGATACACTCCCAATTTACTCATCCACACACACACACACATTTACTCTTATCTTAGCCCCAAGGGGAGAAGGGACAGATCCTCACTGCACCACACTGCATGAGGGTCAACTGCACATCCAATCAGCGACATCCGCAGCAAGGTCCGACAGCAGAGTTGGTTTATGCCTGCCATGTCATTATGGACCATTCCCCTACCTGCACCTCACCTGATCAGCTGATGAGACCAAAATGCAGGAGAATATCCCCTAAGGGCTGTTTCACCATTTATTCATTTACAATTTCTCTCCAGTCATCCCTAACACATGCAGCCACTCTTCCCTACTCAACAGACATCCCTCTCGCATCTAACGCTTACTTTTTTCACTCCCTGCCTAGCTCTTATTGTGAGCAGACCTCCGGCCAGTCTCTCTCGAGCTGTGGACACTGTCTCATTTACTGAGAATGAATTTCGGGAGTTTTTCCAGCTTTTTGTCTTTGCTAGACTTAGCCTCATTTACTGAGGGAGATTTTCTGTTGTTTTTCTCGTTTTTGGCGAGACTCTGTCCCTGACAGATAGACCCTGTCTGCTTGTGTGTGTGTGTGTGTGTGTGTGTGTGTGTGTGTGTGTGTGTGTGTGTGTGTGTGTGTGTGTGTGTGCTAGTGTGTGTGTTTGTCAGTGTGTGTGTGTGGGTGTATTTTTTTTTGGGGGGGCTGCCGTTAGTGTCTCTCCGCTTGGTACGAAGCCGAACCCTGAAGGGGTGCTGTTAGGGCATTTCCATGAGGGGGGCCATTAGGGCCTGGTTATAAGAAGCACAGAGAGCGGCTCTGGTAGATTAGGGAAGACACGAAAGGGGCAGTGGCGGGGCCTCCTACATCGCCCTTTAGAGGATGGGGAGCATAGGTAGCCCATCACTGCAGGGACCTGCCAGATTTTACTGTTTATTGTTTCGTTAGTTTTTTTTTTTGGGGGGGGGTGTTATTGTATCTGGCTGTGTGTCCGTGTGAGTGGTGTCTGTGGGTGTTTGTTTGCGTGTCTGTCTCTCAGGGACGATGAAGGGGACCCAGGTCCCTAGGCCTACAGGGCCAGCCTGCCCCTCGCCTTCCAAGCAGAGACCTTCCCGCCATGTTACTGTGCCAGGCATGAAGTGAGAGCGGTGCCTCTCTGACGCCAGCTCTCACTCGTCAATGTCTGGCAAGGCCTCTGCCTCACCCCCTTCTCCTAAGCCTCCTCAGCAGCGGCCTACTGGCCCTGCCACTGTGCCATGTGCAAAGCGAGGGCGGCACCTTTCTGATGTTAGCTCTCTTTTGTCGACATCTGGCGAGGCCTCTGCTTCCTTTTCCTCTCCTAGACCTATGGGGACCATTTCCCGTGCATGAGCTGCTGCCTCATCCCCCCCTTCCACCTTAGCATGTGCAGCCAAGGTTGCACATGTCCATGAGGCGATGGAGGAGGAAGTTTTGGTTCCTTCTCCTCCTCCTAACACCTCTTGCAGCAAGGCCTCTACTGGTGCTGCAAGTAAGGCCGCCCCTCCTTCCAGGGACCCTTGCCACCCAGCACCCGACCCTGCCACGTCGTCTCCTACTGCCACTTCAGATGCGCACAACGGCACCGGTGCTGACAAGCCACCCTCATCTGTGCATGCTCTTGCTGCAGCTCCCTCTTCTGCTGTGCCTGCTGCCTCTCCCGATGATGAAGGCTTCATCACTGTGACGAAGAAGACATGGCGAGTGCCAGGGAAACGCCGTTCCACCTGCTATTGAAGCCTCCAGGGTCTCGACGGCCACCCCCTGCTGCATGCCCCTCAGTCTCGGTTGCGGCTCCTCCACCTCCATGCTCTACTTTTCCGGCCTTTCGTGTCCCTCTTCAGGAGGGATACAGCACCGGCTACGACACGGTAGCAGCTCTGGAGCAACACCTGCCCAGCCTCGCAGCCATGAATCGCTTTGGCCACGACGAAAGCTGTGTGATGATCCCCACTGAAGAGGGATCGTATCTTCACTTGAAGGAGGTGACAGAGGAGGAGGCCCCAATCGTCAGGATCATGGAGCTGCCTCAGGGGAGCCAGACAACCAAGGCGGCTGTAATGGGATATCCTCGGTGCATGCCGGTGGATATCCTACTGCAACATGACCTAATTGAGGAAGCAGTACAGTGCCAGAATCAGCGGACATGGGAGGAGACGCTGCACGTTTGTGTGATGCTACGGGGCCCGCTCATGGAATCTGTCGACCTGGGCAATTGGGGAGTGTTCTATCTCCGCCCCTTCACACCCGAGCCACTGCGCTGTTAAAGGTGTCATCGTTACGAACACCATCGCACCACCTGGCAAGTGCCCCATTGTCTGCGGAGTATGCAGTGGAGCGCACGACACCGAGCTGTATCTGCAGTGGCTCAAGGCAAAGGAGCCAACAACTGCCAAGTGCCCCAATTGCTCAGAGCAACACCATGCCTGGCACCACAGTTGCCCTGCGAGGGTCCAGCGGGTAAACTAGGGTCAGGAGAGGCAGGCTGCATGGGTGTGAGAGCGGCAGACCACCAGTGCCACTCCAGCTCCCCCAGGCACCTTCGTCTGGGGACAACAGCACTGCCCTCTTGTTTCAAGCCCTCCTGCTCTCAGCAAGCAGGAGTTTCCACCCTTGCCTTCCACCCTCACTGTGGACAAGACCAAGGCAGAAGTCCACCACCCATCGACGTCTGTCCCGCTGCCACCATCCTGCTCGGCACCCAGCCAGCCCCCCGCTCCTGCTCCTCCGATGATCTCTTTCATGACGGATGAGCTCAGGAACCTAGCAAGGAAGCTGGCAATGACCACTGCCAGAAAAATAGCACAAACCCTGGACATCCCCCTCCCAACAAAGCCCCTCGCCGAAGCTGCCGATCGCCTTGTAGACCAGGTAATTGAGAGGAAGAAGGCACCCCTTGGTGCCCATCTTTCCCCTCGCCGCCTGGCTCACTCTGCAGGGAGAACACGTCCCACCTCTCGCAGGCCAGCTTGCCCATCCAAGTGGGTCAAGCCCAGACCTCTAAACACCCAGTCTTCCACCGCTCAGCTGCCTCGTCATCGCTCCCATCTGGGGCGAGCACCGACACCGTCTGTGGCCACCAGGATGGACACGGCCTCATCACTGCTGCAGGAGGACGATCGTCTGCAACTGTTGCCAGACAGCCAGTAGACCCCTCCCTCAGACTCTTACAGTGGAATTGTCTGGGAGCACGACATAAGCTCCCACTTTTGCAGGAGGTGGCCACCAGGGACTACCCTCCTGTTATTCTCCTGCAGGAGACCCTGCTCCCAGAAAATTCCACTTTTCATCTCTCAGGCTACAACACCCATCTCCTCCCCTATGTTCGTGGCGTCACACGGGGATGCACCGTTCTGGTTCAGGATCACATTGCATACACGGATTGTGAGCCCCTTCCTTTTTGTGGACTTGATGTGGAGGTCCAGGGCATGGTTCTCCACCTGGCGACGTCACCACTGATGGTATATAATGTATACTGGAGCCAGAGGGGCACCCTGGAGTTGGGAGATCTGTTCTTCCAGGCTGCCAGGGGAGCCGTATATATAGGGGGAGATTTTAATGCCCACCACGCCCTTCTATCTTCGTGTCTTCAGTCCATTGAAGCAGGACGGCACATCTCTTTAGTTCTGGAGGAGATGGGTGGTGTCTCCCTATTAAATGACATGGCAAAGCCCACCCATATTGGGGGAGGTCACCTCGACCTCTCTTTTGTTTCAGCCCCACTCACGGGCTTGGCTTCGTCGTCACTCCACCCCCAACTTGCGAGTGACCACTTTGCCATTATTGTTAGTCTGCCCCTCGCCCCCGTCCCGCCCCCCCACCACCCTCGCCACGGTGGGACATACACAAGGCAGATTGGGTGGCCTTTGATCGTGCTTTCACGGCGGCCTTTGTGACATTCCCTCCCGCCTCAGACCTCGAGAGCTGAGCAGATCAGGTAGCAAGTATTTGTTCACAAGCTGCCTCTCTTGCTATCCCGCTGCAGCAGCGCTCTGCGAGGTGCTACCGAGACGGCTGGTTCTACTGCGACAGGGTTAAGAAATTGAACTGGAGGCTCAATGCGGCGCGCAAGCAGTACCAGCGGCGCCGTACATCTCCACACCGCCAGTACCTGGTTGCTGTCACACGACATGTGGCTTCCGAGAAGAGCCACCTTAGGGAGAAGGAATGGAGCAGATGGTGTCATACCCTAGACTCTCACTCCACTTTCCGTGAGATGTGGAGAATCAGGTCCGTCTCTGATCTGCGTCCTCCTCATCCACCCTCCCATCATGACCCAGCCGCTGAGGCCAGCCGTCTTGCTCAGCATTTCGCTGACAGCTCTGCCTCTTCCAATCTCCCGCTGTCCATCAGGGCCCTGCAGGTGCGGCTGTCCACCTCTTGTGCTGCAGCTATTCAGGCAGCGTGTGATAGGCCTGACCCTGCTGACTGCCCGATCACCCGGGGGGAGCTTCAGAAAGTGCTGTGGTGCCGGGAGGACACTGCGCCGGGGCTCGACGGGCTCTCGTACTCTGTTCTGTCCCATGCTGGAGATTGCGGTAGGGAGTGACTGCTTGATCTGCTCAACCTCTCGTGGTCTGAGGGGCGTCTGCCAAGGTCGTGGAAGGCGACTGTCATCCATCCTATTCTGAAGCCTTGTGATCCCGCTGCCATGCGCCCCATCTCCCTTCTCAGCTGTGTCGCTAAGATGGCTGAGAGGGTTGTGCGGGATCGTCTTGCTTGGCGGCTGGGACCGCTGCACCCACGGATTTACGCTTACCATCCACGCAGGAGTGCCACTCACTGCCTTGCGTCATTCCTTGGGGAGCTGAGGAGAGGAAGGGGTATGGCTGTCTTCCTCGACCTCGAGAAGGCCTTTGAACTGGCAAGCCCCACTGTCATCCTGGCAGCTCTTGCGGCCAGGAGTGTGGGAGGCAGGCTTTTAACTTGGGTCTGGGACTTTTTCCATGATCGCTCTGCAGGGGTCAACTTTCAGGGGCACCTATCCCCTTTTCATCTACATCCTAACGACACCCCCCAGCGGAGCGTAATGAGCCCTCTCCTTTTCAACATTCTTATGGAGGGGCTTGTAACTGTGGACTATGGGCCTTGAGTTACTCTTCTCTGCCATGCCGACGATCTGGCCCTCGTCTTTACAAGGAGGGACTGCTTTACACAGGCGGACTCGGCCCCTTCTCGGCTGCATGCCAAGTGCACTGAGCTAGGGCTGAAAATTAATTTTAACAAGACAAAGTGTCTGCCATTTGGATTCTGTCCCCCAGACTTTCCAATGCTGCTTGGGGGCCATCAGCTCTCCCTTGTCACTGTCCACCAGTATCTGGGGGTCTGGCTTGACGGGGGTCTTACCTTTGCCTGCCACGTTCGATACCTGCTGGAACGTGCTTCTACCTGCATGGCTGCTCTTCGCTATCTCTCCAACCGGAGTTTGGGGGCGTCATATTCCATTATCTGGACCTTTTATATACATGCCATCCGATCTCTGGTGGACTACAGAGCAATCTGTCTGACTGGACTCGCTCCACCAGTCTCTAGATCTCTGGAGGTCATCCAGAATGATGCACTCCATGTCATGCTGGGTGCTCCATGCTGGACCCGGATCGTCAATCCACGTATGGAGGGTGGTTTGCCGTCTCTGGCGCATCGTATTGTGCTACAAGCAGCAGTTATCACTCTGCAGCTGGTGCAGTGCCAGCCACACCTGCTTGTCTCTGCCCTCCTAAAATGCCTTCTGTGCCACCCACCTGAGCTGGCCCCTCAGCGTGACTGGGCCCACACTACAGCCGCTGTCATTCATGGATTGGGAGCTGCTGCGAGCCTCCATCAAGATCCTGACTCCCTTTCCTGGATATGCTGATCCACCACCATGGGATCCTCCTCTTTTTCAGATTGTCGGTCCCTTGGAGGCTAAACCTTGCTCCTCCATTCCAGCACTCCTCCGTCAGGAGGGTCTAAGTCGGGCAATGGCTCTAGATTTAATGGACTCAGCTATCTATTTTACTGATGGCTCAGTTTCCTCTGATGGCAATGCTGGAGCGGCCTTTGTTTTTGGGCAAATGGTGGAATCTTGGCGACTCTCCTCGGGTGTATCTGCATTCCAGAGGGAGCTTGCTGCCATCCTGGATGCATTGCACCATGCTTATCACCATCATTACCACCGAATCATAATTCACACAGATTCTCCTTCCTTCCTTCAGAGACTACGCTCTTTCTCACTTTAGGACAACGTCTTTCTTCTGATGGCGATCTATACATTTGCATCCCTTTTTGTCCACAGGGGTGCAACTATTGTCCCTCACTGGCTCCCGGGACATGTTGGAATCAGAGGCAATGAGCTTGCTGATGACACAGCACACTCAGCTTGCTCTCTCCCTGAAATCACATTCCCACTGCGTCCCAGCCCCTCGCACCTCATCAGCACTCTCATTGCTTCCAATGGCAGGCTGTCTCTAGAGGACCATCAGCTTTGGGTCACGGAGGGCACTCGCTCTGCAACATGGTATGCCACCGCCACATTCTATTCTCTGCTGGTGCCCCCCCCAGGTCTACCTAATTATCTTGTAGTGAGGTTCCGGCAAATGCGTCTGGGGTTTCCCTGTTACAAACAGATTGTTGGTGCAGAGCCAGACCCGTGCACCCATTGTTTGGCCAGATCTGAGGAGCCACTTCTTCATTATCTTCTTCACTGCCCTGCCACTATCATGCTCATGTCTCACCTCGACACGGCCCTGGCCTGGTCTGGGGATGAATTTATGGATGCTGCTGGCGTTGTTGCCAGTGCTCCCTTCAACATTTTACTTAGCACGGTCAGGGACTACCCTCCCCCTCGCTAATTCAAGTTTGCGCGAGTCATGCGCACCTCTGACAGGCTCTCAGTTTGCCCGTGTCCCAGTACTACTGGGACGAATATCTCAACAACAACAACAATGCTTTCTTCACACTGTCCATCCATCCCATTCGTCTTCTTCCTCTCAGCCTGATTCAGTTATCTTTTTCACCACTCACTTTTCATCCATATTCTCCATATGCCCAAACCATCGCAACACTCTCTGCTCAACTCTATCAGCCATCTCCTTCGCACCTCATCATTTCTCATTCGATCCATACACGTCACTCCACACATACTGCTCAGACATCTCATCTCCATTACATTCAAACTCTTCCTCTCTGCTACACCCATATTCCATTTTTCAGTCCCAAATGACGCAGGCAGTACCACAACATCCTCATACAACCTTCTCTTTCATTCTAAGAGAACATTTAAACACTTTTTTTTATTCCTCCCAGCACCTTTCCTACTTAATCCATTCTAAACTTCACCTCTACATCAATACTTGAAACACTGTAAATACTTAAAACACTCTGCCTCCTCAAGCAACTCACCATTCAAAACTGCGTTCATTCTCCTACCATCTACCAACCTCTTACGCTTCATCACATAACTCATATTCTCATTTACTCTCAATTTCCTCCTTTCATGCACCCTTCCAAACTCCTCTACCAACAGTCTTACTCCGAATTTTCCGAATCAGCCACCAATGCAGTATCATCCGCAAACAGCAGCTGATTTAGATTCCACTCTCTACATCAGCATTTACCAGACTCAAACCTCCACCTAACACTCTCGCATTCACCTCCCTTACAACACCATCCATATAAATATTTAATAACCAATGCGACATCGCACGTCCCTCCCGCAGCCCCACTCTCACGGGAAACCAGTCACTCACACTATTTCCCACTCTTACACACGCTCTAATATTTACATGAAAACTTTTCACTCCTTTTAACAACCTACTGTCAAGTCCACACAATCTCAAAATAGTCTACACAAAGCCTCCCTATCAATTATCATATGCTTTCTCTAAGTCCATGAACGCCCAAAACACATCCTTACCTTTCGCTAATTACTTTTCACACACCTGTCTCACAGCAAACACCTGATCCACGCATCCCCTCCCTCTCCTAATGCCACATTGCTCATTACCAATCACTCCCTCTGTACCCCTTCTAACTCTCGTAATCAGCACTTTGCCATACGCCGTACCTAGAACACTCAACAGACTTATACCCCTGAAACTAGTACATTCATATGTATCACCCTTACCTTTATACACCGGAACCACACAAGCATTTGCCCAATCAATTGGCGCCATACCTCTCACAAAACACACATTTAGCAGTCTTACTAACCACTCAACAATAGTCGCTCCACCACCTTTCAGACATTCTACAGCGCACCCATCCATACCTGCAGCTTTCCCTGCTTTCATCACCTTTCCTGCTTCTTGCAGTCCCTCCATACTGACAAATAATGCCAGCATATCCCAGTGTATCCCAAAGCGTCAGATACTCGCGCTCCTAACGCATTTGATCTTTACATTATAAATAATGTAGTGTCATGTAAAATATTAATTTCATTTGCAAAATTGGTTCCAACTTCATACTATATTCAACACACACACACACACACACACACACACACACACACACACACACACACACACACACACAAGACCACTGAACTTGCCTTTGAACTTCTGTATGCTAGTTTTCTTTTTTTTTTCCCTACTATTGCACTGCAGAATAACTGCAGCCCGGAAGACACAATGAATTATACACAAGTAAACACAAGATGAACATGGTCCTCGTCACATAGATTCAGTCCTGGGTTTTAGCTCTGTGGCTTGTGTGCCGTAATTGTAAAAATCACTATCACTTACTGTATTTTACACACGTATCACTAGTGCGCGTCCACACGTGTGCTCAAACAAGTGTTGGCAACATGTAAGCAACACAGTAACGAACACGTTGCAAACATGTTGGGAACAGCATCGTCCAGGTCATGTTGGCAACATCATGATAAAGTCTCAGCTGCCTCGTATGGACACACTTATCCCATCACCTCTGCTGCCAGTGTTTGAAACTGCATTGAAACATGTTTGCATACATCTGTCCAAATACTGCTGCAAAAATGTTCCGGAACATGTTGCCAGCTGTGTTGCCAACATATGTTTGAGCACACGTGTGGACGCGCTCTTAGGCTTAACTTCTTTGTTTTTACTGTGTTCGGCTCACATTAATTCTCTTGTCGTGGCTTTATTCTAGAACTTTCTGCGTTATAGCACTCGTTAATTTGCAAATTATAAGCACTGCTTCTTTGTATTTTACATATGACGTTTCCGGTACCACACTATGAGAGTACTGAACAGGGGTTTACACACTGCTTCCACTTACTTTAATTTACTCATTATTCATTTATCGTCGTTGTAGACTTTCAGTGAGCCTTAATTCCTGATGCAATGTTCACCGCCCAAGCACTAACGTGTGATATGCACACACACACACACACACACACACACACACACACACACACACACACACACACACCGCTCGCTGGTGCAGTGGTAACGTTCCCGCTTGCCAACTGGTGGACGGGAGTTCGCGCCTCGCTCAGGTTGCGAAAAGTTTCACTGACGAAGTGGGTGGTTACTGTCCCCCTAGAGCAAGGGGACGGGTGTGTGCGTGTGTGAAGGTCACAGCCTTGCCCTTAGATCGGACTATATGAGCTCTCAGCTCCCTTCCGGGAGGGTAAAAGCTGACAATCACGACCATCAAGTGATCCTGACCGAACCGGTGAAATTACACACACACACACAGCCTGTGGGCGGAGTGCTAGCAAGGAGGGAGGGGTAAGGGAAGGGATCTGCAGTCCTCAGACCACCAACATTCCCGTCGTCCTGACTCTCTACACACTTGTCCTTCCTAGGTCTCTGTTTGTCACTGTAATGTGTAGACGGCCGACACGATTTGACTGAAAGCACTGGTGAGATGATCACGAGAGGACTAGGTGATTGCGACCCAGCATCTGGACGCGAACACAGTTTATTCGGTCAAAACCTACCAACATGAGATTGCACTATTAATTAGCGCAGTATAATTGAACGTCACATAATAGCACTTTGATTCACATTTAGTTCTCTGATTCTGGTTATCGCTAGTATTCTTTACATTGCATATCACGAGCGACGATGAAACTCTCTCCAGTCTCGCTTCAAGCAATGGCATTTCCTCACATGTGAGAGGCCCAACCCGGCCCGACTGTAATGGTTTTGAGAAGCTTATATCTCAGCAACCACAGGGCCGGTCACTGCTTGGTTTCCACCATATGATAGCCACATTCTTTATTATTTGTTTTTGACAGGTTTCATCACACCCTGGCGGTGCATTGGCACGTGACAGGCGCCAAATGCAGCATGTCGAAAATCTTCAAAAGAGGGCCACAGGCCAAACAGTTTGTCGTAAGGGCATGAAACTTTGTTGGTAGATGGCCATCAATATACTCTAGGCATCCTCAGGGTGTAAGGCGACATTTCAATGCTTTCCGATTTAAATGGCCTTGCTTCTACCTCGCCGACAAAGGCATTTTACTGGTTATATTGTAACAGGAAAACATTATCTTTCGTCCGGGAATTGTAAATAAATCATCCTGAGTCACCTTAACTCTATGGGTCAAGGTAATTATCAGTCGTAACTTCAACATAACTTATGTGTCGCATGTATAAACTAGTCCGTACGTTCTGAGAAGAGCCGTGAGGTGTTGTTGGTTACAAGCCTCAACCGCGTTTGCCTTGTGTTGGTTGTAGGATTGTAGGACCCAGTACCACCCGCCCTATACAGAGTAGCCCTTGTTCCCCCATCACCTATTAATTATGTTCACACCTAACACGAAATCCACCTTCACCCCTTCCACCCACAACATATCGTCTGATTTACTTGTGTTAATCTACTTACATAAGTATCCTTATATTCCCTCGAACCTTTGCTTATATCCACTTACATTAACAATCCTCTAATGCTGTACCTTCCCATATATAGTGACAACAGTGATGATGATGATGAGGATGATGATGATGAAGTTGGTTGTACTGTTGAGATATAATGTGATGATGAGGAGGAGGAGGAGGATGAAGATGATTTAAGGTCACAGTCATATGCAGTCATTTCATTTCCGTTCTCGTAAATAATGTTTATCGCCCATAATTACTGCAAATGGTCATCACAATGAGTAATGACATCAGTGAGTCACCAAATGCATAGCTGCATGAAATAAACTATGAGTTAACGATGCATCAAGCTCATTCCACTAGAGTGCACCACCATTTCATATATACCCATCGATATACGACTATGTTAATTTCAATGAGTTATATGTACAGTATTCCTGGATTTTTATGATTTTCCCATCAGTTCCTACTCCCTTCTTCCCATTCCATTTTCCCTGTATGTATGTATCTATTTGTGTGTGTGTGTCTATATATATATATATATATATATATATATATATATATATATATATATATATATATATATATATATGTATATATATATATATATATATATATATATATATATATATATATATATATATATATATATATATATATATTAAATAACAAACAGAGGAAGGAAACACAAATTAATAAAAAAAAAAAATACATAAACCAGATTACTGGCGTTCTTCATTCATAACATGTCTGTAATAGTTGGACTTCAACAGCTACAGTATAGGTTGAAGTTTGGGGGGAAACAATTCTGGGGAAGCAAGTTCGAGAGAGATACAGTTCGGCGAATAAAAGAATTCTGATAGGCAGAAGTTCTCCAATAAACACACACACACACACACACATATATATATATATATATATATATATATATATATATATATATATATATATATATATATATGAGAAGTGCTTGTGACTGTGACTGTAATGTTGTAGTGGCTTTGGATGTGTGTGTAGTCTGTGAACCAAGTGTAATAGGCCTGCCTTAAGCCGACTGGGTGCACGCATACTAGTATGCGACACTGGTTCAACCACAGCACCCCTTGTGCCAAGGTTGTCAGTGGCTTCCCAAAGTTTTTACAACTCTACTGGGAGGCAAACCCGCGCACTTCCCAAAGTTTTTACAACTCTACCGGGAGGCAAACCCGCGCCCACCAATGTGCAAGACGCACACTCTACCACTGTACCACAGAGGCTCATATATATAGATAGATAGATAGATAGATAGATAGATAGATATATATATATATATAGAGAGAGAGAGAGAGAGAGAGAGAGAGAGAGAGAGAGAGATAGATAGATAGATATAGATATAGATAGACAGAGAGAGAGATAGAGAGATAGATAGATACAGATAGATAGATGCATATATATATATATATATATATATATATATATATATATATATATATATATATATATATATATATATATATATATATATATATATATACATCAATCATTCGTTTCCTGTGGCACCCCATGGGATGCATGTTAAGTAAGTAATTAATAAGAACTAGTACCAAGCCCAAGAGGACTATATGTCACTAAAACCGATGCATAAAAATGACGGGTATCCTATGGTGCAGTAAAAGCAAAGGGGAAGGCGGGGTAGACACTAAATGTGAGGCAAGATATGGGTTTGAGATACGAAGCACATGAGGTGTGTGATGGAAAACTCGGGATTCACCAAGAAGATCGGCTAAGGTAGGGGAACGGCCAAGGGAGTAAAGGAACGGGAGAGTCCGCCTGCGCATGGCGTGGAACCGAGGGCAGTCAAGCAAAAGATGGTGGTCGGTGAGTGGAACCTGACAACATTGACAGATCGGAGGAGTGCCTCCTGATATTAGAAAGCCATGTGTGATCCGCGTGTGACCAAGGCGCAGATGAGCTAGGGCTGTTTCCCAATGCCTGTTGCAATGGAAGGACGACTGCCAGGGAGTGACAGTATGTGTGATGGAGCAGAGTTTGTTATCAGTTGTAGATGTTCATTCTGCTTGCCACCGCTGGCCAAGGAGACAGGTAACAATCGGGAAATAATCAGTTGCTGGGACAGGAAGAGGTGTGACAGAGAGTTGACAGCTGTATGTGCCAGGCAATCAACCCTCTCATTACCCGGTATCCCAACATGAATTGGGACCCAACAGAAGGAGACAGAGTTCAATCTGGTGGTAATATGGAACAATCATTCCTGTATCTCCAACACTAGCCGGTTGCTGGCCAGGATAGACTGAATACCATGTAGTGCACCAAGTGAATCTGTGAAAATAACAAAAGTGTGTAAACTTAAACTGTATATAACACGAAGGGCCAGTAAAATGGCCAGCAGTTCGGCAGTGAAAATACTGGCAACTGGTGGAAGGCGGATCTGATAGGTATGGTCTAGGAAAAGAACAGCAAAACCATAGCCCACAGAAGACTTATGAGCCGTCTGTTTACACTGGGGTCGCTGAGGAGCGACAACGCATATGATCCATAAAAAGATAATAGAGTTCCTGGGAGGTGGAAGAGGACTTTGGGCGAGAGAGCAGGGTATCACACACAATAGGGCGAGGAAGAAGCCAAGGCAGAAACATAGAATCTCTCAGAGGGAGAACTGAAATAGCAGGGAAAGAAAGGGATACTAGTAAATTGGAGACCCTACAAGGAAAAGATGAAGCTAATGAGGGTGGAAAAGGAGGAGAGAAGTGCAAAACAGAGGAAGGGAAAACTGCATATGGGTGTTGAAGATGGCGAATGTGGTAACGGAGAGTTAGCTTGTCACGTCTGGAGGACAGAGCGGGTATACCTGACTCGACATACAGGCTAGTAACTGGGGTGGAGCGAAAAGCACTCAATGCCAGATGTAAACCATGATGGTGAACAGAATCTAGGCGTCAAAGGGAGGAAGATGAGGCAGATGCATAAACCTGACAGCCATAATCAATCTTCGACAAAACTAAGACAGTATGGAAACGGAGCAGAATTGTACGGTCTGCACCCCAGGACTAAGAGTTTGTAATAACTGAAGTCTGACGGAAGCAGAGGTCTTAAGGGAAGTGAGATGCGGGGACCAAGTCAGTCGAGAATCAAAGACAAGGCCAAGGAAAGGGGCTGATAATCAATATGGCAGGGGGGTACCATATACAGTAGTTTAAGAAGGGGTTGAGGGATTGAATGATGGGTCATAAAAGTTATAGCATGGGATTTCATGGGGGAGAATTTACAGCCATGATCCATGGCCCACCAAGCAGCGGCATCTATGGCCGATTGAAGTAGGGCTTGTAAGGCCAAGACATGTGCTCCAGCTGCATATATAGCAAAATCATCTAGATACAAAGAAGCACAAACACCATGTGGGAGAGATGAAACGATATCATTTATTGCAAGGATAAAAAGAGTAGTGCTAAGCACATATCCCTGTGGGACACCCTCATGCTGTACCTAAGATGGGGATAAGACATTCTGAAGGCGTACACAGAAGGTCCGGTTACGAAGAAAATTCTGTAAGAAGACCCCCATATTGCCATTAATTCCGGAGTGTTGTAGAACACAGAGAATGTTATACCTTCAGACTGTACCATAAGCCTTTTCGAGATCAAAAAACACAGCTATGACCACCTTCGAGTTAGTGAAGGCTTGTTGGATGAAGGTTGCTAGCCTCAACAGGGGATCTAGGGTACTCCGCCCCTTGCAGTAACCATATTGTAAGGGCGAGATAGCACTACGTGATTCTAAATGCCACCATAGGCGAGATTTTGCCATGCGTTCCATCAGTTTGCATAGACAGCTAACAAGAGCAATAGGGTGATAATCTCCAGGTGACGACCCAGATTTGCCAGGTTTAACCCGCGCCGTCCCAGTGACGTGAATTAACGTCCGCACATGCTGTGCACTCATGTCCCGGCGACGTGAATTAATGTGGCAACATTGCAAGGTCCCTAATTTGCACAATTTTCAATTTTCGCGAGTGATTTCACGAGTGATTTTTGGCACGTATACACAGAACGCCTTCCTCTATTCCTCTACAAGATGCCAAGCAGGGACAATGCCTTACACTGCATAACCTCTCCCCCCCCCCTGCACGCCACTGTCTCGGCAATTCACCTGTTACCAGTGACCTGGCCAATAAAGACATTCAGGGCCAGAGTGATTCCCCAATCGATGACAATGTGGAGGACAAAGTTTACATAGCATTAGAGGAAGAAACAGTCAGAAATGATGATCAGGTAATGTGGGAAAAAAAAGGTCATGAATGGTGATGAGTTAGTGAGTGAAACAATGCTTATAATGCCTATATTACTGTTTGAAAACCAATATACTCTTGTACTACATATAAATTCGTACCAAGTAAATAAATAAATACTATTTATGAGAGGATGAAATAGTTACCCTCCCATAGAGCTCGTTTTCTTTGGTGCCAGCCTGTTAGAAAACCCAGTCAGGTAAGGAAGTACTCGTACCTAAATCGAGTATTTTAAACCTCAGGTGAGCGATTTCTCTATGAATTTTCGATGTTTCTCACCAAAAGCTGATGTTTGAGCCCCCCCCAAAAAAAAAGGTCCAGAAATGTCGGGACTGGGGCGTACCACTGTCCAGAAAACGTCGGGTTGGGGCAGGTTAAAGAATGGTAGGAGGTAGGCCTGTCTCCATTCATTAGGGAAGTTCCCAGTGGACCACACAGTATTATACATTCTAAGCAGAAAGTGAAGGGCCGGCTGGGACAGATGTTTTATCATGTTGTAGTATACGTCATCAGGTCCCTCACAAGTAGAACTGCAAGCAGTTAGAGCTGCTTTGAGTTCCGAGGTGGAGAAAGGGGCATTGTACGCCACATCTGACGACAGTGTGAACTGTAAGGGCATCCGTTCTGAACGTCTTTTGGTTGTTAAAAATGTAGGGGGGAGATGGGACCCACTGCTAATCTGACTAAATGGTGACCCAGACGATTGGCAACCTGAAAAACATCGCCTATGGCTCCATTATTGGTGGTGAGGACTGGAGTCGGGGTTCGTGACCAGTTACCCACTATTTTCCCGATGCAGGACCATATCCGTGGAATGGGTGTGTCTGAGGCAATAGTAGTGACATAAGACACCCAGCTATCCTTTTTTGCTTGATGGATTGTGCAGCAAGGGAGAGCATTAGCTTGCTGAAATGGTATAAAAGCTTGGACCTCCAACGCAGTGCCCTTTTTCCTGCGGAAGCTCTTCCACCTGGTCCTCTTGACCCGGAGGGCTGAAGTGCATTGATTATTCCACCATGGCGCACATTTCGATGACATGGGATGGGAGGTACACGGAATAGAGGCTCAGGCAGCCGTAAGGAGAAAGGCTCGGAAACAGGAAAGCAAAGCAGTTGGATCATGGGAGAGCGGAAGAGGAGTGGGAGGAACAGCCTGGGATGTAAAAGTCGTCCAGTCTGCCCTATTGAAACATCATCGAGGAGGGCGGGGGACTGGATAGTAAGATATGGGGGTTAGAAGGATTGGGAAATGGTCTGTGGCACAATAATCATTCAGTACCGACCAAATGAAGTCCAAGGAAATCGTTAGGGTGCAGATGGACACGTCAGTGGCACACAAAGTTCGAGTACTGTTGTTAAAATGGGTTGGGGAATCAGAGTTAAAAATGTAAAAATCATGGGCAAGGAGGAAATCCTCCAAGGAGCACCCATGTGCTATTAAAACAGATTCACCCCAGAAGGGGTTCCAACAGTTAAAATCACCTAAAAGCAGGATAGGAGGGGGAAGGGCAGATAAAAGTTGATTGTAAAACTGATGGGCACTAAAGGGGAGAGATATAGTGAGACCACTGTAATCCACCAAGATAGAAACACTCTGGCGAAGGTACATTTGATAGTACTCGTAACCGAAAGGGTTTGAAAAGGAATGTCAACGTGTATCAGGAGACAGGTATCATACTGGGAATGTGGTAGACTCTGATATGAATAAGACAGAATGGAGGGAGAGGGGGGTGGTGAGGCGTGTCTCTTGTAGGCAGAGAATCGGGGGTTAAAATGAGAAATTAAAATCCGGAGGTCTGGCCGATGTGTGGTAAAACTGCGGACATTCCATTGTATGATGGAAGCCATTGTGTAGAATAAAATCTAATAACTGTTAGGAAGAACGAGGTCTGGTCGGGAAGTTTGCAGTGGGCCATAAGACTATGTATGTTACTAAACCTTTAAAACACCAAATATAAGTCAAACCTAACAGAGAAATAGTGTCTAGGAAAGATAGAAGGAAGTTAATACTAAAGATAAAATATAACACACAGGAAGTAAAATATAAATACATAGGAAGTAAAATAAATTACACTGGGAATAAAATATTGTACACTGGAAGTAAAATATATTACAGAATAATAAATCATCGAGTCGTTACGATACTAGGAATAGGGGTAGAAGGTGGAACTGGTGGATGAGCAGGACGGTCACCATAGCCTGGAGGCATTGGGAGAGATAGAGGGGATTGAGTACTGGAAGTGGAAGAGGAGGGGAGTAAAGAGGAGGAGGAGACAGAAGGTGAAGGAGGGGGAGATGAAGGAGGGAGAGGAATAGGAGGGAGGTCAGGTGGCACAGGATGAACTTCAATAGAGTGGGTGGAAGGAGAGGGTACAGCATTGTCTGCTGAATCTGGCATAGAAGTTAAAATGTAATCCATAATCTTGGGGATCGTTTCACTTTCGTCATCTCCAGAGGGTTTTGTGCAACAATTAGCCGACTGTGGGTAGTCCAGGGACGTGGCTGAGGAGACTGCTGAGATGTAGACTTTGACGCAGGAGAGTGTATCGATCGAGAGGGGGGGGTATTCGTCGCGCGAACTTTACGAGCTGGAGAAGCAGGATGATGGGCAGGAAAGGTTTTAGATTCTGATACAATGGATAGTCTGCACTTACCACTAGAGGAGGATGGAGGTCGGATGGAATGTTGGGCCAGAGGCGTCAAACGGCCGGTATGAGAAACAGAACTGGAGTGAGAGGAGGGACGAGGTTGGGAATGAGGAGAAGGATGAGGAGAGGGAATAGATAAGGAAGGAGATGAAGAGGAGGTAGGGGTAGAGGAATCTAAAACAGAGAAAGAATTAGAGACAGGAACAAGGGTAGTCTGTAAGGGAGGGATTGAGGTAGAAAGGGGTTTAGGTAGAGAGGAGGGAGAGATGGAAATAGGAGTGCTAGGAGGAAGGGAAGAGGAGACAACAGTTACAGGGGTTGGTATAGAGCGAGAGGTGGGAAGGCGAGAGGAGAGAGATGAAGAGGGGACAGGTGCAGGAGGGGAAGAAGAAATAGTTCTGGGATTAGAAGTTACTATGGGAGGAGGACGGGCTACACGTGCACAAGTAACATTAGGGTGATGACCGAGACTGTGAACTTTGCAACGAGCCTTACAAAGGGAGAGGCCAATTTTCCAGCGGACGTTAGACACTTCTGCTTCAAAGAGGTAGGCAGGACAATGTCGGTAGGAGGCAGAATGGTCACCCTGACAATTAGGGCAGCATCGGATAATGGAAATGCAGTCTGAGGTGGTATGACTGGCCACAGTTGGTGTGAACTGTGGATGATCAGCAACACTTGGCTGGATGGCCAAAGCGCCAACTAAATGTGCACTGATGAGGAGATGGAATATATTTGCGTACTGGGAGAACAGTGCCTCCAATGATGACTGTGGGGGGCAGATCGAGAGAGGCAAAAACTATTTTAACGATATTAGCAGGCTCTTGGCGTCGTCCACGAGAAGGAATTGTATAGCAATGAACTGAAAGTATTGGGTGATGTTGTTCCGAAAGGATTAGTTCAATATCGTTAGCACAGTCTGGGAAAGCCCTCTGGCCGAAGGACATTGAAGATAATAAACGTACAGTGCCTGTGGTAGAATTGAGCTGGATGTCTGGGGACACGGAAATGGGTTGTCCTGCATTATTGACCAGGGATGTAATCTTCTCGGCTTGGGCAGCACTGTGAACGAGAAGGAGGTGGGAACCATTCGGACGGGCCGAGAAGGTGACATCCCTGCCTACTTGTCAAATGAGATAGAGGTGGAGTGAGAGGTCGTTGGTCGTGTCGTATATGTTGAAAATTTTCGACCATGTCTGTGTACCGAATATTGAGGAGGTGAGGGAAGGGGCAGGGATATAGGAAGAAGGACGAGGTCGGGAGAGGGAAACAGAGGACATGGAAGGATTAGAGGCAGGAGGTGAAGGAGGAAGGTAAGGATGAAGTGTGACGATAGTAGAAGCGCTGACTGAAGTAGACAGAGCAGAAGCTGGAGGAGTGGAAGACACAGTAGGCGAGGAGGATGGGGTGTTTAATGCAATCGAACGTGTAGGAGGAGGGGAAGAGATCGAGGTCATAAGCGAAAGGGAGTCCTGGGTCGTCACCATAATCAAGTCAGAGGAGATAACTTTATCTATACAGCGAAATGGTAGACTTCACCCCCCCACCCCCCCCACCCACCACAGAGCCCAACGAGGGGAGGATGATAACTCAACTCCCACATAGAGGGGCACAGGGAAGATACGGGCTGGCACGGGCGGCAAACACGTGGGGAGGGAGTAGTCTCACCCAAGATGACAAAATGGGCAGAGACTAGTATCATCACCAAAGGCCTCCACTATTTGGTGATGATAGGGGAAGAGGAAGAAGCAATAGGATAAGGAAAAGAACCTAACAAAATTAGTTGAGGAAGCGACGGGGACCCAAGGAGAGGGGAGAGGGTAGAGTAGAGACCCCACCACAGCTTCCCCACCCATCAAGACCCAATCGATGTCTCTGAAGCCGCCCCACGGCAACAGCGAGCGAGGAAACGGGGGGGAATGGGATGCATAGGCCTCGATGAACTCTTTCCACCAATATTTGTCTCTTGCCATCTCCATGTCCCACCAACAGTCCTCTCCTGCTTGTCTTTTCATTGTCCTCAACCAGGTCTCCCTCGGCCTACCTCTGCCTCTTTTTCCTCTAGTAGTCCATTCAGGCACATCCTGTATTAAACTGCCTTCTTTTCTATATATGTGCCCCAGCCATTTCCAGCGAGACAGTCTCACATATTCATCAACTGGTTCCACTCTCGTAATATCCCTTACTCTTTCATTTGTAACTCTGTCTTGCCACTTTACCCAGAGAATCCTTCTCAGTATTTTATTCTCAAATCCTAAATCTTTCTGATCTGTTGCAATTGTACTCAACCATGACCCATGCCCATAAATTAAAATTGGTCTAACCATGGACTTGTATATTTTTGCTTTAGTATGTACCGAAAGCATATTATTATTCCAAACATATTTCAATATTCCAACAGCTCGCCAAGCCTGTCTAATCCTCTCCTCAATTTCATTGTTTAATGATCCATTAGATGATACAATCGTTCCCAGATATTTAAAATTTTCTACATTCTTCACCACATTATTCCCAATTACACAATCGATTTGGTTCTCCACGTTCATATTAATAATTTCAGTCTTTCCAGTTTAATACCAATCCCACTTTTTCTCCTTCCTCCACCAGACAATCAAGCACCCTCTGCATCTCGTAAATACTTCCGCAAACTAGTGCAATATCATCAGCATAGTCCAAATCCACCACTCTTATTTTCATTCCAGTTAATTCCTGCACCTGTTGTTACAACCTTTCTCATAACATAATCCATAACCAAAACAAACAATAAAGGTTAAAGAACTCCTTCTTGAATCACTCCTGATCTAACTTCAAATGGATCACTCAAAGAACAACCCAACATTACCTTACAAAAAGTACCTTCATGCAGGCTTCTAATAATATTTACAAACTTTTCTGGTATACCATAGGATCTCATAATTTTCAACATAGCTCCACGTGAAACACTATCAAACGCCTTTTCAAAATCCACAAAACACATACTAAGTGGCATTTTCATCCCATTAGCTTGTTGCATTAGATGCCTTACAATAAAAATCTGAGTATTACAACCTCGACCCTTTCTAAATCCCGTTTGTTCTTCTCTTAAAATTTTATCAATTACTGGCTCTATTCTGTTCAACAAGATTTTGGAAAAGACTTTTCCAACTACAAGTGTTAAAGTTATCCCCTCTTCAATTTCCACACACACTTAAGTCTCCCCTTTTTGGTGTTTTTATAATCACTCCATGTTTCCACTCTTTTGGAATTCCACCATTATCCCAAGCCACATTAAAAAGTTTCAAAAGCACACTCATCAACTCATCATTTTCCAATTAAGCATTTCAGGAAATATTCCATCCTTTCCCGGGGCCTTAAAATTCTTTAATTCCTTTATAGATTTTGCAACCTCTTCCATTGTTATATCCCCTGTTTCTATCTGCAAATCTCTCTCGGCTGGCAAAATTTCCTCTTCAACTGGGATTGGTCTATTTAGAACAGATTCAAAATGCTCTTTCCACCTTCCTTTTATATCCAAATCTTTAGTCATCAAGTTACAATTTCTACCTCGTACAGGTATTTCTTTCCTTCTCTTTTCAGTTCCAGTTAATTGCTTTATGGCCTGATACGCTGCTCTTGTGCTCTGACCGTCATTGTGTCCCCCCCTGTGGCGGGGGGGACACAATCTGGCCGCACTATGGGGTGGTACTACTACTCTGCGGCCAGGTTGTGTTAGGAAGAATACTGCCACCGTATTCCCTGCGTGTCGTAAAAGGCGACTAAAAGGGGCGGGGTGAGGGGACTAGGGACCCCCTCCTCTGTTTTTTAGTTCCTAAAAAGAGACAGGCCAGAGAAAGGGATAGGGGATGGAGTTATCCCAGGAACCCTGAAGATTGGGTCTATGAATGTGCGTGGATGTAGTACGATTGAGGCTAAAAGGGAGGAGATTGAGAGAATGTTTGTGAGAAGAAAGTTGGATGTGTTAGCTTTGAGTGAAACGAAGATGAAAGGGAAGGGTGAGTCTATGTTTGGAAGTGAGAATGGAAGATTGTCAGGTGGTGATAGATGAAGGGCAAGAGAAGGCGTGGCCTTGTTAGTGAGTCCGGAAGTACAGCAGTGTGTGATTGAATGGAAGGAGGTGTCATCGAGACTGATGTGGGTGAAAGCGAAATTTGAACGTGAGTTGTGGGTGTTTGTGAGTGCATATGAGCCTGGTAGTGAAAGGGATGAAGAAGAGAGAAAGTTTTTCTGGAATGATGTTGATGAATGTCTGCAGAGTTTTGGAGCGAATGTGAATGTGGTAAAGATGGGAGATCTGAATGCTAGAGTGGGAAATGTAGCAGTTGAAAGTGTAATTGGTATGCATGGTGGGCCTGGAAGAAATGAAAATGGGGAGCGAATGATAGCGATGTGTGTTGAGCGAGAGATGGTGATTGGATATACGCTGTTTGGGAAGAAAGATATTTATAAGTATACATGGGTGAGACAGGAGGGTGGAAGGGTTGTTGATAGAGCTTTGATGGACTATGTGGTTATGTCTAGGAATGTAATAGGAAGATTGTTGGATGTGAGAGTTCTGAGAGGGGAGGGTGGAGGTATGTCTGACCACTACCTGGTGGAGGGAAAGTTAAGAGTAGGTAAGAGATGGGTGAGAGCTAGGAGGGTTAGGTGTGGCAAGGAGGTTTTGAAAGTCAGTGAGTTGGATAAAAGAGAGAAAAAGATAGAGTATCAGGAGAAATTGAAAGATGAGTGGAACGCAGTGAAAGATCAGGAAAATGGCAGTGTGGAGGAGGAATGGCAGTTATTTAAGAGTGCTGTGGTGGGGCATGCAGAAGAGGTGTGTGGTGTGAGACGTGTGGGTGGTGGTGTAAGAAAAGGAAGTGAATGGTGGTGCGAGGAAGTAAGTATGGCTGTGGCTGAGAAGAGACGTGCATATGAAGTGTGGCTGCAGAGGAAGGATGAGATGTCATATAAGAGGTATAAGGAAAAGAGGAATAGGGCTAGAAGGGCTGTGCGTGATGCTAAAGTGGCAGCAGATGAGAGGTGGGGTAGGCGGCTGACAGAGAATTTTCAACAGAATAAGAAAATGTTTTAGAAGGAGGTGAAAAGCGTGCGAAAGGAAGAGTCTGGGAAGGAAGAACGAGTAAAAGCAGAGGATGGAAGGATGTTAATTGAGATGGATGCAGTAAGGAAAAGATGGGCAGAGTATTTTGAAAGATTGTTAAATGTAGAGGAGGAAAGGGTGGCTGAGACTGTGTCGGATGGAAGGGTGGAAGGAATAAATGTGTTGGGAGAGTTGAATGATTCTTTGATCACGAAGGAGGAAGTGGAGAAGGCAGTAAAGGAGATGAAAACAGGGAAAGCTGCAAGTAGGGTTGGGTGTGCTGTGGAATGCCTGAAGGGTGGTGGAGTGACTATTGTTGACTGGTTAGCAAGATTGTTGAATGTGTGCTTTGTGAAAGGTATGGTGCCAGTTGACTGGGCAAGTGCTTGTGTGGTCCCGTTGTATAAAGGCAAGGGTGATAAGTATGAATGTACTAGCTTTAGGAGTATAAGTCTGTTGAGTGTTGTAGGTAAGGTGTATGGTAGAGTGTTAATTATGAGAGTTAGATAGGGTACAGAGGGAGTGATTGGTGATGAGCAGTGTGGCTTCAGGAGAAGGAGGGGATGCGTTGATCAGGTGTTTGCTGTGAGACAAGTGTATGAAAAGTATTTAGCGAAAGGCAAGGATGTGTTTTGGGCATTTATGGATTTAGAGAAAGCGCATGACAGAATTGATAGGGAGGCTTTGTGGACTGTTTTAAAATTGTATGGACTTGATGGTAGGTTACTAAAAGGGGTGAAAGGTTTTTATGTAAATAGTAGAGCGTGTGTAAGAGTGGGAAATGCTGTGAGTGATTGGTTTCCTGTGAGAGTGGGGCTGCGATGTGTGATGTCGTCTTGGTTGTTTAATATTTACATGGATGGTGTTGTAAGGGAGGTGAATGCAAGAGTTTTAGGTGGAGGTCTGAGTCTGGTGAATGTTGATGGTGGAGAGTGGAATCTGAAGCAGCTGCTGTTTGCAGATGATACTACACTGGTGGCTGATTCAGAGGAGAGATTGAGACATTTGGTAGAGGAGTTTGGAAGGGTGTGTGAAAGGAGGAAATCGAAAGTAAATGAGAATAAGAGTAAATTGATGAAGTGTACGAGGTTGGTAGATGGTAGGGGGATGTATATAGTTTTGAATGGCAAGTTGCTTGAGGATGTAGTGTGTTTTAAATATCTAGGGTCACATGTTGCTGTGGATGGAAGAATAGATGCAGAAGTGAAGTTTAGAATAAATGAAGTAGGAAAGGTGCTTGGAGGAATGAAAAAAGTGTTTAGATGTCGTTCGCTTAGAATGGATGTAAAGAGAAGTCTGTATGAGGGTGTTGTGGTACCGACTGCATTATATGGGGTTGAAACATGAAATATGGGTGTAGCAGAGAGGAAAAGTTTGAATGTAATGGAGATGAGGTGTCTGAGGAGTATGTGTGGAGTGACGCGTATGGATTGAGTGCGGAATGATGAAGTGCGAAGGAGAACTGGAGTTGTTCGGGAGATGGCTGGTAGAGTTGAGCAGACGGTGTTGCGATGATTTGGGCATATGGAGAGAATGGGTAATGAGCGATTGATGAAAAAGATAACTAGATCTGATGTGAAAGGTGTAAGGCTGAGAGGAAGACCACGAATAGGATGGATGGACAGTGTGAAGGGAGCGCTGGATGCGAGAGGGATGTCTGTTGAGCAAGAAAGAGTGGCTGTGTGTGACAGAAATAAATGGAGAGAAATTGTGAATGAATAAGTGATGACGCAGCCCTGAGGGGATATTCTCCCGCATTTGGTCTAATCAGCTATTTCAGGTCAGGTGCGGGTAATGGGATGAGTCTGTTATGATGTGGCAGGGGTAAACCAGCTCTGCTGTCGGGCCCTGCTGCGGATGTCACTGATTGCATTGCGCAGTTGACCTTTGTGCGGTGTGGTACGGTGAGGATCTGTCCGTTCTCCCCTTTGGGGCTAAGATGCGAATGAATGTGTTTGAATGGATGAGTAAATGGGGAGTGTGTCGTCCTGTCTCGGCTACCTCCCTTTCCTTGGGGGAAGCAGCCTAGGTATATAAAAAAAATAAAAATAAAAAATAAAAAATAATTAATTTCTGTCTCTGTTACCTTTTCCTCATATAGCCTCCTCTTATTAAGTCAAACGAGTCTTTTTACTTCAGAACGTAAACTCCAGTACTTTGTTCTAAGTATTTCAACTACCTGGCCATCAACATGTTGTTCTTCACTTCTTAACTTCGCCTCTTTCCTTTTCTGAAATGCATTCCATGTTTCTTCTGATATCCACTTTTTCCTTCTCGCTTTTCTCTTTTTCTTAATAGTAACCTTGGCACTCTCATGCAAAACCTCTTTTACGTCTCTCCACATCTGATTAATATCATTGTCTTCAGATTCCATCAAAATCTGCATGACTAGAAACCTGTTCCTACATTCCCACCAAAACTTTTCCTTCGTGTTCTCATCATTTCTCAGCTCATCAAAATCATATTTATTACCTCCTGTACAATTACCATTAACGTTTCTCTTAAGTTTTATTTTAATCTTTGACACAAGTTAATAATCACTACCTATATCTGCCCCCCTCCTTACGGAAACGTCTTGCACATAACTCCTATGCCTCCTGCTAATTGCAGTGTTGTCAATCTGGTTACAATATTTACTACATGGTGAAATCCAAGTAGTTTTATGTATTTTTCTATGCTCAAAGTTTGTTCCACCAATCGTAAGGTCATTTGCCAAACAAAAGCTTCCAAATCGCACCCCATTTTCATTTCTTATATCAACACCCTCCTTACCCATAGTGTCTTCAAAGCCATCCCTATTACTACCAACAATCACATTAAAATCCCCAATGCAAACTAACACATCATGTCTTGCCACTCAGTTCACTACATCCTGCAGCTTCTCAGAAAAGTCATCCTTCATTTCATCAGCAGCCTCATTTGACAGAGCATACCCTCCCACCATACTGATATTACCATGGTAAGATTTTAAACGAGCATAAAGCAAGTGTTCATTAATTGGCTCAAACTCATATAGTGTCTTGAAATCATCTCTGCTCAATAGTGAGCCTACTCCTTGGTAATGATTTCCATCACTTCTACCAGAAACCAGCAAAGTAATACCATCTTCCAAATTCATTTTCTCAACACCAAGCAACCTCGTTTCTGTAAGAGCACAAATATCTATATTGTATTCCTTGAACACTGAAATAAGTTCTTCCATTTTACCAGCCTGATTGAGAGATCGAACATTCCAATTTCCTATTCTTAAGGTTCTTTTTGGATGTATAAACTTATTAATACACAGTGCGATTCTTATCACCTCGTGCCCACTTAAGGGCTGCACGGAACTGAGGGTCATTGCTTCGTAACCAGAGTTCATCAAGATTTCTTAGGCACAAAAATATTTTACACTGGAGCCAATGCCAGTGGCTCTCAGGAACCAGACAGTGGAGAGAGGAAATTAACTAAAAGAAAAGAAAATTCAGAGGATTAAGACAAAGTACAAGGGAAAGAGAGACAGCAAAAAGAATGTAGATAAAGGTGTCCCTCTTAGTCGCCTCTTTGACAAGCAGGGAATACTGGGGAAGTATTCTATCCCCCCTTCCCCAGGGTATATATATATATATATATATATATATATATATATATATATAGATAGATAGATAGATAGATATAGATATATATATATATATATATATATATATATATATATATATATATATATATATATATATATATACAAATATATGCGCCAACTTCTCAGAGCTCGATGAAGAAATTGAAACATTCTATGATAACATCTCAAAGATTATGGAAGAAGAAAAGACCACCTATACTATATTCATGGGAGACTTCAATACAAAAGTTGGAAAATCAAAAAATGGAGAAGCATGTATGGGAAAATTTGAAGTGGGAGAAAGGAACGAAAGAGGAGAAATGTTGGTAAACTTTGCAGAAATGTTTAACATGAGAATAATGAACACATTCTTTCACAAAAGAACAGGGAGAAAGTGAACCCGAAGAAGCCCAAATGGAGAAACAAAGAATGAAATCGACTTCATTATAGCAAATAAGATAACACAATCACAAACGTCACAGTTATCAACAAAGTAAATATTGGAAGTGACCATAGAATGATGGGTTGCACAGCAAGATTCAATTTCAAAAGTGAAAGAAAAAAGATGATTAAAGACAATAAGATATGCCCAATAAAAGTTAGCGAAAACAAAACAGCTTTTCAGTTGGAAATAAGGAACAGATTTCAGGCTCTAAGTAACACTGAATGTGACACTGATGAGCTGAATGACAGACTAACAAAAGTGCTAAAAGAATCAGCGGAGGTAGTAGGAAAACCTAATACAACCAAAGCCAAGAAGTATTCAGAGAAGACACTCGAGCTTATGAAAAAAAGAAAGGTAATGAAAGTAAAAACAAAGAAAGATGAAATTGAACGAGCGGAATTAAATAAGCTTATCAACAAAAGACAAAGAGAAGAAAAAAGAAAGAGAAACATGGATCAAATCAAAGAAACCATCAAAAAAGGAAAAAGTCTGAAACAGGTTCGAAATAAAATGGCACTTGGAAAGCAACAAATTACATCACTAAAAGACAAAAACGGTGAAGCCATTAAATGCAGAGATATGATGCTGA
>NC_137052.1:7201697-7204197 GCF_032717465.1 Coenobita brevimanus | reverse complement strand
AAAGTCCATGAGCCCGCAAGATAGTTCCCTCCAAGAGAAAACAAAATATAATAGAGACCCAAATTCAAGATCCGATCATTTCGAGATACCTGGACACACGGAATTTGAAAGACTGGAGATCATAGGCAGCAGGAAATTCAGACAGAGGGATACAGTTCCAGAGTTGACCTGTTGCATAAATGAATGACTGGGAGTAACGGTTAACTCTTGTATTAGAGAGTTGGACAGAAAAGGGATGAGAGTTTGCTGCCAGACGGGTGCTACGCGCCCGTAGTAGAGGTGGAGGAATGCATGCAGACAGTTCAGAGGAGCAGTGACCATTAAAGTAGCAATAGAAAAGAGATGAAGATGAAACAGTGCGGTGAAGAGACAAAGGTTGACGGGAGTCAGTAAGAGGAGGAGAGTTAATGAGACGAAAACCCTTTGACTCCACCCTATTGAGAAGAGCTGTATGTGGGGAGCCTCCCCACACATGAGAGTTGTACTCCACACAGGGGCGGATAAAACCTCTGTATAGAGTCAACAATTGTGCAGGGGTAAAGAAAGAACCGAGTCGGCTTAGCACACCTAATCTCTTTGAAGTAGATTTTACAAGAGATATAATATGATCTTTCCAAGACAGTCCCGAGTAACTGAAACACCAAGCATGTTCAAGGATGATGCAGGATTAAGCTGAATATTATTAAACATTTGTGGGTATACCTTTGTAAGATTCTGTCAGGTTGATAGGTGTAAGAACTGAGTCTTAGATGCATTAAAAACAACAAGATGATTTTTACACCAGTCAGAGATACGAGCCAAGACAGACATTAGGTGTGCCAAAGCCTCATCCCTTGTTTGTTGAAGTAACTGCTGAGATGGGCATTGCGGGAACCGAATGGAAAGGTGAAGGGTGGAGTCGTCAGCATATGAGTGGATAGGGTTAGATATACAGCTTAGAAGGTCATTGATGAATAAAAGGAAGAGAGTTGGTGAAAGGACAGAGCCCTGAGGAACACCACTGTTGATAGATCTAGGAAAAGAACGATGGCCGTCTACAACAGCAGCTATAAAACGACCAGAAAGGAAGCTAGCGATGAAGGCACAGATAGAAGGATAGAAACCCTAAGAGGGCAGTTTGGAAATTAAAGATTTATGCCAGACTCGATTGAAAGCCTTTGAGATGTCAAGTGCAATGGCAAAGCTTTCGCCAAAGTCCCGAAAGGAGGATGACCAGGAGTCTGAAAGGTAGGTGAGAAGATCGCCAGTGGAGCGTCCCTAACGGAACCCGTACTGACGATCAGAAAGAACGTTGTGATAGGAAAGAAGTCTTAAAATTTTTCTATTGAGACTTGACTCTAAAACTTTTGAAATACAGGACTTTAAAGCAATTGGACAATAGTTGGAAGGTTGAGAGTGGTCACCCTTCTTTGGGACTGGCTGAATGAGAGCAAACTTCCAGCAAGAAGGAAAGGTACAAGTTGACAGACAAAAGCGAAAGATTGCCTAGGCAGTGTATAAGCACAGAAGCACAGTTCTTGAGAGCAACAGGAGGGACTCCATCAGGCACATATGCCTTGTTAGTGTTGAGGCCAGTGATGGCAGAAAATACATAAGCTGATGAAATTTTTATGTTAGCCATGAGGAAGTCAGAGGGGGGAAGTGATGGAGGAACAGCACCGGAATCGTCTAAGGTGGAATTGGAGGAGAAAGTCTGAGCGAAGAGATCTGCTTTATCAGTAGAAGAAATAGTTACAAAACCATCAGAGTAGAAAAGAGGAGGGAAGGATGATGAGATAAAGTTGTTAGAAAGGTTTTTGGCAAGGTACCAGAAGGAGCGGGAAGAATTTGAGTTTGAGAGTTCAGAGCATTTAGTACGGATGAAATTATTTTTAGCAGACCGAAGAACAGACTTAGCACGATTCCGGGGAGAAACATAAAGATGATGTGATTCAGGGGTGGGTTGGCTCCGGCACCTTTTGTAGGCCCTCTCCTTGTTGCAGACAGCATTAGAACAAGCGTGATTAAACCAAAGCTTTCTTGCGTTAGACAAAGGATACGAGAAAGGAATGTATGCATCCATGCCCAAGAGAATAACCTCCGTAATGCACAAGGCACACTCAGATGGCTCCCGGCCATGAAAGCAATAATCATTCCAGGGAAAATCAAAGAAGCACTGCCTGAGGGCCTCCCAATCCGCAGCTCCAAAATGCCACAGACGACAATTCCCTGGAGGGTCTGCAGGCCGTATCAGAGTGATAGGACAGGTTAAGGTGATAAGGTTGTGATCGGAGGAGCCCAACGGAGAGAAAAGATTAACAGTGTAAGCAGAAGGATTAGTAGTAAGGAAGAGGTCAAGTATGTTGGAGATCTCTCCAAGGCGGTCAGGGATATGGGTAGGGTGCTGTACAAGCTGCTTTAGGTAATTAAGGATAGAAAAGATGTAGTCTTGTTCACCAGGTGGATCAGTGAAAGGAGAGGAGAGCCAAAGGTGGTGGTGAACATTGAAATCTCCTAAAAT
>NC_137052.1:6991697-7196697 GCF_032717465.1 Coenobita brevimanus | reverse complement strand
CAAGTCAGACTTTCAGTGTGGTGTTCCTGGATGTAGAAGCAAGCACTCGAAAAGGCTACATGCAAGGGAAGACAAATCTCATGGCAACCATACTATCTCTGTATACCGAGGGGATCACTTCACCAGGTCTGATGGGATGTCCTCCACCTGAAGGCAACGTGGTCAGGGTTTGGAAAGAAGCTTGTTTGATGAGGTGAAGCCTGAGAGATCCACAGAAAGCATCTAGGGACTGGAAGGGCACAAGGTTCACCGAGTTCTGAGTGGCACTTTGAAAGGGGTGTATCAAAGGAGAACAATGACAATTGATGGGATATGCAGCAGTGCAATGTGTATACAGTTGGTTCTGACAACAAGAGACTCAGGCTGGAAGAGAGTACTGTACATGTTTCTGACACTACGATGCGGTGTGGGTCGTCAAGGTACACTGGAAGCTGACTCATCTGGCACAATAGTTAGAACAATGGCACTTCTAGACTCTGGCACTGACCAGTCGTTTCGCATACAACAATTAGCAAGAGGTACAGGAACGTGTGGAAGAAGAAGTCAGCTCTCTGTTGGCAACCTGATTCAGGAGTCAACTTAATGGGTTATGGAGGCTGAACTGGATGTCATTAGTATTGGTCTACACAGAACTTGGAGAACAACTCTTCCTAAAATGCTAGTTAAAGAGCATTTTCCTCATGCACTACACGATGCAGCTGCTACAGCTCAGGATGCCAGGGGTTGCCAACATGTAGAGGGAATTCCAACACGTAGCAGGGATTGCACAGCAGAGCTACTGATTGGCCAAGATGACATGCACTAAGTGCCTTAGAGGTAAGGGCTAGCAAAGATGGTGTCCCATTTGCTGTTATGACACACTTTGGTTGGACAGTCAATGAAACAATGGGGTAACACTTATCATCCCATCGCACTGGCTACCTGTCAGTACACGTCACAGAGCTTCTGGAAACGTGCCTAAACAACCAAGTGAAGCTCTTCTGGGAAATCGATGGTGACCACCCTAAGAGTAAGACGTACTCTACTGATGACAAACATGTGCAAGAGTTGTGGCCATCCACTATTGTCAGAGTGGGATACCACTACCAGCTCCCAATACCATTCAGGAATGAGGCCCCAGGTCTTCCAAACAACAGATCGATGGCTGATCGTAGATTGGGGAATTTGAGAAGGTCTCTAACAAAGGACCCTTGGTTATACTGGTGGTTCAGTGAGGAAATCCAGCAACAACTGCAGAGGGGCTGTGCAAAGCTTGTCCCAACCTCTCAGCTGAACTCAAACCCAGCAAGACTTGGTATCCTCCACACCATCCTGTGTTGAATCTCAATAAGCTGAGAAAGGTCAACATTGTCTTCGATTATGCTGCAGTGTTTGCCAAAATGTCCTTGTACAACCAAGTGCTCCAAGGTCCAGATCTCAACAACAAGCTTCTCGGCATCATCCTTCAGTTCTGACAGGGATTTATCGCACTTACGGCAGTTATTCAGACCATGTTTCATCAGATTCAAGTAACCCCTGAACACTGAGATGTCCTAAGTTTCCTCTGGTGGGACAATTTGGATTCCATGCAGGAGCCACCCCAGACTTTTTGGAAGGATGTACAGCGCACCTCTTTGGAGCTTCACCATGTGCAGACTATGCATTATGGTGCACCTTTCACGCCCATGGCAATGAATTTTTTGTAGCTACCATTGCAGCAAGACATAATTTGTACATGGATGTTCATCTTCTGTCACAAGATTCTACATAGGAAGTATCGTATGTTTCTGTAGAATTGTGAGAGATCCTTGCAAAGGGAGGATTCTGACTCACCAGTTGGACAAGAAATCACAAAGGGCTTCTCTGTTCTATCCCGCGAGACGAGTGAGATGCAGGTCTAAAGGAGCTCGACTTGAGCCAGGAGATACTCCCTATGGGACACGTGTTGAGGATAATGTGGCATCTGGAAGGTAATCAGTTTGCCATCAAGGTACAAGTGAAGCACGAGCTTGGTTCTAAGAGGGGCCTTCTGGATACTGTCAGTTCAATGTACGATCCTTTTGGATTCATCGCTCCATTCCTCATTAGGGACCCTCGGGATCTACCCTTGGGTAGCATGCCACTGCATGATGCTTATCACAAGAGATGGCAGCCTGTCAGACCAGTTCTGGAAATGCTGGCTTCGGGAGAGCCTGCCCCTGCTGAGGAGACGCCAATGCCACCCTGAACCCCGGAGTATAATTTTTCAGCCTAATGACATGATTCTTGTTGCAAGCAACCTGACCCCTCGAAGTCACTGGCCATTGGACAGGGAGTTAGAAGTGGCCCTGGATGCAGATGGACTGGGATGCCAGATCAATGTGAAGACTGCACGCAGTGTACTGCTACGTTGTGTTACGTGCCCTTATCTGTTGGAGGGGTTTTTAGCTGATGACCAGGGCTCTGGTGCAAGTTAGTCATTCTGTGTCTTAGCCCTGATGGTGACTTCAGTGTTGTATGGCTAGGCCTTGGTCTTAGCCATAACCAGGTTGCACTTACTGTATGTCTTGAGCACGAGTGCTCAACCGGGAGGGGGGGATGTTGCCACAACACATAGGAGGTCTCAGTACTAAGGGATTTTAGTTAATGTAAGTAGGTATAAACAAAGGTTCATAAGAATATTAGGGTACTTTTGTAAATAGGTTAAAACAAGTAAATGAAATGATGTGTTGTGGATGGAAAGGGTGAAGGCGGGTGTAGACCCAACGTGACAGGTGAGAACATAATTGGTGATGGGCAAACAAGATCTGCTCCGTACAGGACGGATGGTATGGGGTCCTACAGCCAACTCAAGGCACAGTTGAGGCTTGGAACCAACAACACCTCACGGTTTTCCTCAGGTCGTACGGACTAGCTTAGACCAATCACACGCAAATTCGTTTAAAGGTTATTTAAAATCGATAGTGACATTAACCCAAAGAGTTAAGGTGACTCAGTATGATTATATTTATTGTTCACTTCCCGTATGAGAGATGAGAACATTTACCTATTACAATACAATGAGTGACCTAAAGAATACCGGTACTAGAGATAAGGGAACTCAAAGAACTAAATATGAATCAAAGTATTATTATGTGAAGTTTAATTGTACTGCGCTAATTTAGTGTAATTTCATATTGGCAGGTTTTGACCTCATAAACTGCATTTACGTCCACTTGGTGGGTCTCAATTACTTAGTCTTCTAGTGATCACCTCACCATTGATTACACCATGGGTTATCCCTTAATCTTGCTATATGACCTGTCCACCTCCATGTCTGCTCTTTTACAGCTTATATAAAGTTTTTTTTTTTTTTTTTTTTTTTACAGAAGTCTGCTGTCTCCCTCAAGTTGACCTCTTCCTGTTTTTCAAAGATATTCCCAACATTGACCTTTCCATTGCTCCTTGAGAAAGGATTAGCTTTTATTGCACTGATTTTATCAGTTTCCAGGTCTCACATCTGTACGTCATAGCTGGAATTATACATTCATTATATACTTTTTGCATCATACATACTGGCAAGCTACTTTTCATGGTGTCTCTATGTTTACCAAAAGCTTTCCATCCAAATGTAATACATTTTTTTTCATTTTCATGACCTTTGTTAGGTTTAGTATTTTTCCTAGTTAATTGTACTCTTCAACTTTTTCAAGAACTTCTTTATTTGTTTTGAAGAAAATCCTTGGTATATTAGGATTAAACATTAACTTAACTCTAGTTCATCTTAGCCCTACTTTAAGACTTTCTCTATTTAGGTCAGATAACGTTTCGTTAAAAAAAAAAAAAAAAAAAAGAGGAATTGCAACGGCAAAAGCAACTTGTGGGGAAAAAATGATTTTATCCAACATAGTTATAAGCATGGAGATAAGAATAAGGATCTTAAAATGTTTTATGTGATCAACTTTGATGTATGTATGCGAAACACGGACCATAAAGAACATGAAGAAGAGGATTGGAGTTTTGGAAATGTGGTTTTTAGGAAGAATGTTCAGAATTCCTTGGACAGCTCGAGCTACAAATGAGGGAGTATTGAGAAGAGTAGGAATGGGAAGAGAGATTATGAAATGCATAAGGAGGAGGCAACTGAAGTTTGTTGGCCACATACTGAGAGCTAAGGGGCCTGAGAGAAAGTGTTTGCTGGGAATAGTGGAGGGAACAAGAGCAAGGGGAAGGCAGAGAATAAGTTTATGGATAGTTTCTTGGATTATACTGCCAGAGGATAGAGAGTGGTGGATTTGGTCGGGATGGCGGAGAAAGGGATAGATGGCGCTCCGTGGTCACCGACGTCACTTGACTGGCACTCTGGTAAAAAAAAAAAAAAAAAGTAAACGGTTCTTGCAGTGTCTATGCTCTTTCTGAGATTAGAACAACGTCATCTGCAAATCTTATGTGGTTTAAGTTTTAATGTTTTTAATGTTTAAGTGGTTAACGTTTAGTCCTTTGTCCTCCCATTCTAGGTTTCTGAAAATACATTCAAGGAATGGTGTAAATAATTTGGGTGAAACTGTATCTCCTTATTGAACGCCTTTCTTAATCTGAATATTTTCTGAGTCGCTATATAACATAACTGTAGCCGTTCCCTCTCTTTATGTTTTCGAGCAGTATACATTTTTCTTGTGTGCTCCTTGTTCTCAGGGACGCTCCACTGGCGATCTTCTCACCTACCTTTCTGACTCCTGGTCATCCTCCTTTCGGGACTTTGGCGAAAGCTTTGCCATTGCACTTGACATCTCAAAGGCTTTCGATCGAGTCTGGCACAAATTTTTAATTTCCAAACTGTCCTCTTACGGTTTCTATCCTTCTGTCTGTGCCTTCATCTTTTGCTTCCTTCCTGGTCGTTCTATAGCTGCTGTTGTAGACGGCCATCGTTCTTCTCCTAGATCTATCAACAATGGTGTTCCTCAGGGCTCTGTCCTATCAGCAACTCTCTTTCTTTTATTCATTAATCATCTTCTGAGCTCTACATCTAATCCCATCCACTCATACGCTGATGATTCCACCCTTCACCTTTTCATTCGGTTTCTGCAACGTCCATCTCAGCAGTTACTTCAATAAACAAGGGATAAGGCTACGGCACACCTAATGTCTGACTTGGCTCGTATATCTGACTGGGGTAAAAATAATCTGGTTGTTTTTAATGCATCAAAAAGTCAGTTTTTACACCTATCAACCCGTCAAAATCTTCCACAGGAGTACCCACTAATGTTTAATAATATCCAGCTCAATCCTGCATCATCCTTGAAAATGAATGGGGTTTCATTCACACAGGACTTATCTTGGAAAAATCATATTGCATCTCTTGTAAAATCTACTTCCAAGAGATTTGGCGTGCTAAGCTGACTCCGTGCCTTCCTTACACCTGCATAGTTGTTGACTTTACATACGAGTATTATTCGCCCCTGTTTAGAGTACAACTCTCATGTGTGGGGAGGCTCCTCACATACAGCTCTTCTCAATAGGGTGGAGTCAAAGGCTTTTCGGCTCATCACTTCTCCTCCTCTTTCTAGCTCCCTTCAACCTCTGTCTCTTTGCCGCACTGTTGCCTCTTTATCTCTTTTCTATCGCTACATCAATGGTCACTGCTCCTCTGGACTATCTGCTTGCATCCCTCCACCTCTATGACGAGCGTGTAGCACCTGTCTAGCAACAAACTCTTATTCCTTTTCTGTCCAACTCTCCAATGCAAGAGTTAACCGTTACTCCCAGTCCTTCATTTGTGCAACAGGTCAACTCTGGAACTGTCTCCCTCTGTCTGTATTTCCTACTTCCTATGATCACCAGTCTTTCAAACGCAGTGTGTCCAAGCATCTCGAAATAAATGGATCTTTTTTTTTTGGGGGGGGAAGGAAAGTTTTGTTGGCTCAGCCTCAGGTTCCTTCTTCCTCGCGTAAAAAAAAAATGTACTCCACTGAATCGAAAGTCTTTTCGTAATCAGTAAAACGAGCACAGTGGTTTATTATATTCTGTAACTTTCTTACCTTATTCATTCAATGTAGTCGAATACCATTTTTGATTCCGGCCCGCTCACGAGGTTGATTTTCTTCCAAATTTGTTATTCTCTTTGTAAGGACTTCAGTGAAAACTTTAAAAATACCTGATAA
This sequence comes from Coenobita brevimanus, assembly GCF_032717465.1. Taxonomy (NCBI): domain Eukaryota; kingdom Metazoa; phylum Arthropoda; class Malacostraca; order Decapoda; family Coenobitidae; genus Coenobita; species Coenobita brevimanus. The sequence goes on along the minus strand of NC_137052.1, from coordinate 7,190,599 downwards.
TAAGCTAATAGGTCAGTTGTTGCTAAGATCTTTTGAATCACCAGTCCTGTAAAGCAAAATAACTATTGCATTACACCATGTTTGGAGAATTTTCTTCTTTATACACTGAGTAAATATGTGGGTGAACCGGTTTTGAACTTCTACTCCTGCATCCGGCAGTAAGTCCGCTACTATTCCATCTTCTGGGATAATTTCTCTTCTCATACGTTTAAGAGAAAGCTTGCATGTCAATTGAATAGTTAGCTATTGGTACAAATGTCCTATATGGTACAGTTCTTTGTAAAATTCTTCAGCTCTCTTCACCATCTTTGTTCTTGTTGACTTTCATTTTTCAGCGATATTGATGCTTTCCTAGTGCCATTTTGCTTTGGACCTTATTCAGACTTTTTCCTCTTATTTTGAAGGTTTCTTTAATCTGATCCACGTTCCTTTTTTCGTTTTTCCTCTCTGTTTCTTAATGATAAGCTTATTTAATTCTGTTCTTTCTGTTTCATTTTTGTTTTAACGTTCATCTCCTTTCTCCTTTTCATGAGCTCGAGGGTTATTAATGAATATTTGTTGACTTTGGTTGTATTAGCTTTCCCTGCTACCTTCGCTGATTCCCCTAACGTTTTTGATTGTATATCATTCAACTCATCAGTGTCAGACTAAGCATAACTTAGAGCCTGACATTTGTTCTTTATTTCTAACTGAAAGACAACTTTAGCTTTGTTTTCGCTTACTTTTGTTGGGCATATCAATTTAGTTTAATCAGGCTCCTTTCACTTCTGAAATAAAATCTGACTGCAACCCGCCATTCGATGGTCACTTCCTACATTTACTTTGCTGAAAACTCTTATCTGCTATAATGAAGTCATTATCATTGTTTTTCCATTTTGGCGCCGCCAGTCTACTCGTATTTTCTCCCAGTTCTTATGTAGAAGAATGTGTTTATTTTCATGTTAAACATTTCAGCATAATTTACCTTTTCACCATTGTCAATCCTCTCTCCTACTCTGATTCTTGCTATACATGTTTCTCTATTTTTTCAATTTACCTGTACCACCTTTTGTACTGAAGTCTGCCTTCAGTATAGTGTATCAATTTAATCTTTTCATCTTCCATAAAAAGGGAGATACCATCGGATATCTATTTCTTCATCTGCTCTTTGAGAACTGAGTGCATACTACAGTACCTGTACGCTATGACTTTTAGGGTGTATCTTTTGTGTACTCTAATTTCAATTCATGCTACTCTGTCAAATACACAGCTGAATTTAGCAATGTTCTCTGCAAAAGTTCTTTTAATTAAAAATGCTACATCTCTAACTTTTTCAATTTGCCTTCCTCTGTAGTAAAATAGGTGGTTGCTGTTGTTAAGAAGCGAGATTTGCCAGTTAGGTAGGCGAGATTTTTCTCGACGTTTCCTGGTGTTTACGGTAGCAAGTTCCGGTACGAGTCAGTTGCCAGTTTGCCTGCTGTTGGTGAGCGTAGTCGTTTCGTAAATTGTACATTAATTTTTGTGCTCTTTTTCTTTATAATGTTTTATTTAAGTGATTGCTTCTTAAATTATGTAATTTAAGGTCGTACGGTAAATGATTTAGAGTGATATGTAATGTAAGTCAGCTTTGGCATGTTTTGGTTGTCTCTGAATTGGCAACTGCTGCCCGTCGAGAGTATACTCGAAGTTTCGAGAGTAATGCAAGCTTACATGAAGATGGCGAGAGACTAGGGCAAGTTTAGTCAGGCTTCAGGTCAGTCTGAGTGAAGTACAGTCGGTTTTCAGTTCAGTTTGAGTGTAGTGCAGTGCTGTTAGTGAAGTTTGTGAAGTGTTGCAGGCAAGCATTAAGCGTAATTACACTTTGCGAAGATTATTTTCGGTACCTGTGAAAAGAGTGAAATGTTTATTGAAGTTTGTATATCATCAAAACTTGTAATAACAGTGAAGTGTTGTCAAGCATTAAGTGTAACTGCAGTTAGTGAATTTTGTATAGCTCCAGTGCTTATGAAAAGTGAAGTGAAGTTGGAAAGTCTTAAGTGTAACCGTTTGGAAAATAAAGACAGTGAACTTTAAGAAGCCAGTGTTTGTCTACAATGAGTCAGCCGATCTTGTGTACTGTACACCTGAAGGCTGACCATAGGAAGAACAACTCACTGGGCAACGTCCTTCCTGTACTGAACTACTGCTGTTGGAGCCTGTGGCAGTGTGGGATGAGGACGTAACAACTGGTGTCAGGAGTGTGGGATAAATTCAGTGCTGCAATGAGTCTAACCTTTAACAGGGAAGCAGAAGGTGTGAAGACAAGGTCTCGAGCTGGGCAGGAGGAAGAAATTTCCCTGGCGACAATCGTGTAGCTAATACACGCACAAAATAAAGAGTTCAGAAACGAATTTAAAGAGCAGTTACAAACACAAAGTGTCCAATTACAAGCACAAAGTGTTCAGCTACAAGCACAGAATGAAGGACTGAAAGAACTGCGAGCACAGAGTGAACAACTAGAGGCACAACGTGAAGAACGAAAAGAACAATTACAGGCACAGAAGAAAAAAATCAAAGAACAACTGCAGGCACAGAATGAAGAACAGAAAGAACGATATGAACAGCTTCAGGGAAATTACAGGAGCAACAGATGGAACTACAACTGAGAATGCAAGGACAGCTAGATGCTGTCATGGAAATGAAGGAAGAACAGGAACAGTTGAAGGAGGAGGTATACGCTGAGCTACGGTAGCAGAAGTATGAGGTAAGGTGACCGATTGCAAACAACATACAGACGAGCAGATGAAGTCAATTAGTGAGGAAATAGTGACGGAGTGCAGACAGCATGTAGATAAACAGTTGAAGCATGTAGTTGACCATGTGAAGATAATTCGAGAGAAAATTGAGGCTGTAGAGAAATATTGCACTGCTGAGCCTCAGGTTAGTGTACAGGGAGCATATGAAGGGAATGGACAGTGTATGGTGAATCTCGAGGGATCCCAGGCATCTAAAGGTAGCATTACAGGGTTGAATAATCAGAATGCAGAAGTTTTAAGTCCTAGCCTTAATTATGATGCCCCAGTTTTTAGGCCCCAAACTAGTTAAGTGCATGGCTATAATGGGAGTCCAATTAAAAAGAAACCTCAGGAATTTGATGGTAAAGTATCCTGGGAAACTTACCGTGCACAGTTTGAGTTACAGGCAAATCAGCATGGTTGGGATGATATGCAGAGGGCAGTGCAGCTTGCTAATAGCCTCAAGGGTACCGCAATGGGCCAGATGTCAATGATGGAGAGGAACACTTATCAGTCCATAGTGAAGGCTGGTGACGAGAGGCAACAACCAGCCAGATTTTCCCAGGAAGCCCCACCACTGTGAAAATGCAGGAGTGCCTTGATAAGTGGTGTGCGGGAAGATGGAAGAACAGACGACATGCAATGTGGTAGGAATGGGAATCATAGGAAGAAATGCTGCTGTACTGTAGTGACGGGGCCAGCATCAGATGATGAGGACCTGGGGAGGATATAGATGAATGATGCAGATTTGCAACCGGTGCTGGAGTGGCTGCAGCGGAGTGCAGTGCGACCATCTTGGGAGGGAGTTTCCAGGTTAGGCCCTGCAACCAGGAGCTGCTGGAGTCAGTGGGACCTCCTTCGTTTGAACAACGGACTACTGGAGCGTCAGTGGGAGACACCCGATGGCCACAGCAAGTATTGGCAACTGGTGGTTCTGAAGAAGATGAGGTCTGAGATCTTGGATGAGTCCCATAACCAGATCACTAGTGGGCACCTAGGAGTGAAGAAAACTCTAAGCCGGCTGTGACAGAGGTTCTGCTGGATTGGCATGCGTCAGGTTGCTGAAGAGTGGTGTTGGGCCTGTGATGTGTGCTGTGCCAAGAAGGGACCCAAAAACGTGGTTGTGCCCCTCTCTAGCTGTACCAAGTGGGTGCACCGATGGAAAGAGTCACAGTGGACATTGCTGGACCTTTGCCACTCACTGAGAGAGGAAACCAGTATATATGTGTCGCCATGGATTTCTTCACAAAGTGGCCAGAAGCTTATGCTATCGCTGATCAAGAGGCTGCGACTGTTGCTCAGGCGTTCGTTGATCAGTTTTTCTGTTGTTTTGGGATGCCACTAGAGCTACATTCAGACCAGGGGTAGAAACTTCGAGTCTGCTGTGTTCCATGAGTGCTGCAAGTTTTTGGTGATCAAGAAGACCAAGACGACCCCACTAAGGCAACAGTCAGATGGGATGGTGGAGAAATTCAATTGGACCCTGGGGCAAGAACTGGCCAAGTACTGCATTGATGGACAAACAGAATGGGACCAGAAATATCTGCATTGCTGATGCATATTGGTCTGCATCCCATGAGTCTACCAGCTACACTCCTGCAAAACTGATGTTGGGCCATGAGTTACACTTACCTGTTGACTTGTTAATGGGAAGACCACCTGGTGAAGAGCTGCCTATAGACACTTCCAGCTATGTGAAGCACCTTCAGGAAAGACTGGCTGAGGTACACCCGAGGAAAGTTCCACGTTATACACTCTGTCACCACTTTGAAATAGTAAATGTGAGACAAGTGGCAGTGAACCAGTAGCCAACATTCATCTATCTGGTAACTGTGTAAGAAGGATGGGGATGGAAGAGGGAGGGGTAGGAACTATCAGTTCCCCCAGCCTTCCTCCTCCCTTAATCTCTCCCCTCCCACACAGTGGTACTAGACATTTGAGTGTCTGGCTACTGCTTCACTAGTGGTTGTCTCATGCATAAAGGTCCGAACTGGCAGGCAGGTGTTTAAGGCAGAACTTTCCTCAGCTGTACATCATCAAATGCGAGGAGCCTTCAAGTTTTCAGAAGAGGTGATGAAGTGCAAGTATGATGCCAAGGCAAGTGAGGTGAGCTTCCAGGATGGTGACCAAGTTTGGTTATACAATCACAGCGAAAGAAGGGACAGTCACCGAAGCTGTAGAGCCCACGGGATGAGCCTTACACTGCGTTGGACCGCCTATCAGACGTAACGTATCGGATTCAGGGAGGCAGGAAGTCTTGCCCAAAGGTGGTACATGTGAATCATCTTACAGCTGGGACGTCTCTGAGGAATCGTGCTCACCTGCAGCAGAGGATGTTGAGGAGGACCAAGGAGCTGAAGTGCAAAAGGACCCTGACAGTTCCCCAAGAGAAGAAGCAAATCAAGAAGAGGACCAAGACCTTCATGGAGGAGTGGACTGTGTGGAGGAGCAAGGACATCATCAGAAGCAGCATAGAAGAAGCCCCGATAAATTGAAGGATTATTTTGTGTATAGTTAGATGTTCCTGAAATAACAGCACCCAGCGGCGACACGACACTCCCAGGAGGTAACAACAGAGGGTTAGACGGAGCGAGCAGGGTGTCCGAGCTATATGGGCGCAGGTCCCTAGTAGCTGCGCACCCCTACTCCTCAGAACCATGCCAGCACGAACACCTCAGCCCTGGTGCATTACCCTCTAGCTAGCCCACCCTGCATCAGGATCGGGGTGGAGCTGAAACTTATGATCTGTACAGCATCCCAGAGAAGGCCTCCAGCCACTCCACTTTAGAGATGGCCTCCAGCCGCTCCACTTTAGAGACAGCCTCCAGCCGCTCCACTTTAGAGATGGCCTCCAGCCACTCCACTTTAGAGACGGCCTCCAGCTGCTCCACCTTAGAGATGGCCTCCAGCCGCTCCACTGTAGAGATGGCCTCCAGCTGCCCCACCTTAGAGATGGCCTCCAGCCACTCCACCTGGGCTACTGGTGACGGTACTGTGGACACGACACCAGCGACGGCCTCCTGCCGCACCTGCAGACAAGGGATGACCTCCAGCCACTCTACGCCCGCATGTTGCCCTCCCTCACCCACCTGCAGTAGTGCCAGTCTCCAGCCAGAGAGTCCCCTGCTAGCAGCCTGGTGGCAAGGCCCAGTACTGTCCCCAGGGCTGTTCTCCCTGCAGCCGGCCCCTGAAGAGGACCTGCCCTTGATGGACCCCTCCCTGAGATGACAACGCAGCCCCATCCTGACGGCGGAGCACCAAGAAAGAGACTGCAGCCTCCAGGTTCCTGACAACACCCCCTGCATACTGGGGCGAGGCCTCCCCAGCCTCCAGCCTAAGCGATGCTGCTCTACTACCAGGCTAATATGCAGACGCTTGGAGAGGCTGTTCAACCCCTACCCTACCAGCCAGACCCCTGCTCTCAGCCCCCAACATGCGGGGCCCTTCATCACGCCCAGCCACAGTACGCAGAAGGGGACAACACCCACCTCTTTCCACGGATAAGTGACTCTGTATATGTGTGGTGCAGTGAACGAACGTAAAAGTGCCGCAAGTGAGCCCCGAGAATGACAGTGCCTAAAGAGTGAATTGAAGTACAGAACAGTAATAGTAACAAGGCTCCTGTATCAGAATCAGTGACTGCTCATATTTAATGCCCCCCTCCCTTTTTCTCTTGTGGTCGTGTCAGCCTCCAGTTCCCCACCCACCCCACCTTGTCCCCCCCCCAGTGATAATATCCACACCAAATGAACTCCTGGAGCTGGTGACATTAGTAAATACAGGAACTCCCATAGAACCAGGAGCCACAAAAGTGAGAGACGGTGTGAAGTGAAATCTTAAATTATACGGCACTAGGATTGATACAGTGAACTGTTGCCACCCTATACTACCGATTGTGTCTATCACATATCCTGTGAGATACGCTTACCCAATCAGCAGCCTAAGAATTGATGTGTCATAAATATTGTGAGATAGTCTGATTGTTCTTGTGAATAAGATTTGTGAATAGACGTGTAAGTTGTTGCCCTGAGTTTTTATGCCCTGTTCCTCAGGCATTTGTGGTCTAGCCCCAGTCTAGAAAAGAACCCAGTGACAAGCCAGGCATTTCTAGGACGGGAAGCTGCCCTAAAAACACCTAGCATAACAGTTCCATTAATATTAAGGTTTGTGTTTGTATACAGTACACTGTGTAGTTTTGTTGGGATGACAAAGAACTAGTGAGGGGGTAGTGTTAAGAAGCGAGATTTGCCAGTCAGGTAGCTGAGATTCTTCTCGACGTTTCCTGGAGTTTACAGTAGCTAGTTCCAGTACGAGTCAGTTGCCAGTTTGCCTGCTGTTGGTGAGCGTAGTCGTTCGTAAGTTGTAAATTAATTTTTGTGCTCTTTTTCTTTGCAATGTTTTAATTAAGTGACTGCTTGTTAAATTAGTAATTTAAGTTCGTATGGTACTGTAAATTATTTAGAGTGTTATGTAATGTAAGACAGCTTCGACATGTTCTGGTGCTCTCTGATTTGACAACTGTTGCCCGTCGAGAGGATACTCGAAGTTTCGAGAGTAATGCAAGCTTATATGAAGATGGCGAGAGACTAGGACAAGTTTAGTCAGGTTTCAGGTCAGTTTGAGTGAAGTGCAGTCGGTTTTCAGTTTAGTCTGAGTGTAGTGCAGTGCTGTTAGTGAAATGTTGCTGGTAAGCATTAAGTGTAATAATCCAGTAAGTGAAGATTATTTTCGATACTTGTGAAAAGAGTGAAGTGTTTAATGAAGTTAGTATATCATCAAAACTTGTAATAACAGTGAAGTGCTTTCAAGCATTATGTGTAACTGCAGTTAGTGAATTTTGTATAGATCCAGTGCTTGTGAAAATAGTGAAGTGAAGGTGGAAAGCATTAAGTGTAACCATTCGGAAAATAAAGACAGTGAACTTTAAGGAGCCAGTGTTTATCTAAAACGCCTCAGCTGATCTTGTGTACTGTACACCTGAAGGCTGACCATAGGAAGAACAACTCACTGGGCAACGTCCTTCCTGTACTGAACTACTGCTGCTGGAGCCTAATGACAGTGTGGGACGAGGACGTAACACTGTCTTTGAGCTCACCAAAATTATCTTTTCTGTGGATCTTGCTCAGACTTGTACTATTCCAACTAATGTATTCTAATTTTTTAGCCATTAAGGTATCAAGTTTATAACCTTCTGCGAGGCTTCCTGTACTGTACATGTAGATTTTCATGGATTTCAGTTTGTTTAATGTAGCGGGCTCTGATTTGCTTTGACACTGCCTACTCACCTTGGGTAGCACAGTACCATATATATATATATATATATATATATATATATATATATATATATATATATATATATATATATATATATATATACCTTTCACTTACCTCTTCCCCTCCTCCTGCTTTCATCTCCCCTTCTTCCTCTGCTTTCCTGCCCCTCTCCCTGTACATCATTTTTCTTGTCACTTGCCATCCATCTTTCATTCCCCTCCCTTCCTCGCAACCTTCTCTTCCAGTCATTCGACTCTCTTTTCTGTACACATTTCCTTTCAAACTCCCTCTCCTTTCATCAAATTCCCTTTTTCCCGTCGCCGATCTCCTCCGCTCATCCTTCCTCCTTTCTTTCCCTTCTCCTCTCTTCACCCCCTGTCTTCTTCATATACTCCTTTCTAGTTTCTCCTTTTCTTTCATCATTTACTTCCTTTTGCTTCATATCCCCACTTCTCCATTTTCCCCTACATTTTTTTTCCTGCTTTTACCTCTTCCGCCTCCCACAGTTTTCTCCTTCTCCTTCCTCTTTTCTCCCCCTATCCCTTCCTCTTTCTCCATTCTCTCCCTCTCCTTTGTCTCCTTCACTCTTCCTCGCACTGTCTCTCTTCCTCGCTCTGTCTCTCCCTCTCCCCTCCTCCCTTCTCCATTTCCTCCCTCCCCGTTCTCCCATCTCTCCCTCTCATTTCCTTCTTTCCCTCCCTCTCATCTGCACCTCCCGTTTTCTGTCTACCTCTCTCCCCTCAAACTCCTTCCTACCTCTCACCCCCTCCCCATACGCTTCCTTCTTCCCTATTTTTCCCACCTTCCTCACATTCCTCTCTTTTTCACTCCTCGTTCCTTTCTCTCTTCAACTTCAGTTTCTCCGTCGTCCACACTTTTCCCCACCTCTCGTACATCTATAACAGTATGATGAGTAAGAAGAGAAAAGGTTTGGTCAGAAGCCATACATTGGGTGAAACAGGAAATGGATGGCATAGGTTACATGATGTTGCTATAGTTGGTTTGTTTTCATGTGACGGAACTGGGCTACTCACAACTCCAATTCTAAGTTAAGGGTGCGTGAAGTTTGATAAGCTTTAAGTATGAGGTATGAATGAGTCTCCCTAGTGACGAAATTGATTTTACTTTAAGTAAGCTTGAAGGTGCCATCTCCCCGTCTTGAATCCCGAGTTGCAGCAATGGATTAATATTAGAGCATGGTGCCAGTCACGAAGAAGTGGTACCGAAAGGATGGAGAGACGTAGGATTGTGTGTTTCGTCACCGAGTTAAGTGAAATAAACATCAACAAACGAAAATCTAGGCCAAGTTAAGATGAAAGCACTGTAGTTAAATCAACCCTCCCATCAGACTACACCTGGCCAACAACTGAATCGGTATGGACTATGGATCACTGTCACATGAAAACAAAGCGACTGTAGTGTTAGTGTAATTTTTGTTATTTTGTTGCCGTTATCTTGTTATTGCTGGTGTCAGTGTTATTTTATTGTTATTTATTGCATTGTTACCATGACTGTTATTTTGTTGGTGTAATTTTGCTGTTTCGGTTATTTTGGTATTTCGTCAGGGTTATTATATTATTGATTTGTTATGTGTCAGTGTTTTGTTAGTGTTATTTTGTTATTCCGGTTGTGTTACTTTGTCAACGTTATTTTTGTTGTTGTTAGCTTTCTTATTTGTTAGTGATATTTTGTTATTTTGTTAAGTGTTATTTTGTTTTTTCATGTTACTTTCTTCGTGTTATTTTGTTAGTGTTAATTTATTTTCCTATTGTGTTTTCTTTTTGTGCTCGCGTTATTCTGTTAATTTGTTAGTGTTATTTTGTCTGTGTTCATGTCATTTTGTTAGTGTTATTTTGTCAATGTAATGTTACTTTGTTCATTTTGTTATTTTCATGTTATTTTGTTCGTGTTATTTTGTTCATGTTCTTTAGTATTTGTTACTGTTACTGCTATGTTGTTTTGTTAATGTGATTTCTATATCCCCATCATCCTATCCATCGTACATTTTAACTAGACTTAGGCATTCGTCACTTTGCAACTTATTTCACAGAGCCCACAGCATAATTAGACAATAGGACGGCTCTACATTCATTCCATAACACTTCTTCATGACTAGAATGCATTTTACTGTCAATATCTTTTAGCCTTCAAACTGCCTGAGAGTCGTTCAGGTGGACCGATTTTGCTTAGTAGTGGTCGTATTAGTGGCTCTGTTAAAGTCGTAACACCTGTTCCTAAACGATTTTTTCTACCAGTTACACACTATCCTGTCCAGTGTTAGAATGTAGTCCATGTCGATACGAAAAGACATAAATAGCATACAGTACAAGAGAATGTTAAGTTTCATATACAGGGGATCTTTTTCTTTTACAGATGAAAAGAAGGAAAAACAACTTAAAATTAATAACCCATACACCACATTACAGGTGTCCTCCATTCATTAAAAAAATCTGTAACATTTGGATTTCAACTGCTGTAGGTTGAAGTTTGGGGGAAAACTGATATGAGGAGGCAAATTCCGAAGAGATGCAGTTCAGGGAATAAAAGAATTCTGATAGGCAGGTGCTCTGCAATATGACAGTATGACAGTCCAGTCATGAGCGCTACCAGATGCCCGTGTAGCACAAGGGAAGGCGTGGAGAGGTGAAACAGTGGATGCAACTTCATCTGAGCATTTGCCCTAAAAGAATTTGTAAAACAATGCAAGGGAGGCAACATTCCCTCTTACTTGTGTGGGAGGTATATAATTCATTTTTAATTGCAGGCTTATTAAGAATTTTACGGCTTTGTTCTGAGTTTCTCAAGTTGTTTTAGTGAAACCCCTTCACATCTACTCCACAAGGATGAGCAATGTTCCAGCTGGAAGTGTACATGATTCTTGTAAATAATAGCTAACTGCTCGTTTGTAAAGAACCAGTAGATATTGATGCTGTACAATAATCCAGTTTTCCTTTGAAGTGGTTTTAGCAAGTGGACCAACATGAGAGGTCCAGCTGAGGGTATTGTTAAGCGAAACGCCAAAAATTTCAATATATTGAAAGATAGGAATATTAGTAGCACTGAGGGTAATATAGGAATCAAGCAATATCTGCCCATTATAAACTGCATATATTTGGTTTTCCTAGCATTCAGTGAGACTGTTATTTTGTCCCCATTCAGTGATCTTAGATAACTCTTGGTTGTTTAGATTGTTGTACTGAGTTTCAAGCCGGAAATATTAAACTTTGTGAATGGATGTTTAAGTATGAAGGAACGGTGAAGTGTTGTGTCATCTGCATATGAATGAATGGGATTATGGGTGATACATAAGAGATCATTAATATGAATTAGTAATAGGGTTGGAGCTAGGACTGGTCCTTGTGGCACCCCAAGTTAATCGAGTGGAAATTGGCATATACATCATATACCTTTATTCATACTGTATTATTCTGTTACTGAGATATGAGGAAATTAATGGAACAGAAGATGACTGACCATAGCATGGGAGTTTGCACAGCAGGGAATGATGACACACTCTATCAATAGCTTCAGAAATATCAGGGGCTACTGCATTGGTTTCTCCATGATGGTCGATTGACTAGTGGATGGTATGAGTCATGAGACTGAGTATATCAACAGTGGATATTTGTCACTGATTACTTGTTGAATTGCAGATGATTAATAACGTCCTTATTAATTATATTCTCAAATAATTTACCAAAAGAAGATGTGGCAGCTATTGATCTGTAATCAGTGGGGTCAAAGGAACTTCTTTTCTTCGGGGTAAGATGAATATTGGCTTCCTTTCAAGAACTGGAGAATGAAAAAGTACGAATGCATAGTTTAAATAAGTTAGCTAGAAGTTGAGCAAGTTCTGGGGAACACTTTTTCAAAACGGTTGGAGGAATTCCATTTGGAAGTGAAGCTTTGTTGGGTGGTAAATTGTCTTGGATGGATTTTATGTACTTAATGTGTATTTTAAGTGGAGCAATTTCGTGACAGTCAACTTCTAGTGCAAAGACATTCTGGCCCATTTCCCCTAAGGTGGAATTTCTGGCAAACGTATTAGGAAGGATGTTTGTTTTTCCACGTGGGTCATTTATGAGTATAATGTTTCCATCTGAAGATTTTAGTGCTGGAATGAGTGATGACTTGTTAAAATTGTTACTGATTGAACTGAGAGTTAACCAGAAAATTCTATTGTCATTAGGATTATTTAATAGTTTGGATGCTTGGTTATGAAGAAAGTTTTATTTAATGAGATTTATTACTGCTTTTGTATGGTTTCTAGAAATTTTATACTGACTGAAGAATTCAGATGTTTTATACCATAAGTGAAAGTTATATGCTAAGGACGTTTGGGTCGTTGCTCTGGGACAGTTGCTGTTAAACAATTTTCACGAATCTGATCTTTTAGTACATTGTTGGCTGCGTATGGACAATTCCATACCAGCTTGTATTAAGTCATTAATGTAGATCTGGTCACCCTTACTGGTTCAGAACGGGAACGTTTGGGGCAACTGACCGATGAGGCTCTGATGAGATTGTGGTCGGAAGATTCAAGTGGTGGTAGTGCCTCTATCCTGTATTGATCTGGATTATTTGTCAGGAATAAGTTTAAGATATTTGTGCTATGGTCAGGATTATCTGAGATTCTTGCATGAGATTAAACAATTCTGCAAATATCTTTCATTCCAGACCAGTATCGTCATTCCTGGCACAATGCAGTAACATTCTACATTATGGATGTTAAAATCACTCAAAATAGTAATTTCAGTGGTGAGGGTGAGGTTAAGGTTGGTTAACTGTGTGGATTTGGAGTCAGATATGCTGGATTCAGAAGCATTGGTGGAGTAATAAACTATACAAATATACTTGGTAATATTTTGGTAAATCGGTAATCATCATCATCTTCTTCATCCGGATCCTTCCTACCCAAGGGCGGGGTGAGAAGTAGCAATGTCCAGATAGCCCCAATTTGCTCTATCCAATGGGCCTCGTTTCCATTCGCTCACCATTCAAGCCCCCGGAATCCTGGCTCTATCTGATACGCCAAAACATTCACCAGATTCTGTAGCTTCACATAACCGTATCTGATACAGTAGAGTCAATCCGGACAGTGTCACGATAAAAAGAGGTGCCTAATCCCTGATCATGCGCTTCTCCTCACAATATTCATCCAGCCAGCTTGATCTCTTGTCAGTCCCCTAACCTCACCGACTTCCAAACCTCTCTTCCTCACACACTCATCCACCATATCGCTCCACTTTTTCCTTGGCCTACCTTGCCTCCTCCCTCCTTCGAATTCGCTCAGATATACCTTTTTCATCACTCTATTGGTATCCATTCTCCTCACATGACTATACCATCTCAGTACACTCTCTTCGATTCTGTTGTCCACAGACCTCCTCACTAAACATCTTTCAATAATCACATTATTTTGCATCCTATCCACTCTCTGCACTCCACATACATTCCTCAGGAGTCACATCTCCACTGCTCTCACTCTTGACTTTTATTTCATGCCACACAATAATCTCACATCCATATGCTACAGTTGGCACTAACACTCGTTCATGTAAGCCATGTGCAGCTGCAACACTCAAGCATCTGTTTTTTATCAAGGCCCTCATTGCATCAGCTACTTTCCTTCCTTGTGTTGCTCTACTTTCCACTTCTTTTGCACATTTTCCTTTCTTTTCTATCACTGTACCCAGGTATTTGAACTCTCTCATCAATTCCAGTCTCCCTCCATTCACTGTAACATCGCACTGGCAGTCAACTACTCTCTCAATAACCATCACTTTACTTTTTTCTACATTTAATCTCAAGGCACGACGCTCACAGACATCAGCAAAATTCTGCACTAGCCTACGAAGTTCTTGTCCGCTATTTTCAAATAGTACTGTATCATCAGCATACAAGTTTGAGATATTCCATCCATCTCCATTCATTACCAACGCCATCCCCCTCTCCATTACTCGTGTTTTTACTTCGTTAATCACCCCATCCATATATATATATATACTGAACAACCATGAGGACACCACACAACCTTGTTGCACACCGACACCGATCGTGAACCATCCACTTAGATGCCCATTAACCCTACTTAACAACCCTAATGACAATAGAATATTCTGGTCAACTCTTAATTCTTTCAATAATAACTTTAACAAGTCATCTTCCATTCCTCCAGTAAAATCTTCAGATGGCAACATTACAAATGACCCGCGTGGGAAAGCGGATATTTTTGCCAGTACATTTGCCAGAAACTCTACCATAGACGATACCAGCCAGAATGTCCCAGTACTAGAACTTGACTCTCCCGAAATTGCCCCACTTAAAATTCAGACCCGATACGTAAAATCCATTCTAGACAATTTACCTACCATCGAAGCTCCAGGCCCAGATGGAATTCTGCCAATTGTTTTGAAAAAGTGTTCCCCTGAACTTGCCTATGTTCCATCTAAATTATTCAGACTATGCATACGTACTTCTTTATTCCCAAATTCATGGAAAGAAGCCAATATCCACCCAATTCCGAAGAAAGGAAGTTCCTCTGACCCTTCTGATTACAGACCAATAGCTGTCACATCTTCTCTTGGTAAGGTATTTGAAACTTTAATTAATAAGCACATTGTTAAACATCTTGAATCCAACAACTTAATTAGTGATAGACAATATGGTTTTCGCCACGACAGATCCACCATTGACATACTCAATCTCCTAACTCAAACCATCCATTAATCAATTGATCTACATGGGGAAACTCATGAAGTAGCTCTTGATATTTCCAAAGCTTTCGACAGAGTATGGCACCGTTCCCTGCTGTCCAAACTCCCTTGCTGTGGACTAACGTCTTTTGTTCCTTTCATTTCTTCATATCTTAGTGACAGAAAAATATGAGTAAAAGTAGATGATGTATATTCCAATTTCCACTCAATTAATACTGGCGTGCCGCAGGGGTCAGTTCCGGTGCCAACCCTATTCCTGGTTCATATTAATGATCTCATTTCTGTCTCCCACAATCCCATCCACTCATAAGCAGATGACTCATCACTACATAGTTCATTCACACTCAGATATCCATTTACAAAGTCTAATATCTCTACCTCTCAACTCAGTACAGCCATCTCCATTAATGAAGATCTATCTACGATCAGTGAATGGGGACAAAACAACCTTGTCTCTTTTAATGCTAGTAAAACTAAATATATACAATTTACTAATAGCCAGATTCTTACATTAGCTTCAGTGCTACTAGTAATCCCATCTCCAAAAGTATTGAAATTCTTGGAGTCTCACTTAACAATGCCCTCAGCTGGACCTCTCATGTTAGATCACTTGCTAAAGCCGCCTCAAAGAAACTTGGATTATTGTACAGATGAGCAGTTAGCTATAATTTACAAGAGTCATTTGTGCTCTCAGCTTGAATATTGCTCACCCTTGTGGAATGGATGTGGAGGGGTTGCATTAAAACAACTAGACAAAATTCAGAACAAATTAGAATTATTAACAACCCTGCCATTACAAATAAACTACCTCCCCTGCAAGTAAGAAGGAATCTTGCCTCCCTCGCATTATTTTACAGATATTTTTTTGGCTAATGCTCAGACGAAGTTGCGTCCATGGTGCCACCTCTCCATGCCTTCCCTCGTGCTACACGGGCATCTGGTAGCGCTCATGACTGGCATGTCACTCAGCCATATTGCAGAACTTTTGCCAATCAGAATTCTTTCATTCCCCGAACTACATCTCTCTGGAACTCGCTTCCCCAGAGTTGTTTCCCTCCAAATTTCAACCCACAGCTGTCCAAATCTAACTGTTACAGATATTTTATGAACAGAGGACACCAGTAATCTGGTGTATGGATTATTTTTTTTATTAATTTGTTTTTTCCTTCCTCCATTCTGTTAATAAAAAAAAATGCTTCGCTTCCATCATAAAAACTCTTGACGGTACCTAGCAGCTTACCATCTACACCATACATGCGCAAAACCTTCCACAATCCTTCTCTATCTACTGTGTTGTATGCGTTTTCCAGATCCATAAATGCCATAAACACTTAGTGCTTCTCACAAGTCTTCTCCACTATCTGTCTCACTGCAAATATTTGATCCACACATCCTCTGCCACTCCTAAAGCCACCCTGTTCATCACTCACTAGGACTTCTGATATCTCTCTTACTTTCTCTATAATAATTCTTCCCTATCTCTTCCCTACCACACTCAATGAACTTGTGCCACGATAATTCTTGTACTCACTTTGCTCACCTTTATTTTTGTACAGGGTACAATCACAGCCTTTTTCCCACTCTGCAGGCACAGTTTCACTCATCCATGCCTTCTGATTTATCTCCAACAAGCACTTCATTCTGCTCTCTCCACTACACTGAATCATCTCTGCATACAGCTCCTCAACTCAGCTGCTTTCCCCTTTTTCAGCTGCCTCACAGTGCTCTTTCCCTGTGTGAGTGTCACGTTTCCTGGCACTGCATTCCTTCTCTGCACACACCCAAAACCAATCATGTTTACAATGGCTTTGCTTTCTCTATTTCCATTCATCAGGCATTCAAAATAATCTTTCCATCTGGTCCATACTTCATCCCCATGGGTTAATAATCTACTACCTACGTTCTTCACATCTTAGCATTTCTTTCCGTTTTCACTTCTACATTTCCGCTCCTCTTTCCGGAATAACTTCTTATTTTCAGAGCATTTTGCATTCATTTTTCTTCTTCGATTATGTGCTTCTTGCTCTCAGTATAATCAGTTCTTATTTCAGTTGAAACCCTGTCCTATGATCACTCTAGCCACTTCTTCCTCTTTTCCTCCACTGTTCTCTTAACCTTTTCATCCCACCATGCCATACCTTTCTTCTTTGTTGTTACTCTTGCCACAGTACACACCGCTTTAGCATTTCTAACTAAGCAATCCCTACATGCATTCCACAGGCTGTCATATCATTTCATATCCTATCCACACTCTCTGTACTCCACATACATTCCCCAGCAATTAGTTTTGTAAATTAGTTTCATTAATAAATAAATAAATAAGTTGGCTGAAGTGAAGTTCAAAACTGCGTCCAGCTCATATTCAGAGTTTATAACAACAGGTGGCACCCTTGTTACGGAGGATTGTGAGGAGATGGTAACCAAGAAAACTAAATGTGGATATGTCAATAGGCGGGGAGATTTGGGTTTCTGTGAGTAGTAGGGCTAGAGTGGACATAGATTGGAGGAAAAACTAAAGAGAATTAACATTGGTATTAAGACCACGGATTTTAGTAAAATACAGAGCCACACCCACAATTCTTTGACAAGCACGAGTGTTTGCAATAACTGCTCTCAAATGCGACCAGGAAGGCCCCTGTGCCGCCAACCCTACCCTGCCAATGGTGGCAATCCAAGGTACAGTACCATCGAATTTGCTGATAATAACGCAGTGGCCATTGCTAAGGTGATGGAAATAGGTGTGATGTCTATATTTTATGTAGTGTGGCATAGACAGTTGGAAGCAGAGTTATGGGAGCTTGCTGGCTTATTCCCTGTGTGTGTGTGTGTGTGTGTGTGTGTGTGTGTGTGTGTGTGTGTGTGTGTGTGTGTGTGTGTGTGTGTGTGTGTGTGTGTGTGTGTGTGTGTGTGTTAAGATAATGAATGGAGGAAGGGAAAACAAAGGAAATAAAAAAATAAGTCCATGTGCCTAAAGGCATCCTCCATTCATAAAATATTTATAACAAATGGATTTAAACAAAAGTGGATTAAATGTTTGTGGGAAGCAACTCCCAGGAAGTGAATTCCAGACAGTAGTAGTTCTGGGGATAAATGAATTTTGATAAGCAGAGGTTCTGCATTGCGGGGGAGAGAGTGTGAGTTCATGGGCACTACCAGCTGCCCGAGTATTTCGGGGGAAAATGTGAAGGGGAGGCACAATTGAAGCCAGATTGAAAACACTGTAAATGTTCAGCAATGGGAGATGGTCAGGAACAGGTCCTGAGGGCTGGTGAAATGGGAGCTCCACCTCTCCCTATCACCAGCTTACCATGGATCTCAGGGGTTCCGCCTTGTTCTACTGGTGTTACAGTCTACTCCCTTTATCTGTTATAGTCTAATCCCTTTACCTGTAAAAAAAAATTCTACCTCCAGATATTCCTTTAGGAATTCTGTTTTAAATTCATTATATGTCCGAGCTCATATGAACTTATCTGACAAACAAGTTTCCAGCCGGATATCTTTCTTGGTTAATTCTCGATGCAAAGACTGCAATTTTCTCTTTCTCATCCGTTATATTTCTTCTAACTGATAATTGATCGCGCTTTTAACTGTCTGGACATCAGTGCTATCTATATCAGTGCCTGAGAATTTAAGAATATTTTTGTCTTCGTGATGCACATATATTAGAAGTTGATTTCCGTGTGGAGTGTGTTGATTCTGTGAGGAGTGCAAGTCGTTCTCCTGTTGCACTAGCCAATGTGTATGTTTGTCCAAGTTCGCTTGAACTGCTATGCTATTGTACACGTGCTTAAATAAGAAAGCATAATATCGTCATAGCAAGTTGTATTCTAATTTACATTGGAGGGTTCTTCACTACACCATCTTAATAATATACTGTAAGTGTTTTCTGGGGAGAGGGTAAGAAAAAAGAACCTAAGGATAAAAGCCAGCAAAGATGTTTTTCCCCCAATAGATAAAGAAAAATATAAAGCCTAATTCAAGATCAAT
Organism: Coenobita brevimanus; assembly: GCF_032717465.1. NCBI lineage: Eukaryota > Metazoa > Arthropoda > Malacostraca > Decapoda > Coenobitidae > Coenobita > Coenobita brevimanus. The sequence goes on along the minus strand of NC_137052.1, from coordinate 7,171,869 downwards.
TTATTTTCCAGATTCTTAGATGTTACAGTGTGTGCTACTGATGTAAGCTACAGCGATATTAGAAAGACTTGTTAAGCATACAAGACAATAACAAGATGAAAAGTGCAAAGATGTGCTACGAAGCCCCCCAGTCCACCTAGAATATGACCTTTAGTTTAAATTTCAAATTTGTCAGACTTACAGCATTGCCAGTGCCTGTATTTCAGTCTCAACAAAAATCACTAGGTACATAAGTAACAGATTAAACAAGAAACATACGAAATGAAACTGAACATAATTTTACCATTTTCCTTACCAGTCATCCTCCTTTCTCCATGCGGTATCAATATAGAGAGATAGACAGAGAGATAGCTAGTTGTTGGAGGAGTCTTACTGTGACTAAGGAGTGAGGACTGAGGAGGTTAAAGTCGAGGAATAGAGGTGGACTGGTGTGTCAACTTATGTATGAGCTGTGAAGTGTAATAATTTAATCCATTTATATACAGTAGTGAATGATTTACCCTTGTTTTGTAGTAAACGCAGTGTACTATACTAATAATCATAACTGAAGTATATACTCTACTTTAACTCTAATTTTATATACGCCAGTCATTACTTTAGACAATTTCCAAACTTTATAGAGTCACCTATTGTTAGTCAGAATAGAGTAAATAAAGATATAATTGTAGTGGATGAGTAACTAGAGATGATTTTTAACCCCTTGATTATGAGAAATGTCATCCTAAACTTAATACAAGAAGCAGTGCCAAGTCACAGTAAACCCATCCCCACCAGTCATTTTAATGCTGACGTATAAACACAACAGGATATCTCGTCAAAGATGTCATATAACAAATTTGGAGTAAATCGGGTGAAAACGGACGATTTCATGTCCATTTGAAACTTGAGGCCCAACCCACCTGACATTGACCCCCCTACAACTAACCCAAGGGTGACCCTCCTGATGTAATGAGGCATGTTCGAGGATGCAGATTTGAAAGATGCACCTTTAGGTTTTGGTTACATGTCGATATGACGAATTTGAAAGGAGTTATGACGAAAGAAACTTTTTATATTATTTTTTGGGGGGCCTACAGCCTGGGCCTTGGCCCAATTTGGGCCAAAAGTTAGTCAGGTGATCAGAAGGTCATAGCATATCTTCCTTGTAATTTTGGTCAAACTTGCACCAGCAGTTTTTGTATAAAGTTGTTAACAGGCACACAGACAGACAGACAGACAAACAACACAGACAAACCGAGTGAAAACAATACCTGTCCCCTAGCCCCGCCGGGATGGGAATGGGTAATAATCCATTCCCATCCCGGAGGGGTATTGAAAGGGATAAAATGGTTTGCATTTGCATTTTTACATTTGCGGAACTGCTAATTTCAAGAATTTTGCGGATTTGCGATTGCGGAAGGCAGTTTTTTTAGTTTGCGGATTTGTGTTGTGTGAGTGTGTTTTCGTTTGCGGTGCCCACGTCTGACTCCATCCATATACAGACTGAACAACCATAAAGACATGACCATATCCCTGTTTCATTTCAACTTTTACAAAGAAATATTCACTCCGTTCACCACCCACATGCATTGCAGCCTTAGCACCATCATACATAGTCTTTATGTTATTAAACAGCTTCCCATTTACTCCGTATATTCTCAGTATTTTCGACATTCCTTGTCCATCCACTCTTTTATATGCTTCCTCCAAGTCCATGAAATTCACATACAACTTCTCTTACTTGTATCACTCCGCAGAATATTAACTAAATTAATGAATGGTACTGGTCATGACGGGCTGCATTCTAGATTACTGAAAAATGCACCTGATTTCTTATAAATTTTAGCAGCCATTATAAATCTTTTTTTTTTTTTTCCATTGTTTTCTACCTGGTGACTTGAAGGGAAATACTCTTATATACACAACAGTTAAAAATAAGAAAGGAAATGTTACGAAAACATCAAATTAGAGACTAGTGATGCAGTCATCGTGTATACTCTAGAAAATCGAGGTACATTTACCAGATACTCCGGTTGGAAAAAAAAAAATCTTTAGTCCGAGACAGTTGGTGTTTAAACGGGGTGTAACTGCAAATGATACTTTCTTTTAAGGGAAACCTGTACTATCCTAGAAAAAATGGCTATGGGTTGTCTTGTTAAAATAATCTCCAAAGCTTTCGACACTAGATTATTTTTTCTAGGTGAAAAACATTTAAATTGTGGGGACCTCGTTGATGTCACGTTCATACTGATGTATTACCTTCGGAACCAACGTGCAAATGTTCTTTGGAGATAGTTTTATGGTCACTACTGCCCAGTAGAAAAAGGACTGAGACAAGGAAGAACCCTCTCCCCATTTCTATTCAAACTGTATACAGACAGTTTTACTGCGAACATATCTTGTATATTGTTAAGAAGCGAGATATGCCAGTTAGGTAGTCAAGGAGCTTTTCGATGTTTCCTGACGTTTACTGTAGGTTTTGGTACGAGTCAGAGTTGCCAGTTTTCCTGCTGTTAGTGAGTGTAGTTATTTCGTAAGTTGTGCATTAATTTTTGTGCTCTTTTTCTCTATGATGTCTTATTTATGTGATTGTTTGTTAAGCTGTGTAATTCAGTTTAAGTTTGTATGCTAAAAAATGTACAGTGCTTTGTAACGTAAGAAAACTCTGGCATGTTTTGATATCTCCTAGCTGGTAACTGTTAACTGTAGCCCTGTCGAGTTTGTCCTAGAAGTTTCTCGAATAATGCAAGCTTATATAAAGATGGGGAAGAGACTAGTTCAGGTTTAGTCGGTTTTCAGTTCAGTCTGAATGTCAGTGCTGTGTCAGTGAAGTTTTTGGTACTTGTAAAAACAGTGAGGTGTTGTTCCCAAATAGTGACGAGTTATTGAAGTTTGTATATCATCGGAACTTGTAAAAATAGCGAAGTGTCGTTGGCAAACAGTGAAGTGTTATTGCAGTTAGTAAAGTTTGTATAGCTCCAGTGCTTGTGAGAACACTGAAGTTGGGAAGCATTAAATGTAATTAGTTGGAAAATATAGACAGTGAACTTAAGAAGCCAGTGTTTAGTTACGGCGTCATCTGAGCTGATCCTGTGTACTGTACACCTAAAGGCTGACCATAGGAAGAACAACTTATTGGGCAACGTCCTTCCTGTACACTACTACTGCTGTTGGAGCCTGTGGCAGCATGGGATGGGGACGTTTCAACCGTGTTAGAAGTGTGGATTTTTACAAAGGGCTGCAGTGAGGCTAACCTTCGACATGGAAGCAGATGGTGTGCAGACAAGGTCTCGAGCTGTGCAGGAGGAGGAAATGTCCCTGGCGACAATTGTGAAGCTATTACAGTCACAGAAAAAAGAACTCAAAGAGCAGTAACAAGCCAAAAGAGTCAAATTACAAGCAAAAAGTGTACAAATACAAGCACAGAATGAAGGACAGAAAGAACTCCAAGAACAATTACAGGACCAAAGTGAAGAGCACAAAGAGCTCAGGAACGAAATCAAAGAACATTTGCAAGCACAGAGTGGACAGCTGGAGACACAACGTGAAGAACAAAAAGAACAATACGAACAACTTCAAGAGGCATTACAGAAGCAAGTGCAATGAGCCCTTAAGTTTTCGGGAGAGGTGATGAAGTGCAAGTATGATGTCAAGACAAGAGACATGAGCTTCCAGAATGGTGATCAAGATTGGTTATATAATCCTCAGCAAAAGAAGGGACAGTCACCGAAGCTGCAGAGCCCATGGATGGGCCTTACACTGTGTTGGACCGTCTATCAGACGTATCCGATTTGGGGAGGCAGGAAGTCTCGCCCAGAGGTGGTACACATGAAATGTCTGTGGCAGTACCATGGGCCAGGACAGTACAGCTGGGACGTCTCCGAGGAATCGTACTCTCCTGCAGCTGAGGATGTTAAGGAGGACCAAGGAGCTGAAGTGCAAGAGGATGGTGACAGTTCCCCAAGAGAAGAAGCGAATCAAGAAGAGGACCAAGACCTTCCTGGAGGAGTGGACTGTGTGGAGGAGCAAGGACGCCGTCGGAAGTGGCATAGAAGAAAACCTGATAAGATGAAGGATTATTTTGTGTATACCTGTAGATAAATGTTCCATTAAGATTAAGGTTTATGTTTGTATATATTGTGTAGTTTGTTAGGATGACAAAGAACAAGGGAGGGGTAGTGTTAAGAAGCGAGATTTGCCAGTTGGGTAGTTGAGAAGGTTCTTGATGTTTCCCAAAGTTTACTGTAAGTTCCGGTACGAGTCAGAGTTGCCAGTTTTCCTGCTGTTAGTGAGCGTAGTTGTGCATTATTTTTGTGCTCTTTTTCTCTATGATGTTTTCTTTAGGTGATTGTTTGTTAAATTGTGTACTTCAGTTTAAGTTTGTATGCTAAATAATTTACAGTGTTATGTAATGTAAGAAAATTCTGGCATGTTCTGATGTCTCCCAGTTGGTAAAAGTTAACATTTGCCCCACCGAGTTTGTGCTAGAAGTTTCTCGAATAATGCAAGCTTACATAAGGATGGAGAAGAGACTAGTTCAGGTTCAGTCGGTTTTCAGTTCAGTTTGAATGTCAGTGCAGTGTCAGTGAAGTTTACGGTATTTGTGCAAGTAGTGAGGTGTTGTTTGCAAATAGTAAAGAGTTACTGAAATTCGTATATCATCGGAACTTGTAAAAATAGTGAAGTGTTTCTGGCAAATAGTGAAGTGTTTTAGCAGCTAGTAAAGTTTGTATAGCTCCAGTGCTTGTGAGAACAGTGAAATGAAGTTGGAAAGCACTAAGTATAATTAGCTGGAAATAAAGACAGTGAACTTAAGAAGCCAGTGTTTAGTTACGAAGCCAGAGCTGATCCTGTATACTGTACACCTAAAGGCTGACCATAGGAAGAACAACTCACTGGGCAACGTCTTTCCTGTACTGGACTCCAGCTGTTGGAGCCTGTGACAGTGTGGGGTGGGGACGTAACAGTATAAAAAGGATGTATGTTAGGTGCAGCTAGAATGAATACATTAGCATATGCAAACGACATGGTATTAATAGCAGACTCTACTGTGTATATAATGTTGAAACGTTATATGAATCAGTATGCAGGGAATTAGGTAAACATGGTCTGTAAATGAATCAATCAGAGACTGCATATATGAGAAGTAAGATTTATAACACCATAAATAACAGCAATAATAACAATCTTTGCCATGATAATATCAGCAAGAATGAGAATTTCATTACAGTAAGTGGAGATATTTTTGATGTGGTGAGGGCTTATTATTAATACCTAGAATATAATATGTGCAAGAATCTGCAGGACAAGGATGATGTACAGTGCACTCTTGAGAAATTTTGTGCAAAGTTTAACAGCACCATAAGAAATTTTTAACAGGTAAAAAGGGAAACATTACTATTTCTCTTTAATTCATATTGCATACCTAGTATGGGCTACGTTTATGAAATGATCCTAAAACTGTGGGTCACATATATTAAATAGTTTTATTGCTACATATTGCAATGCCTTTCAACGAATACATGGTGCTCCCTCGTACAGTAGCAGTCGCGAGGCAGCGGAGGTGTGCGGTCAGTGGCTGTTGCCTCACCACCTGGCCCTCATTCAGGCACAATACTATAATCCATTGACGCACTCTAAAAGCCCAATTATTAAAATGAACTTATTTTCTCTCTATGGTGGATATTTTTGTACAGTCGTCAGCATAAATTCGCTGCAGATCTATTCGTGTGATGTCAGTCCTTTTGTCTGGCAACAGTGGAAGGGGACGAGTTGCCACATAGACTTTTATACACTTTAACGACGTGTTTTTAAAAAGTGGCACTAGAGACTACCAAGGGTACAATATTCTGTATACCTTAACGGATTACGGTAGTATAAAAAGTGCATGACTTGACAGAATGTTATAGAACAATGTATGTGCGTAATACTCTTAATATTTTTCACTCTAATCGTGTCTAAGCTCCCTTCCCCTGTCTCCCCCTTACTGTTCCTGTTTCCCCCACCTCTCCCTCTCCCTCCTACCCCCACTCACTTTCATGCCTCTCCACAGTCTCCTCTCCCCACCCTCTCTACCTTCATTCATTTATCCACGGCACTAACCTGATTGGAGCATCGCAGTTCTCTCTTGACTGTTTACTAAACCTAGTCTGCCTTCCCAACTGTTTGCAGTATTACCAGGTATATCCAAGGTTTATTATCAATAGTCCTTTCAGTTCTACTCCCATTCTCATCCCCTTGTCTCCTTCCCACCCCTCTCCAGTTGCCTTTCTGTTCTCCACCCATTTTCACTACCAACAGCCGGGAGATATAGCAACATTGAGGTCTCGGTCTAGTGATGTATTTGTTTTAGTTAGCCTGGCAGTCGGTGGCTAATATTTCAGTAGGCGAAATTAAACAAACGTTTGTGCCCACTCCTAATTCTCGCCCTCTCTCTTCCCCAGGAAAATGTTCCCATTCTCCTCATACTGTTCACTGAATTATGAAGCAGTATCAGAACCACTAATGTTTCGAACTACTGCATCATGTCTGGAGTAACGAGTGGGAGAGACTGTTCCATGGAAAGAAACTCTCTGAGTAGCAAAAAGATTACAGGAATAGACATGAAATAAAGAGTGCAGTTTGTTGCGTAGATTAGCCTCGTGGGTAATTTAAGAGAGAGAGGGGGGGGGGGAGTGGAGATGAAGAAGAGCGGGAGGGGGAAAGAGGAGGAGAGGGTGGGGAGGGACATGGGATGCAGCACCATGAGTAGAAACTCTTGCGCTGATGGGATGGATACAAGGGAGAGAACAGAAGTTCCATCATTCGACAACATTCATCTGTGGTTTTTTGCACATTTTTATGCTAATGAGATATAATGGATATTGCATTCTGGGCGATTTATAGTAGTAATTCTTCTTCAAGGCGTAAAAAAGCCTGTGTGGCAACTATTTCCCATACACCGTTGCCAGACAAACGACCCACATCGCACAAGCAGGCTTGCAGCGAATTTATGCTGACTGCTATACATACATTGAAGGTGTCATGTAGCGACAGGAGAGGTAAAGAATAGTATGGGACTATTTTTATTTGTCTTGGAAATATTAACAAGTTTCTCACACGGACGAGTATAAGTCCCGGGTAGCTACCTCCCTGTCTCGCTATCTGACTCTCTCTCTCAAATTGCCAAGCCCTTCTCCCGTCACCTGTCTCCTCTGAGGCCTGTCTCCCTCTCGACCTCTCTGTTCTAAGGCTAATCTCCGTCTGAGCTCTCTTTCCTAAATTCTGGTGTGTCACGTGTGTTCCTCGTGGATGGACTAGGTCTTTGTTCACGAGAGGACTGCTGACAGCTAATTGCATCATCTCCTTACTGGCCGCTGTCGTCAGCTTTCCTCAGTGTAAGCATGTTTAGCATTGCTCGATTCTCGCAGACACAACACCTCTCATCATCTGACTCCCTGCTTCTATCTATCTATTTATCTATCTATCTGTTATGATTTGTAAATATAATATGGGGTCCTACCACACTGCTCGGCCGCGCAAAAATGGCGTACCATCGACATTTAATAGTTATAATATATTAATACATACTACATACACATTATAATGAACTTATAAGCTAATTAAGTGAAATACATAATATTGTAAAGTAACATAATTGTATGAATATTGTATACATATATTATTCATAGTAAATAGTGATTATTCAGTAATATTACATTTTAAATAAGTTGTATACATATTTGAATAAATGCATTAAAGTAAATTATTTAACTGTAATACAGTATGTACTTGGGTTATTATAGTGAAATGCATACATGCAAGAATAAAAATAGTTTAAAATTAAGATTATTGTAAGAGTTATTAATATTTCATTTAAAGATAATGGTACTGGTCTGCCATATATGGGTCATTCTTCTTTGTATTATTATTATTATTATTATTATTATTCTTTATATATAATTAATACTATATACAAAATATATACACTTCATTCAGGGTGGTTAACTGTGATGTTAACTCTCCCCCCACTAAATAATGACTCCAAATTAGCAATTCTTGCATGCATTCTGTGCATTGCGAACAGCAGTACTGCAACTACAATGCAGACGATTATAAAGACAGTAGGTGCTGGGCTATACACATAATATGGGTTGAACATACTCAAACTCAAATCTTCCCAGGGCTTCATTGTTTCATTGATCAGCTGCATAGTTTCAAACTTAGGTGAAGTCAGCTTAATACTTGTGCTCATGTTTAAGTTCATATTAGGCAGTGGGTGGAAATGTTTGTGTGTATGGTTGATAATGGCGTAGTGATTGATGGTGGATAAAGTAGACATGGATGGTGTAAATACCGCACAGTAGTCTGGTGCTATGTATAATCCTGAGGCTGATGTATGAGATGGTGGTATATCTGGACAGACTATGTAAACTGATGTGTTATGAGGGAAATAAAAAAACTGTGAGTGTCCAATGCGTTGATGGTGTACAAGTTTATCTGGAGCAAAAGTGAAGTTGCAATGATGATGAATATTGTTATTGCTGATGATAGCCATTTCACAAGGGACCGTATCAGTAGGATGAAACGTGAAAATGTACTCAGGACAAAGATGAACAGCATGTAAGGATGTGCGGCACTTTCGCTCAATCGTTGACTCACTTGCGAAAGTGACAGTGTCTCGTCTCTTGGAGACCATGATGAGTTCGGTGTCTGTGTTGATGTTGATGATGACCAAAGTGTTGTTATTTTTATAGGGAAAAGGGTGTATTTGGTATACTGTGAACAGGTCTTCAGTGATGAATGGTACATGAACTATCACTGATGTTGGTGTTAGTGTTGCTTCTAAGTACGGGTAATATTGCATAAATTCCCTACTACGGAACAATGGCTTCAATTTATGTTTATGTATGCCTTGACTAACTATCTGACGTAGCTCATGAACTGGGAGTAAGTCATTTGTGATCATGCCATCACCAGCATTCGAAATTCCTTGCATAAGTGCCCTGAAACGATCTCTAGTGTTCTCTAATTGTAGTAGAATCGTGTCAATATGTTCTGTGATGATGGAGAAGTGCTGGAAAAGAGTAACGTTGCCCTCTAATTCATTTATTTTATCTACACTCTCGAGAGCTACGTTTTCTGCTCGTTTCAGATTTTTCACAACTGTCTTCATTGCTGAGTTCTGTCCTGTGATGAATTTATCTTGGTATGTTAGTACCTGAGCTATCTTATTAAATTTGTTGTTTATTTCTTTAAGGTCATCCTCTGTAGCCAATCCAAAGATGTTCCCAAGAACTGCGCCGCCCAGATCGAACAAACCGCGCTTTTGGCGAGTACGTGTGATATTGTTCCTGTCGCTCAGTACCTCCGTTCCATAAGATGGGAGATCTTGGATCATGACGAGCATAGTTGACTTCGCCTGTTCTAGTTTCCATTTCGCTAACTTCACCATTTCATCCACTTCCTTGGTGTTATGTGCTTGTGAAACATAATTCCCTATCTTGAAGTCCAGAGTTCGCATCGGCGTCGCAAGTCTTTCTAGATAAGTAGGTAAGTCATACAAGTAATCTAGACTTATTTCAGTACTCATGACGTCCTTAACGATTGTAGTCGTGGCCGTTGGAGCTATGAGGCATCCTTGTCGTACTATATGCTTGGGGTCTAGGTGCGCATATACTCTTACTATGTATAGGAGAATCCATAGCATAAGTCCCTTCATCGTAACCTACCGAAAAAAAAATCTATTAATTTCCTATAAAGCTGTGGTTGATGATAGTGATGATGTGCGTTACGGTTGACTGTTATTTCATTTATAGAAGGAGTTTAAATCGATATTTAATTCTCGTAAATGATGTACTGTAGATTTCATTGGAATAGTTGCACCTATGTTCGAATGGTTGGTATATGACCTTAATTTCTTTTTGTAATCATTGTTGTGTTCTTGCTTGGTTTCTTGAGGTACGTTCACCTGTTCGGTTGTATCCGAGGCTGGATAATTATGTGATAATTCCCTTGAAACTTGTTTTAAATGGTCAATATGAACTTGTTTTTCCTCGCCACTTGAAAGTGACTTAATTAAAACTTTGTTTGCTTTTATGTTAATTACTCTGTATGGGCCCTCAAATTTTGGGGATAATTTATTGTCTCTCGTATGAATGACTCCGTAAACAATGTCTCCTAAGCTGATAGGTGAATCTTTTGCCTTCTTGTTAAATGCCTCCGTCATTTCTTCCTTGGACATCGTTAATTGTTTTTTTACTCTTTTGTGAATGTCCTGGAATTCACGTAAACGGAGTTTAGAGTAATCATCGTAATTGTATATAGGCATGCTGTCACCTTCTAGGAGCTCATATGGTAATTTTTTATCTGTGCCATATATAATGAAATGTGGTGTGTCACCAATGGATTTATTTATAGACCCATTAATGGAGGCCTCTACTCTGGGAATCCAATCATCCCAGCTTGCATAATTTTCACTGAGAATGTGTCGTAGCACATCTAATACCTTTTTATTTTGTCTCTCTACCAACCCATTCGATGCTGGGTGATAGGCCAAAACGTTAACCTTTTTGATGTTGTATTGTTTACATATTTCTTGTAAGATCTCAGAATTAAATTCTCCTCCATTATCACTTATTAATACCTTTGGGGTAGTAAAGCGACATATTATATTATCTGTTATTGCCTTTGCTACTGTCTCTGCTGTCTTATCTTTAATTGGAGCTAAAATGACATAACGGGAAAAATGATCCGTTGCTACGAATAAGTATAGGTTATTATTGTATGATAATGGCATCTTGAGTAAATCAACAGCGACAACGTCCCATGGTTGATGTGGTACTGGGTAATTACCCATCGGTGCAGGTGTGATTGGGTATCCTTTGTGTTTTGCACATGATTCGCATCTGTCTATATGATTGTTTATATCTCTTCGTAATGAAGGCCAGTAATATAATAGCTGGGCTTGGTTGAATGTCTTATCCTTTCCAGGATGTCCTGCATGTGGGCTGTCGTGTATCATTCGTAATACTTGGGGTATCATGTCATTAGGTACTACCAACTGGTTAGTATTTCTTTGGCGTTTTGGTTGTTTAGAGTTAATTTTGTATAATGTATTATTGACCATTGTGAATTGTTCAAGTGGGACATGAAGTTTGGGTAATTGTATGTCATCTCCACTTTCTATCTTGTATATTACTTTTGACCATACTGGGTCAAGTCTTTGTGCCTTTGCGATATCCTCGTGGTTTGGGATATTTCCTTTGAGATCTAACGCCGCGACCTGAACTGTGTTCGGGTTCCTAGATAATGCGTCAGCTACTATGTTCATTTTACCTTGTATATAATGAATTTGTACATTGTAGTTTTCAACTGTACATTTCCATCTTGCTCTCCTCCCAGAAAGGAGTTTTTCTTTAAACATACCCACCAGTGGTTTATGGTCGGTGAATAAGTGGATTTCGTAACCATATACCAAATCTCGAAACTTTTGTAATGCAAAAATCACTGCAAGTGCCTCTAAGTCTGTAGTGCAATAATTTTTCTCCGCACCTCTTGTTTGTCTGCTGGCAAATGCAATTGGTTGATTCTTTCCTCTTTTATCTTCCTGCATCAGTACAGCCCCTAATCCTTTAACTGATGCGTCTGTACAAATAAGAAATGATTTCGTGTAATTCGGATATGCTAAACAAGGTGCATTTGTTAGTTTAATTTTTAGATTGTTAAATGCCCTTTTTTGTTCTTCTTCCCATTGGAATACAGCATCTTTTTTGAGTAGTTGGAATAGAGGGAAGGCTATATGAGAGAACTGTGGTACGAATGACCTATAGTACCCAGCCAGACCTAAAAATTGTCTAACTTCGTCAGTCGTAGTGGGTTCAGGAAAATCTCTCACTGCCTGTATTTTGTCATCAGTGGTGTGAATACCATCAGAACTTAATTTGTGGCCTAAGAAATTTATTTCCTTGAACCAAAATTTGCATTTAGAAAGTTTAATTTTTAATCCAGCATCACTAAGCTTTTGTAAGAGTAAGTCTAATTTCCTGAGATGATCCTTAATATTCTTCGTTGCGATAATAATATCGTCAAGATAAACAAATATTCCTTGTCCTAAAATTCCGGACAATACGTAATTCATAAGACGCTGGAACGTACCTGGGGCTGTCCTCAGTCCCATTGGCATTCTTGTATATTGATAATGGCCTCTGTTTGTTGAAAAGGCAGTGTACAGTATTTACGTGACTCCTGAGATACCGGAATCTGATAGTATCCGTTTAGGAGATCGATGGTCGAGAATATATTATTCTCAGGACCAATATTCTGTAGAACATCACTCAGCAATGGCATGGGAAATCTGTCTGGTATTGTGTGGTTATTTAGTTTACGGTAATCTACTACCGCACGCATTTCTCCATTTCGTTTGGGCATAAAGAAAAGGGGGGCGTTCCACGGAGAAACTGAAGGCTCAATAATTCCAAGCTTTAACATTTCATGGACATACTGATTTGTAAGTGTACGTTGGGAGTGTGGTATGCGATAAGCTGGTACGAAAATTGGTGGTGTTTCTGGGTGCACATTAATCATGTGATTAATCAAGTTAGTACACCCTAATTGTTCTCCGGGCAATGCTACGGTGTCCCTGTGTGTTTCCAGCAGGGTTAACAAATCATTTTCTTCGTCAAATTCACCTGAGTGAATTAAATTCTCTTTTATTCTTTCTCTATCCGTAGATTTTATCTCACTTGTTACTCCACCAATATTTATTTTCTTCACAGGGGCGAAACATTTTTCAATATTAACTATGCAAGTTCTTTTCTTCAACTGAACTTCCCCATTCATGTGATTAATAATGAATATCTGAGTTAGCCCTTCGTCGTTCGTATGACATAATGCGTTTTCTACTGACAATCCCTTTACTTTACATAATTCTTCTAAGACAAGAACAGTACTATTCCGTAATTTGCTCTTTATGGTAACCTTCATGTATGAATTAGGTGGTATAACCAAATCATTAGTGAGATGGGCTGGAAAAATTGATAAATCAGTACTGTTATCTGGGTCACTAATTCTGGAGGATGGGGTTGCTGGTGTAAGTGGATCTATACACTCATCTGTTTGTGTATGTTTGTTTAAGCCTTTAATATTACCAGTCTTTTTGGCTCTCTTCTACCAATCGGTGAGGGCTCTGAAGTTATTTCCTCTATGAATTCATTATCAAAGTCTATTCCATTCATTTGTGGGAGTATAGTTATGTTCTCAGTTCTCATGGATCTTAAGCCCGGTAACATATGAGCTTTAATTGCTAAGTTTTCAACGATATAGAACAATGCAGAGAATGGTCTTGTAGTTTCTGTGAAACTGAGATTTAATCTTATCATACCTTTTACTGTAATCTCTTGACCATCTACTGTGTATAAATCTAAATCAGCTTCATCAAGAAAAGTTACTTTCTTTTTATTTTTAAGAATTCTATTTAGTTCTTCATCTGTTATTAAGTTCACTGGAGAGCCTGTATCTAAAAATAAGGAAACGTTTTGATCCTCACATACCGCTGGTATCAAGATACACTCATTTCCCAACATGCCTCCTATGTGAAGTTTAGCCTTGTTCTTCTTTACGTTTGTTCGTTTTTTGTCATGACTTGGTCTTCCCCCGATTTGAACATGGACACAATTTTTTCTACTGTTTTGCAATCACTGGTCCAGTGCCCTTGGTATCTATGATGCCTACAGTAAGGACCAAATCCTTGTGTCTTTTGATTATCCTCTTTTGCCTTGATAAAGCATTCATACCTTGTGTGTCCTGGTTTTGCACAGTAATGACACAGAACGGACCTATCCCTTGACTGTGACCTACGAGGTGATTTCCCATAACAAGTGTTGTTTATGGCGCGAGACCTGCTCGGGCTGCGCGAAAACTTATGAAACTGCCTGTAGGAAGGCGTGTGGGAACGATTTCTAGGCGTCTTTGTTTGTTTGGGCTGCCTCATTTCTGGTCGCGATCGATTTTGTTCTCTGTTTGGGGTCGGTGTAGATGTTTTCACAGCTGATACTGTCTCAGGTACCCTGATTCTACCAGAATGTGCATGTGTGTCGACCACACCTGCTTTACTGCACTGCACCTCTACCTCGTTCATTAAGTCTAGTAAGCACATTCCTGGGGTGTACGCGATCGTTTTGGCGATCTTAAGGGTCCTATCAGGTAATTTACACAAGGCAGCTACATAACCAATGATGTCCACGACGAGGTCTGGGGACATCTTTCCATCATCTGTTATCCAATTAGAATTCTCCAGAGTTGCTAATAGAGTTCTCTTGATTGTGGAGACATCAGCAGTTATTTCACTGAGCACATTGTTTGTAGTGTGCTCCCTTACAAGATCTACAATTTTATGTAATTCTGGAATTATACCTGGCAAGAAGTTCATACCTCCAGAAAATTTCTTCAGAAATTCAGTTTTAAATTCATCATATGTCCTAGCACTATGTAGCTTATCGGAGCGCAATAAATTGCTTGCTGGACATCTTTCCTGGCTTATGCAAGATGAAAAAATAGCAATTTTCTCTTGTTCATCTAGTATGTGGCGCTTGATGAACATTTGTTCGCACTGACTGATTAATGAAATGACATCAATGCGATCTTTGTCTGTGCCAGAGAATTTTGGGGCAGTCTTATCCTCGTGATACACAAAAACGTGAGGTGTGGTTTTTAGATCAGCAGTATTTGTTTCTTGATTCATTTTTAATGATTGCCCTGTTAATTCAACTTGTACGTGTTTATCGTTATGTGAGGGAATGGTGGAATATGTATGACCGGACCGGTGAACCCTGTTAAGTATATTGGCATACGTATGCAAGGCAGCTGCAAAGTCGACGCTCTCTATGTCTGAAGGGGTTTCCCACTCATCATCCGAAACTCCCGTATTTGTTTCTTTATCTTTAGCGTGTGTTGAGGGTTGTACAAGGGGTGGGCTGTCTCTTAATTGTGAGTCTGATGTTGTGGCAATTTGTGTGTCATCTGGTATTAACGTGGGTGGTGGCGAAAATTTTCCTGTCATTAAGATATGATGTTATGAAATACGCCTCTTGTTTATTTATGTCCTAGCAAACTAGATGAGTAAATAAGTTGAATATAGCTAATTTTAGCATTGAGAAGAAATGAGCAAGTATAATTTTACCCACTTGATACAGATCGTAGAGGTGTGTCGATACAAAAGTCGATCTCGGAAGAAAATACAGGTTTGATTGAAGATCTCTTGATAATTCTAGTGGTGTGTTGATGGACGATATTACTCAGGAAACTCCATGGCCTGGTATTTGTAGTGGTTAACGGCTGTCCCAGGCAAACCTCAGCATAGAACGTCGAATTTCCAACTTAACTGTGAAAATAAGTGAGTATGAGTAGGAGCTATGTGAATAATGAGTAATGAGTAGTGGGTGAGAAGTGCCTGGTGTCAGTCACACGTTGCTTGGCATGGCAGACTCGCGTTGTGATGTCATCTCAGCACATGGTGACGTCGGCTTCCCACACTGGTAGCTGTGGTGAGTGAATGAGTAGCGATGAGTAACTTGAGTGAAGACGGGTGAGTAAGACGAGTTGTGAATATGGACTTGGTGTTTTGCTGCGTGTATTGACCTCTTCACACCTGCGTAAGCGGTGGGGGTTGGGTGGATGTAGCAGAGAGAGGAGGGTGAGGTCTGGTGGTTATGAGTCGTGTCTCACTCTTCGTTTGTTTTGTTGTTCTTTCTCGAGGTATTTGTGGTCCTTTTTCCTCTTCTTTACTTGCTTTGTTTTATATTCTTCTTGTTGCTGCTTGAAGTTACGTGAAGATTATAGAATTGTTTCGTAGACTTGTAGACTATTTGCACTGTAGGCTGTATTTTGTAGTGATTCACTGTAGAACTGAAGCTAATCTTGTAGAGTCTCGGTTGCTTTTGTAGAAATTTGCTTTTAATTCGGAGACGATGTCCGCAGATTTGCTGGTTTGTCGTTAAGCTACTTGCAAGGCGTCGTGTGATCTCTTGACCTCTGCATCAGCATGATGATCTGGGAGACGGAGGGGGATGGATGGAGAGAAGCGTCAGGAGCTGGTTATGTTGTTGGTTGAGAGAGATATTCTTGTTTTCAATCTTGATATTTTGTAGGAATTTAATGTTGATTCGTAGACAAGGTTCGTATATGTTCGCTGCTACCAAATGTCATGTAGTTACAGGAGAGGTAAAGAATAGTATGGGAATATTTTTATTTGTCTTGGAAATATTAACAAGTCTCTCACACGGACTAGTATAAGTCCCGGGTAGCTACCTCCCTGTCTCGCTATCTGTCTCTCTCTCTCAAATTGCCAAGCCCTTCTCCCGTCACCTGTCTCCTCTGAGGCCTGTCTCCCTCTCGACCTCTCTGTTCTAAGGCTAATCTCCGTCTGAGCTCTCTTTCCTAAATTCTGGTGTAGCAGGGGTGTGTTACGTGTGTTCCTCGTGGATGGACTAGGTCTTTGTTCACGAGAGGACTGCTGACAGCTAATTGCATCATCTCCTTACTGGCCGCTGTCGTCAGCTTTCCTCAGTGTAAGCATGTTTAGCATTGCTCGATTCTCGCAGACACAACACCTCTCATCATCTGACTCCCTGCTTCTATCTATCTATTTATCTATCTTTCTATTATGATTTGTAAATATAATATGGGGTCCTACCACAAAGGTACATTTCACAAGCTATGTAATGTATGTATCTATAATGACATAGACACGTTACAATCACGCATTACATACGTGCAGCGTCATTAGCACTGAAGGAATCCTGCAATATTGCCGGTCGCAAGATGATACACAGTTTATGTCTGCATTTATTTCTGATATTTTTTTTAATTTCTACTATTTTATCAAATTATTTTATTGAATTTTATCCTCTGTATACGGAAATATATTGACAGAACGTTTGTGTGGGGATGCGGGGGGGAGGGGTATGTGGGATGTGCGTGTGGGAAGGGAGGGGTTTGGTGTGTGTTTGTGTGTAGGGTATGTGTGTGTGTCTGGGGGGGGGGGTGCGTGTGCGGAATGTGTGGGGGGTCTGCGTGGGAGGGACAGGTGTGGAGTGTCTGTGCGGTGGGGGGAGGAGTCAGGTGTGTGTGTGTGTGTGTGTGTGTGTGTGTGGATGGGTGGGGGTGGGTTCTTGTATGGTGTGTGTGTGTGTGTGTGTTGGGCATGTGTGTGGGATGTGAAGTGTGTGTGTGGGAAGGGTGAGTGTGAGGTGTGTGCAAGGGTGGGAGGTGGGGTGTATGTGTGTAGTGTGTGTGTGTGTGTGTGTGTGTGTGTGTGTGTGTGTGTGTGTGTGTGTGTGTGTGTGTGTGTGTGTGTGTGTGAAACAACAACAAAAACAGCAGAACAACAGAATTTATGAAGAATGTCACAGACATCATAAGCTTATCAGAGAATAAACTATTAAGATACTACCAAAAAACAATACTACAATTGAGAACGAAAAAAACTGGGCGAATTATTCATGCTAGTGCAAAACACAAGATTAAACAATGAGGATGGAAGCTCTAAATATTCAAGAATATTAGAAATAATTGAAGATCTTAGGAACTACAAAATCATGAAAAGAAAACATAATGAAGACAGCAAAAAAAAAAAAAAAAAAAAAAACTCAAGAATAAAGTGTAAAATTCAATTTTCAACAAAGGCATGGAAAAATTGGAAATGAAGAAACTTTTCAAGTCTTCATATATCAAAGAGAGCATTCCTACTGGATTCAAAAATAAAGAAGCCCCAATGATCGTATATCAGTACGGTCCAACTATAAGAAGAAGATTATTAAACTACGAAAAGACTATTGAAGAATTAGACGTTAAAGAATGGCCAACGCTAAATCATGAGAGCAAGAGTTACGATTCGGTGTTCATTGATGTTCATCATCAGCATGTAATAACAGGTAACCTTGACATAATACAAAATATCAAACTAGAAAATTACTGAAAAAAGGATTGAATTATCGGGAAGCTAGAGGAATCAATTGGAAACAAGTGAGAGAAAATTTTAACATCGCAGTCAAAAAATGTGTTGCAGAATGGTGTAAACTAGAAGAATTTAATGAGTGTTTTATGACGGAATGGAAAGTAAAAGTCATGCAAAAAGTTGACGAAAAAATCTGCAAACTCAAAAAGTACTATTCTAGATGGAGAATGCCAAAACCAGTACTCAAAGATAAGGAAGCATTGAAGGATCTTGAAGACTTGCACGAGTCGTATGTTTTGGTCCCAGTAGACAAAGCACATAATAATATAGCAACCATCTGTAAAGTATATTACATAAAAAAAAAATTTACAAGAATTGGGCATGATAGATCAACAAGTCTCCGAAACATATACAACAGTTAGTAGTAAAGAGAGTACGATAGTTGAAAAGCAGTCATCATACTCATCTAGTCACGGAATCGAGGTAGATGATAACAAAAAATTACCATACATACACAGTATAGTAAAAATGCATAAAAACCCTGTAAAATTCAGATTCCTAATTTCCTCCAGAGTATGTGCAACAAAATCACTGGCAAAGAAACTATCACACATTTATAAATTGATTTACAAGTAGCACGAAAGATATTGTTATAAACCAAATCTGTATACAGGAATCAACCGTATGTGGATATGTGATAACTCAGAAATGTGCAGAAAGGATATTGCTTCCATCAACCACAAAGGAAATGCAAGAAATGTAGCAACATACAATTTTTCAACGTTATACACGAAGATCAAACACGAAGATATAAAAAAAAAGAAGTTGGAATGGACAGTGCAAAAGGATTGAATAAGAATTTGATCGCAGTGGGGTGAACACAAAGGATACTGGGTAAATAAAAGAAATGGCAAAAATCTGATGTTCTCAGAGGATCAGATAATAGATGTGGCAAATTGCCTGGTAGAAAGCTGTCTTTTTACTTGTGGAAATATGGTTTTCAAACAGTGCATAGGAACAGACCCAGCCCCATTCATGGCAAATCTGTACTTATATAGTTATGAATTCAAGTGGATGGAACGAATGTGAAAAGTTCAATATTCAGTAGCGAAGAAATTTAACAAAACTAGACGATTCATTGATGATCTATTATCCTTAAACAATGATGGAGAAATGAATGCAAGAACAAAACAAATATATCCGGAAGCACTAGTATTAAATTTAAGAAAACACCGACCACTACCAAGCAAGCTATTTGGAAATTAATATAAAAATAGAAAACAAAGTTATATCAACAAAACTCTATGATAAAAGAGATTATTGTAATTTTGAAATTATATCATACCCAAATTTGTCGGGAAACATACCTAGAGTTCCAGCGTGCGGTGTATACATGTCTCAGTTGCTACGGGTCGCTAAGGCAAGTACAAATTTGGAAAACTTTACTGCAAGAATCAAACAGATCACAAGAAAATTCCTCAGTCAGGGATTTTTCAAAACAGAATTACGTAAGACATTAAAGAAAACGTATCACCGTCACTATAACTCCTTCCAACACCTGAAAGGAGATATAAATAGCCTCACAAGAGAAATATTTGATTCTGCTACGGATACAATAGTATCCCAGGGCCGTCGACGGGCAGAGAGTGCTCACGGGATCCCCCCCTGGCTCTGTAGTAGATTAAGACCAACAGCCAAAACCACTTATACCTACCAATTTGGAATCAACTGAATGCTACTCAATCGACCATAACAAGAACAAACTATTCCTCTCAATTACAATGACCAGTTACACTATTCCTCTCAATTACAATGACCAGTTACACCTACCAATTGAGACTCAACTGGTTGCGACTTTATCAACGATGACAACAAACCATTACTACCAAACTGAACTCCACTGGAAATGGCATATTCCTCCTATTTTTTCATATATGTGTGTCTGTGTGTGGAGGAGGATGTGTGTGTGTGTGTGTGTGTGTGTGTGTGTGTGTGTGTGTGTGTGTGTGTGTGTGTGTGTGAGGGGGGGATTGGGTGTGTGTGCAAGGTGTGTGTGTGGGGGTGTTCGTATGTGTGGTATGTGTGGGGGGTGCGTGTGAGGGATGTGGGGTGTGGGGTGTGTGTGGGGGGGGTGTAAGATGTGTGTCTCGGGGATGTGAGGGTGTATGAAGAGTGTGTATGTGGGTGACAGGGAGGTGTGATGGTGTGTGGGGAGTGTGTGTGTGGGTGTGTGAGGTGTGTGTCGGGGTTGCGTGAGGTGTGTAGGTGAAAGGGAGTTGTGGGGTGTGTGTTGGGATGTCGGTCGGTGTGTGTGTGTGTGTGTGTGTGTGTGTGTGTGTGTGTGTGTGTGTGTGTGTGTGTGTGTGTGTGTGTGTGCAGGGTGTGGGGTGTGTTTGTGGGTGAATGTGGTGTGTGTGTGTGGAGGGGGATGCGGTGTGTGTGGGGGGGAGTGGGGATGTGTCTGTGGGGGTGGGGATGTATTTGGGGTGTGTGGAGTGTGTGTGGGGGGTGAGGGGGTTGTAAGTGTGGTGTGTGATTGTATGGTGTGTGTGTGTGTGTGTGTGTGTGTGTGTGTGGAATGTGAGTGGGTAGGGTGTATGTGTGAGGGGTGTATATGTGCACGTGTATGTGGGGTGTGGAGTGCTGTGTGCAAGGGATGTGGTGTGCGTGTGGGGGGGGGTGACATGCTTGTATGTAGGAGGTGTGGGGAGTGTGTGTGGAGAGGTGTGGGGTGTGTGGGGGATGTGGGGGAGTGAGTGTGGGATTGTGTGTGGGAGTTAGGATGGGGTGTGTGTTTGGGGTGGTGTCGTGGTGTGTGTGTGCGTGTGTGTGTGTGTGTGTGTGTGTGTGTGTGTGTGTGTGTGTGTGTGTGTGTGTGTGGGTGTGGGTGTGTGGGGGGTTTGTGTGTGGGGGGTTTGTGTGTGGGGGGGTGAGGTGTGGGGTGTGTGTGGGGGGGAGGTGTGGAGTGTGGTGCGAATGTGTGGGGGGTTGGCGTGAGTGTGTGTGGCGGGGTATGTGTGTACGTACATATGGTGTGTGTGTGTGTGTGTGTGTGTGTGTGTGTGTGTGCAGGTGATGGGGAGTGCGTATGTGTGAGTTCTTCCCTTTCCTAATTTTTCTTACTTAATTGTATCTTGAAGGAATGAGTCAAGTTCGTGCTGTCTCGTCCATTAAAGCACTTTGATCATACATATCCTTGAATTTATGATTTTTTTTTTTTTTTTTTTTTTGCACACACCATTACATTTAGTAGTCCATTCCACTGAGCAATTACCCTATGTAGGAAACTGAATTTCCTTACGTCTTTATCACCTCTCCTTTTATGTAGTTTTTTGCAGTTTCCGCTTGCAGATGCTTCCCCATAGATTATATACTCATGTCTATTTGCTCTTTCCCTGAGATGCATTTAATAGCATAATCATGTCTCCTATTTTCCTTCTCTCCTGTAGTGTTGTTAGATTAAATTGTTTCTAGTCTTTCTTCGTAACTTAGATCCCTTAAGCCTGGTACCCATCTTGTAGCGGCCCTTTCTACTTTTTCAGTCTTATCTATGTGTTTTTTGAGATGAGGATTCCAAACTACTGATGCATACTCCAGGGTTGGTCTGATGAACGATGTTATATATCTCAGCATGTCTTCATTTATATATGTGAATGCTAATCTCATATTAGCAAGCATTGTATATATGTTCCGTACCTTCTCACTGATGTGGTCAGCCGGAGATAGTCTGTTGCTGATAATAACTACTAGGTCCTTCTCCGTTTCTGATATGTGTAGGGCTGAACTTCCTAACTTATAATCCCAGTCTGGTCTTTTCCCACTTTTACCAAACTTAATTACATGAAACTTGTCCACATTGCATTCCATTGCCATTTATTACTCCATTCATGAAGTTTATTTAATTCTTCTTGTAGCTCTCTGCAAGAGTCTATGTTAGTAATTTTCCTTTGTATTTTTGCATCATCAGCAAACGTATTTAGATAGCTGCCATTTCCAGTGTTACTCTCTGTGTCATTTGTATGTACTAAAAACATAATTTGTGCCAGCACTGAGCCCTGTAGGACTCCGCTAGTCACTTATCCCTTAGTACTGTTCTCATTTTCCTATTTCTAAGAGAATCTTGTATACAACTCTACAGGTTGCCTTAGATTCCACCTTGATGGTACAGTTTCCATAAAAGTCTTTGGTGTAATATTCAATCAAAAGCTTTCTTGAAATCAAGAAAGATAATGTCCACCCAGCCTTCTCTCTCTCTAATGTTTCTGTAACTCCATCATAGTAGCTTAATAGATTAGAAACACATGATTTTTCATTTCTAAAACCAAACTTCCTTTCTATTATCATACTGTGTTCTTCTTGATGGTTTACCTAAACTTTTCTTATCAGCTTACAACACTGGTCTGTGGTACTGGTCGGTAGTTGAGTGGATTCCGTCTATTCCCTGTCTTGAATAGAGGAACAATGTTTTCTTTCTTCAAAATATCAGGGAGTTTACCATGACCCAAGAATTCCTTGACTATTAAATATAGGGTATACCTAACTCTTTTGCACATTCATGTAGCACCCAACCTGAAATTTCGTCAGGACCATTGCATTTCCTTTGTCTAATTTACTTAACTCTTCCTCTACTTCTTTTTCTGATATCTGTATATCTGGGAATACGTGTAGGATTGCGTATCCCATATCATCTCTCTCAAAATTATTTTCTTCTGTAAAAACTGAATATATTTATTTAGTGCTTTCCAAATATCTTTTTCTTTTGTATAGATGATCCCACCGACTGTAACGGACTGTGTTTTATCTTCAACTTTGGTTTTGCTTCGGATGTAGCTGTGAAATAGCTTAAGTTTTCCACTGCTTTTATTATAATGTCTTCGTCAATTGTGTCTTCTGTATCTACAGTATTCAACAGCAAGTTCCTTATTTATTTTAATTTTTTACAGTCTGTATTAAACCATTTCTTTATTTTCATTTTTTTTTTTTTGTGCTGAGGGATGAAATTTTGGATTCCTACTTCATAAAATTCACAGAATTTTCTATTTATAACGTTTAAATCTTGTCCTGTAAGCTCCTTTTCCCAATCTATTTCTAAGAAGTACTCCTTTAGGTCATGGTAGTTGCCTTTTCATAGTTTAAACTCTTTTTGTAACTCTCATTGCTGTTAACAATGTTATATGCAGTCCTGAATTTCCAATTTAATACCGCATGGTCACTTTTGCTGAATGGATGGTGATACATTATATTGTCAATATCATTTTCTTGCCTAGTAAATATAAGATCTAGTACTAATGGATCATTAAGTCCTCTTTTTCTGATGTTTTTCTTCGCATGTTGTGTTAGAAAAAACTCCTGCACAAGATCCAGGAGCTTTTGATCCCAACAGCATTCGTGACTTCTTACATCTAGAGAATTCCACTTTATATTTTTACTGAAATTTCCGGTTAATATAATTCTTTCAGATTTCTCTTCCATTCTTTGTAGTAATGCTTTTAAACTCTGAATTGTACTCGCTGTCATGTCTTCATATTCGCCTCTTTCTCAGGTGTTTGTTTTGGGTGGCATGTATAAATTAGTCACAGTTACTTTCCCATCAGATGTGTTGATCTCTACTGCAATCAGTTCTACTTGTGAGGGTATATCTAGTTTTATTTCTTTGATATGTAGATTTTTCTTGGCTAATATTGTAATTCTTCCTCCTTGTTATAAATTCCTATATTTTCTCCATATATCGTATTCCTCTATGTTTAGGGTATAGTGTTAATTTTGTTTCAGTAAGGCAAATAATGTGTGGTTCCATTTCTTCGGTATAGTCTTTCATCTCCAATAATTTAGATACCATTC
This sequence comes from Coenobita brevimanus, assembly GCF_032717465.1. Taxonomy (NCBI): domain Eukaryota; kingdom Metazoa; phylum Arthropoda; class Malacostraca; order Decapoda; family Coenobitidae; genus Coenobita; species Coenobita brevimanus. The sequence continues at coordinate 7,148,117 of NC_137052.1, read as the reverse complement.
TATCTACATTTGAGTACATCAACTTAATCATCTTGTTTACATACTTGCTATAGCTTGAGTCTACTACCTTCCTTCTTTTTATTCCCAGCTGGTTATGTATATACCACTTTCGTACCTGCAATCCAATCACTTTGTACAAAAAAAGTTACTCTTCTCTTCCTTTGATCTTTCCTCATTCTTTGTTTTTGTTTCCTCCCTCATCTCCTATAGTGTTCCCAATTCCTCTCGAGTTAGGCATCTTTTTATCCATACTTTTTAAAATTCCTTTTCTTAATGAGTTTGTCGGCATTTTTTAATATTTCCTCTACAGTGTTTGCACTCTGGAAGGTTACTTTCAGAAACCTTGACTTACTTCTTTCGTATTTCTCTAGCCTTTTATGTTCTTCTATATCTTTATCACACATATCCTCTGATACTTGCGTCAATAACTTTGTTATATTTTCCATCTCCTTTTTGTCCCTTGAGATTTTTTTTTCTCACCTAAGCCACTGATTACTATAGAAATGTCAATCTCTACACTTCCCTGACTAATTTTGGGTTGTTTTTAATAATCTTTTTTTTTTTACATCCTTTCTTACGTTTTTTTTTTCTTTTACCTTTGTATCTAATTCATTCTTTACTTTCACCATATCAGCATACGTAGTTTGTACCTCATCTTTGCAGTTTCTCACCATTTCATTTACCTGTGTTACCTTCTCTTCAGTACTAATACTTTCGTCTATCAGTCTGCTTCCTTGCCTGATTATCTCCGTATCATTCCTGAAATCATACATAATTCTCTCATGGTTGACAACTGTACATTCCACTTCACTAGTCTTCGTTCTCAATGAATTTACCTCAGCTGATAGTTCCTCTACTGTTGTGGCTTTTCTGTTTATTTCCTTTATTAATTCTTCATTAATTCCTTCTGTCTTGCCTAGCTCATTCTTTATTTTGTCGATATCCATTTCAAAAGATGGTTCTAGTCTATTTACTTTTTCAACTAACGTATCGTTAGTGTCCTTTTCAGCCAGTACTGGGCAGAAATCTTCGTCCTGTTTTTTACCTTTGTCTCTTCTCTTAGCACCTTCTAAAGGCATCTTTCTAAAATATGAAGCCATCTTAAAGAAAAGATAATCTCTGCTTAGAGTTGTTGCATCACTCTGCCCTCTGCTCGCCTTGGAGTTGTCTTCCTACTGCAAGGAAACTCAGCACATTCCTGGACACCGATTTATCGATGTTTACTTACTTTAGGCTGCACATTTTTGCTACTATTTATTTTACTATGTTGGATCATCACTTAAATTAGCCTAAACGAGCTTGACCCATAAACTGATACAACTTAAGTATCCCCAGTGTGTGTGTGTGTGTGTGTGTGTGTGTGTGTGTGTGTGTGTGTGTGTGTGTGTGTGTGTGTGTGTGTGTGTGTGTGTCGGGGGGTGTATGTGTGTGTGGGGGGGGGAATGTCTGGTTTGTGGTTGCGGGGTATGGGGTATGTACCCGTGCGTGCGTGAGTGCGCGCTCACACGCATACATGTGTGTGTTGATTCTTTTAGGTAGTCTTTTCTATGTATGTTTCTTATTGATTTATTTTCACTCATTTTAACTTTAGTTTTCCTTTCTCTTTTACATTAACAGTTGTTTCTTTAATTTTTAATTGCTTAGATTTTAAGGCCTTTTTTTTTGTGTGTGTACGTTCTCTTTTTTTTTTTTTTTTTTTTTTTACTGTATTTTTTAGGCTAATGTTTCATGTAATATCAACGGGAAATTCTCTAATGTAGAAAAAAAAAATTTTCCAGTCTCATATTTTAGCAGTTTTCCGTCCATATTCATTACTATCATTATTAGCATTAGTATCAGTGTTAGTATTATTTATCATTCATTTATTCATCATCTAATCCTGTGTTGCCTCCTGAGAAGCATAGGAGCCCGGGGCTAGGCAATTTGGTCTTGACCTTTAAGATGACAGTGACCAGTCTCACTCATCCGTGGGTGGCATTACATGAGCAATAAACCCCAACCATCCTTTGGATATAAACCTACACAGGATCAATCCGATTGGAGCGCCTTAATTACCCATTAAACCACCAGGCGCCATAATTTGGTTATATGGTTACCACCCAGCATAGTACAGTAAATGGTTTCCTGGTGTACAGGAAGTTTCCTGGTGTACAGGCTTGTCACTCAGTGTAGTCACCCGTAGGCAGAAGGATGAGGAAAGAATGAAGGAAAGAAAGACAGAAGAGGGAGTGTAAAGCCACCCGTAGTTAGAAGGAAGAGGAAAGCATGAAAGAAAGAGAGACAGAAGAAGGCAGGAAGGAAGAGAGGAAAGGGCAGAAACCCGAGAGCAACACTACATCGAGTGAGTGGATGGTGAGCGCCTCCACCTACCACCAATTATTATTATTATTATTATTATATGACATGTATTTTACGTAATGATTATCTTACTTAACATTTCTAGTTTTAATAGAGGGTGAGCAACAGCTATAAGGAACATACTGACTGTAGGATGGTTTCTTGCTCTCCTTGCGTACTGGATCTTTACTCTAAAGAGGAAGCACAGTATTAATCAATATAATACGAATTTTATTTTTTTCCAGTGTAACTGTATAATCGTTGTCTATAGTCATTATATATTGTATTGCCAATATGTAAGGAACATTGAGGGCTGATAGACTGATTGCCTCTGCCCGCTATCCAGCGACGGTGTCTGTCATGCAGGTAACATCTCAGCTTGCTGTTAAACAATAGTGCATCAAAGGCAAAGTTCAATACAGCGTTTTATGTAGCTTTTACTTAATACACACATGCACGTATGCCTCTATACTGCTTTCTTATGATGGTGGTGGTAAGAAGGTCATAAAACCTGACAATGGAATTTTATAAGTCCAAGTCTTCTCCTGGAATACAGTCTTCAATATTGTACGTTGCATCCCTCAGGCTGGAAGGATCAGACTCACTGGCGGCGTGCTGATGGTGGTGGGAGGGGCCGCAATGCTCCTAGAAACGGCCCTCACCTCCTGCCAGACCAGTCGACGCGGGTGGCAGTGATAGCTGGACAGTTGGCAACACTACCCTGCCGTGTTGCTAACCCCAAGGGAAGAGCGGTGAGTGTTGGCATATTGGCCTGTGTTGGGCTGTGTTGTGATGTATTAATGAAATGTGATGTGTTGTGTTTCTGAGTTGGGTTGGACTGTATTTTTTTTGGGGGGTTGGATTGGTTTGTGTTCGGATGGGTTGTGCTGGAGTGGGTTTGGTTTGGAAGCAATGTGATGTGTTGTGTAGTGCCAGAATGTGCTGGGTGAACTGGATTGGACTGAATTGTGTTAAGTGAGTTGTGTTGGCTTTTGTTAGACTGGGTTGGATTGGTATTGTTATATTGTGTTGGATTTGAATGGGTTCTGTTGGGTTGGGTTGTTTAGCTTTGTTGGGATGGGCTGGACTGAATTAAGTTTTGTTGAGTTGGGTTGGGTTGGGTTGAGTTGGGACGGGTTAGGTTGGGTTGAGTTGGGTTGGGTTGAGTTGGGTTGGGCTGGGTTGAGTTGGGTTGGGTTGGGTTGAGATGAGTTGGACTGAGTTGAGTTGGGTTGAGTTGGATTGAGTTGAGTTGGGTTGAGTTGGATTGAGTTGAGTTGGATTGAGTTGAGTTGGGTTGAGTTGAGTTGGGTTGGGTTGAGTTGGGTTGGGTTGGATTGGGTTCGGTTGAGATGGGTTGGACTGGACTGGATTGGATTGGAATGGTTGTGTTGAGCTGAATTAGGTTGTACTGAGTGGGCTGTTTTAATCTGGGTTGTGTTGTGTTGCATATGACTGGGTTGTGTTGTGCTGTGTTAGATTAGATTTTTTTTTTTATAACAGAACAGTGGAAGGAAAAAAATGAATAAAAAAATAATACATACACCAGATTACTGGTGTCTTCCATTCATTAAAAATCTGTAACAGTTAGACTTGAACAGCTGTAGGTTGAAGTTTGGAGGGAAACAGCTCTGGGGAAGCGAGTTCCGAAAAGATGCAGTTCTGGGAATAAAAGATTTCTGATAGATGGAAGTTCTTCAATATGGCAGTGTGACTTCCAGTCCTGAGCTCTACCAAATGCCCGTGTAGCACAAGGGAAGGCATGGACAGGTGGCACAATGGATGCAACTTCGTCTGAGCATTGGCCATAAAAATATCTGTAAAGTAATACAAGGGAGGCAACATTCCTTCTTACCTTTGGGGGAGGTGGTTTATTTATAATAGCAGGGTTATTAATAATTCTAACAGTTTTGTTCTGAATTTTATCAAATTGTTATAATGCAATCCCTCCACATCCATTCCACAAGGATGAGCAATATTCCAGCTGAAAGTGCACATGACTCTTTTAAAAAATAGCTAACTGCACGTCAGTGAAGAAGCTACGAACTCTACAATAATCCGATTTTTTTTCTAAAGGGGTTTTAGCAAGTGATCTGGCATGAAAGGTCCAGGTAAGGACATTGTTAAGTGAAACATCTAAAATTTCAATACTTTTGGAGATAGGAATATTAGCAGTATTGAAGATAATACCAGAATCTAGCAATATCTGTCTTTCAGTAAACTGTGCATATCTGGATTTACTATCATTAACTGAGACAAGGTTACTTTGTCCCCATTCAGTGATCCTAGATAAATCTTGATTTATGGTGATGGCTGTACGGAGTTGTGAGTTAGAGATATTAAGCTCTGTGAATGGGTGTTTAAGTGTGAATGAACTGTGGAGTGTTGAGTCATCTGCATATGAATGGATGGGATTATGGGTGACATATAAGAGATCATAAATATGAATTAGGAATAGGGTTGGGGCCAGACCTCATCCTTGTGGCATGCCGGCGTTAACTGAGTGGAAATTGAAAAAAAAAAAATCTACTTTTACTCTTATCTTACTGTCGTTGAGATAGGAGAAAATCAGAGGAACAAAAGACGTTAGTTGGGTTAGTCTGTGTGGTGTTGCGATGTTGGTGTACCAGTAGTGATGTGCCATTCGTTGTGTAAAAACGCATAAAAAAGTGCCTGTGGGAACCACGTAATTCCAGCCATGGCAATTGAAGGAGAGTCGACCAATAATCAAGAAAGGAAACTAATGTATGATTCAGCGTTATTCTTTTATCCCTTCTAATACTAAATGGTTCCAAAAGCAAAATAAATTATCTGGCGTAAGACAGAATAAACTATCTAGAAGAGACCAGTGCCATTTGATATTTTTATTTCGAAGGTCGGAACTCACGAGGAAAGTGCTCCTAGCAAAATTAAGTTGTTATCCGTCATGGTTATATTTATGGGCAAGAGGTGGCCTAGTATTCCACTTCACACTTAGGGCATGTTCGTCACTTTCCTCCCTAACTATTATTTCAAAAAATCAGATATATAAGACCAGAGAAACATACCAGGCGAGGACTTTGATGATGGTTGCAGAGAGAGCGGACGTCTGCTGAACTCTCCTCCAGATTCTAGGGCTGCCCCACCGGAAATAGTTTTTTTTTGCATTTTTCCCTAGTAAAGTTAGGTTAGCTAGTTCTCATATTCCTCCTTACCCACGCTAGAGATATAGTAGATGTCTGTATCTGTTTCCTGAGACTGCCTTTGCTTACTCGCCTCTGGAGTGTACCCCTCACTGATCGCTCTGGGGTGTGAGACATACACAGGTGCATCCTCCCGAGAGTGGTTTGAGAGGGTAATTTCAGCCTAGGTGCGTTTTCCCCGGGTACTCTGTCCCTTGCTCATTCTTCTCTTTCTTCCCACTTCCCCCTCACGGGGGAAATGGTAACTATGGCGGACACCCCTGCTGCCTCCTCTTCCTTCAGGGGGGGGAGGTAGTCCTGACCGACCCCTGACTGATCAACAGACGGACTGTCCCCCGACTGAACGGCCCCAGACATGATCTCTGGAGATCAATGTAAAATGCATCATTTGTTTTGATCCATGCGGTTGGTTCTACTCCCCTGCCCAGCCTCAATCCCTTCATCATCAAGAAGGTGATTGGTGGGTGTGCAGGTGAGTAGAACAAGTGAAAAATCTTGCAAGTGGAGATCTCTTGGTAAAGATGATAAATTCTGCCCAGGTAATGGATTTGCTGAAACTGAGCAAGTTCCACTGTTATGATGTCCAGACAATGATCCCCCATTCCATGAATTCCTGCAAGGGTGTTATCACCTGCAGGGATCTTGTGCTTATGGAGGAGGAAGAAATTGTACAGGAACTTGCTCAGCAAGATGTAATAGAGGCGAGGTGTATTACTAGATTCTCGGAAGGCAGGAGGACGGAGACCGCAACCGTTATCTTGACTTTTGGTAAAGTATCTCTTCCAGCTAATGTGAAAGTTGGATACGAAATTGTCAGTGTCAGACCATACATCCCAAATCCCCTTCATTGTGCAAAATGTCAGATCTATGGACATCATGAAAAGACTTGTCGATCATCTAACGTAGTATGTAGCCAGTGCGCGGCTGTAGGACATTCTGCTGACCACCTTACATCTGAGACTGACTGTTGCTTTCACTGCTGGGGTGCTCACCCCACTACCTCTCGGGTTTGTCTCAAGTGGAAGGAGGAGAAAGAGGTCTGCACAGTGAAAGCAACGGAGGTTATATCCTTTTACGATGCTAGGAAGAAAGTGAAGGAGTTGCATGCAACTCCCAAACCTAATATCTCCTGTGGATCGGCGGTTGTGTCCCGTCCTGTGATGTGCACCGTGGAGACACAGACTGACCTTATATTCGCTCCCCATGCCCCACGCCCTACCTCTCAGTCCAAGCCTTCTGTACGTTCCAACCCTTTTACAGACATTCCTGTTGCTCCTTCATACTCTCAGGCTGCCGCTGCTCCTTCACAGTCAGTGCCGCAAAAACAGAAGTCTGACAAGCCTGGCAAGATTAATTTGACCACCCTCACCAAACAGTCATGTCCTCATGTCCTTCCCGTTCCTGGTCCAGTGAGGGAGAGAAAGAATAGCTCTTCCTCCTTGGAGTCTGGGAGCCTTGTTATTGACGAAAATATGGAAGTCTTCATGAGCAAGCACCGGGAAAGGTCCCCCGGTAGCCATTTGCTTGGTCACAGGGAGCATAAAAAAAACAAGCATACTGGCCACCCTCGTAAATTTTAAACCGCCGCATTCACTGTATTAATGGAATTGTAGAGGCGATGGGAATAAGTTACAAAATATAGCAATCTTGCTTTCAATACACAGGCCAGACGTTATTTTTTTTACAAGAGACGCACCTGGAGGATCATCCTGATCCTCCACAGTTAAAACACTACCATTCATATAGAAGATATGAAGGTCACGGAGTTGCCATATACACACACAAATCACATCCACAAACGGAAGTGATTCTAAATTCTACTCTGGAAGCTGTCACGTGCAGAGTAAAATTTAACAACACGTATCTGTCTATTTGCTCTCAGTACTGTCCTCCACATGGCCTCATTGATAGTGATGCTTTAAATTCACTATTTGAACATCTTCCTGGAAATAAGTTAGTGTTGGGCGACTTTAACGCCCATCACTATCAATGGGGTAGCTTGAGGATCGATGGTCGTGGGGAACAAATAGCCGACCTAATATTACAGTCCAACCTCTGTCTTCTGAATGATGGTAGAGCGACTCGTGTAGATGATCATACTGGTAACTTATCGGCCATTGACTTATCTTTGGCCTCCCCTGGTATACATCAAGATTTTTCTTGGGACCCTTATGACGACTCCTTGGGAAGTGATCATTTACCCATCTGTCTTTCTTATACACATGACATCATTTCGGACCCTCCACCTCCAAAATTTAACTATAAGAAAGCAGATTGGGGATCCTTCTCAAGGATCGCAAATTTAGATATATCTGGGGAGACCATGGATGTTAAGGTCGAAAATTTAACCAAATCCATATTATATGCAGCTGAGGCTGCTATTCCCAAGACTTCTACAGTTCATGCAAAGCATAGAGCACATTGGTGGACGCCGGATTGCCGACAAGCATTAAGGAAACGCAATAGGAGATACAGGATTTTTGATAATCAGCCCACTGAGGAAAATTTTATTGCATACAAACAGGCACGGGCTGAGGCAAGGAGAATAATAAGAAGGGCCAAACGTGACTCCTGGTGGTCCTTTGTGTCCACAGTGACTCATACTACACCATTAAGTAAAGTCTGGTCCACCAAAAGAATATTAAATAATAAAGGCCCATACTTCCCTGTCACCACCGTGCAGGTGAACAACACCATCTATGACGAGCCCGTGGACGTTGCTAACATCCTCGCCAGGAGTTTTTCTCATGTAAGTAGCTCAGCCAATTATGATCCCGTTTTCAACATCATAAATGCATGGCTGAGCTACAGATCAAAGACTTTGCCACATAAGACGTAGACTTCCTGTACAACTAAGAGTTTACGCTAAATGAACTGCTCCTTGCCCTTAAATCCTGTAAGGACACCAGCCCTGGACCAGACACAATCACGTACATCCAGCATCTTAATCAGGACAACCTGATTAAGATGTTAGCATTGTACAATGAGATTTGGGCGTCTCAAACGTTCCCAAACTCATGGCACTTTGCGCACGTCATACCGATACCCAAAGAGGCTGGTCATCTTATGAATCCCACTTCATTTCGTCCTATTGTGTTGACTTCTTGTCTATGTAAGGTCATGGAACGAATGGTAAACAATAGGCTTCTTTTTGTTTTAGAGTCGAAGAATTTGTTAAATGATCAACAATGTGGCTTCCGTAAATACAGAAATTCACTAGATCATTTAATGAATTTGGAGCACTGTATTTCAGAGGCATTTGCCAATAAAGAATTCATGATAGGGGTGTTCTTGGACATCCATAAGGCCTATGACATGACATGGCGACACGGTATACTAATGAAGCTATATGTTTGTGGTTTAAGAAGAAATTTGCCTATTTCTATTTCAAGTTTCTTAATGGACAGGACTTTCTCTGTCAAATTGCCCCATAACGTAACATCGGATATATTTATCCAGGATAACAGGGTGCCACAAAGAAGTGTGCTTAGTCCCACCTTATTTAACATTATGATCAAGGATATTCTGTCATCAGCTCCCATCCCGAGGAATCTTAAATACTCGTTCTATGCTGACGATTGTGCAATATGGCACTCTTCCCGTAATGCATAATTTTCGGCTGGGTGGATTCAAGCAGCCCTTGACTCCGTCCACCAATGGGCCTTGCAGTGGGGATTTAAGTTTTCCGTCCCTAAATGTGCCGCTGTAGTTTTTATAACTCATAACGTACCTAATTTGTGCTTAACTTTGGATAATCAGGCAGTACCTTTTTAAAATTCTGTAAAGATTTTGGATTTTAATCGTCGTTTGAACTTCAAAATTCATGTTAATAATTTGCTTGCTCACTGTGATAAACCGTTAAATGTCCTCAAGCACCTAGCGGGTACCACATGGGGTGCCGACAGAAAATCTTTATTAATGGTGTATAAGTCCCTTATTCGATCGATGCTAGACTATGGCGCACAGGTGCATGGCTTGGCATCCGATGCCGCGCTGAAAGGATTGGATGTGTTGCAGAATAAATGTTTGCGAATGTATCTTGGAGCCGTCCGGGGTACCCGTGTAGCTCGTATGGAAGTGGTGGCGAATGTGCCTCCCCTCCGTGTTCGCCGTGACCACCTGGCTTTGTCCATTGGACGACGAACACTTAGGAAAAGTAATATCGGTAATGTGGCCTGTACCCCCCTGCGTCAATACCACCACCTTATGCGGGAGGTGCGTCGGTCACTTGCCGTTTGCCTCCACTTAGTGACTCAGGAGCTTGATGTGGACCTCAGTGACTGTAACAAGTTGCTGATTAAAAATATAGCGCCTTGGGAGCCACCTGGCTTTACTGTTGATGTAACATGGCTCCCAGCACCTAAGACCAAGGCGCCGGGGGCTGAGGTTCACCAATTGTTTCGTAATATCATCATTCTTCACTTGGGTTCCCACCACTTGTACGCCTTCGGCTGCAAGTCGAGTGAATGTGTGGGTGCAAGTGTGTGGTCGACTGAATGTGCCCTCAGGTATTGGTTGCCGACTCATACATCTGTGTTTACCTCTGAACTTTTTGCTATTGACCAAGCCATAGACTATACTCTCAATTCTAGGCATGACTCATTTGTCATATTTTCGGATTCAAAATCAGCCCTTCAGGCAATTGCATCTTGTACTACGGACTCTCACGAGATCCAGGGCCGCATTGTTAATAAGTTGCATTCATGCAACAAGTCATTCACGCTGATCTGAGTGCCTGGTCATTGTCGTATCTACGGCAATGAGCAGGCTGACTTACTTGCAAAGTCGGCTGTAGAGCTCGAGGAGACTTGGGACGTTCCTTGTGATCTACAGTCGAGTCTCTCTCTCGGAAAGAAATCAATAAATCTTCTGTGGCAAGGTCAGTGGATCAGACTAAATATTCGAACGTGTAAGTCGTGACTGGGCGACTGGGACACTGCCAACCGTCCCAGTCGCCTGGAAGAAAAAGTGTTGGCTCGATTACAGCTTAATGCCACCATGTTAACGCACATGAAACATTATATGGAAAGACGATTCCCACCGCACTGTGACATCTGTGATACGGTGTTATCTATCAGTCATATCATCCTGCACTGTAGGCGATTTATTCATGAACGCGCTTCATTTATAATTTACTGCAGCGCAGCAGACGTCCCCTTCACCCTTTCCACCATCCTGGGTGATGGGGACATTGTTATGACTGATAAATTGATGGCTTTCTTGAGTGAGACCAGACTGATCAGAGTGATGTGACTTTTTTACTATATGGTTTTGGTTTTTATCGATTGTAGATATGCATAAATTGTACTATTAATTAGGGTTGACAGTTGACATATTTGAAATAGTTCCTCCTCCCACTGATCTATTTCTAATATTGATGTCCCCTACATTAAACACCGTTCCTCGACTGACAGTCACCAGCTGATGAGTGCAAGTGTGCAATATAGAAAGGTATTGGGCACTTGCAGTCGATGGTGGTCTGCTGGGAGAGGTTCTTCCCTTTTTGTACGTATTATGTAAATCCATTATATCATCTTGATTAAGTTGTCCTAATTAGGGCCGACAGCTGACGTATAGTGAATTGTTCCTGACTCGTCTAGTTCCCTTCCATATATTGATGTCCCCTATATTAGGTTGTGCCTCGACTAACAGTCAGCAGGTGATGAGTGCAGGTATGTAATGTAGAAAGGCATTACATGTCCGCAGTCGATGGTGTTCTGTTAGTCGAGGTACTGTATGTTTACCATTAGTGTAGGTGTAGCTATTTGTCTCTGTAGGATTTAGTATAGGTTAGCGATTTGTCTGTTAGGTGATTAGTTTTAGGCTCTTTAGATTAGGTTTTTCTTTATAAGGTCTAAAAAATATAAAACCAAGAAAAAATAAAAAAATACAAAATACGAAAAAATGAAATAAAAATTATTATACATATATATATATATATATATATATATATATATATATATATATATATATATATATATATATATATATATATATATATACGTGTGCATGAAAGTGTGTCTGTATATATGCATGGAAGTGTGTGTGTGTATGTATGTATATATATGTTTGTATATATATCTATATATGATTATATGTCTATCTATCTATATACCTAGGCTGCTTCCCCCAAGGAAAGGGAGGTAGCCGAGACAGGACGACACACTCCCCATTTACTCGTCCATTCAAACACATTCATTCGCATCTTAGCCCCAAGGGAAGAACGGACAGATCCTCATCGCACCACACCGCACAAGGGTCAACTGCGCAATGCAATCAGTAACATCTGCAGCAGGGCCTGACAGCAGAGCTGGTTTACCCCTGCCACATCATAACAGACCCATCCCCTTACCCGCACCTGACCTGACTAGCTGATCAGACCAAATACGGGAGAATATCCCCTCAGGGCTGCGTCATCACTTATTCATTCACAATTTCTCTCCATTTATTTCTGTCACGCACAGCCACTCTTCCTTGCTCAACAGACATCTCTCTCGCATCCAGTACTCTCTTCACACTGTCCATCCATCCTATTCGTGGTCTTCCTGTCAGCCTTACACCTCTCATATCAGATCTAGTTATCTTTTTCACCAATCGCTCATTATCCATTCTCTCCATATGCCCAAACCATCACAACACCCTCTGCTCAACTCTACCAGCCATCTCCCGAACAACTCCAGTTCTCCTTCGCACTTCATCATTTCGCACCCGATCCATACGCGTCACTCCACACATACTCCTCAGACACCTCATCTCCATTACATTCAAACTTTTCCTCTCTGCTACACCCATATTCCATGTTTCAGCCCCATATAATGCAGTCGGTACCACAACACCCTCATACAACCTTCTCTTTACATCCATTTTAAGCGAACGACATCTAAACACTTTTTTCATTCCTCCCACCACCTTTCCTACTTCATTTATTCTGAACTTCACTTCTGCATCTATTCTTCCATCCACAGCAACATGTGACCCTAGATATTTAAAACACTCTACCTCCTCAAGCAACTCGCCATTCGAAGCTATATTCATCCCCCTACCATCTACCAACCTCGTACACTTCATCACTTTACTCTTATTCTCATTTACTTTCAATTTCCTCCTTTCACACACCCTTCCAAACTCCTCTACCAACTGTCTCAATCTCTCCTCTGAATCAGCCACCAGTGCAGTATCATCTGCAAACAGCAGCTGCTTCAGATTTCACTCTCCACCATCAACATTCACCAGACTCAGACCTCCACCTAAAACTCTTGCATTCACCTCCCTTACAACACCATCCATGTAAATATTAAACAACCAAGGCGACATCACACATCCCTGTCGCAGCCCCACTCTCACAGGAAACCAGTCACTCACAGCATTTCCCACTCTTACACATGCTCTACTCTTTACATAAAAACTTTTCACCCCTTTTAGTAACCTACCATCAAGTCCATACAATCTTAAAACAGTCCACAAGGCCTCCCTATCAATTCTATCATACGCTTTCTCTAAATCCATGAATGCCCAAAACACATCCTTGCCTTTCGCTAAATACTTTTCACACACTTGTCTCACAGCAAACACCTGATCCACGCATCCCCTCCCTCTCCTGAAGCCACACTGCTCTTCACCAATCACTCCCTCTGTACCCTATCTAACTCTCATAATTAACACTCTACCATAAACCTTACCTACAACACTCAACAGACTTATACCCCTAAAAGCTAGTACATTCATACTTATCACCCTTGCCTTTATACAACGGGACCACATAAGCACTTGCTCAGGCAATTGGCACCATACCTTTCTCAAAGCACACATTGAACAATCTTACTAACCAGTCAACAATGGTCACTCCACCACCCTTCAGGCATTCCACAGCACACCCATCCATACCAGCAGCTTTCCCTGTTTTCATCTCCTTTCCTGCCTTCTCCACTTCCTCCTTCGTGATCAAAGAATCATTCACCTCTCCCAACACATTTATTCCTTGCACCCTTCCATCTGCCACAATCTCAGCCACCCTTTCCTCCTCTACATTTAACAATCTTTCAAAATACTCTGCCCATCTCTTCCTTACTGCATCCATCTCAATTAAAATCCTTCCATCCTCTGCTTTTACTCGTTCTTCCTTCCCAGACTCTCCCTTTCGCACCCTTTTCACCTCCTTCCAAAACATTTTCTTATTCTGTTGAAAATTCTCTATAAGCCACCTACCCCACCTCTCATCTGCCGCCACTTTAGCATCACGCACAGCCCTTCTCGCCCTATTCCTCTTTTTCCTTATACCTTTCATATGACATCTCATCCTTCCTCTGCAGCCACACTTCATATGCACGTCTCTTCTCAGCCACAGCCATACTTACTTCCTCGCACCACCATTCACTTCCTTTTCTTACACCACCACCCACACGTCTCACACCACACACCTCTTCTGCATGCCCCACCACAGCACTCTTAAACAACTGCCATTCCTCCTCCACACTGCCATTTTCCTGATCTTTCACTGCGTTCCACTCATCTTTCAATTTCTCCTGATGCTCTATCTTTTTCTCTCTTTTATCCAACTCACTCACTTTCAAAACCTCCCTGCCACACCTAACCCTCCTAGCTCTCACCCATCTCTTACCTACTCTTAACTTTCCCTCCACCAGGTAGTGGTCAGACATACCTCCACCCTCCCCTCTCAGAACTCGCACATCCAACAATCTTCCTATTACATTCCTAGACACAACCACATAGTCCATCAAAGCTCTATCAACAACCCTTCCACCCTCCTGTCTCACCCATGTATACTTATAAATATCTTTCTTCTCAAACAGCGTATTTCCAATCACCATCTCTCGCTCAACACACATCGCTATCATTCGTTTCCCATTTTCATTTCTTCCAGGCACACCATGCATACCAACTACACCTACAACTGCTACATTTCCCACTCTAGCATTCAGATCTCCCATCATTACCACATTCACATTCGCTCCAAAACTCTGCAGACACTCATCAACATCATTCCAGAAAGACTCCCTTTCTTCTTCATCCCTTTCACTACCAGGCCCATATGCACTCACAAACACCCACAACTCACGTTCAAATTTCGCTTTCACCCACATCAGTCTCGATGACACCTCCTTCCATTCAATCACACACTGCTGTACTTCCGGACTCACTAACAAGGCCACACCTTCTCTTGCCCTTCCTCTATCAACACCTGACAATCTTCCATTCACACTTCCAAACATAGACTCACCCTTCCCTTTCATCTTCGTTTCACTCAAAGCTAACACATCCAACTTTCTTCTCACAAACATTCTTCCAATCTCCTCCCTTTTAGCCTCAACTGTACTACATCCACGCACATTCATAGACCCAATCTTCAGGGTACGGGGATAACTCCATCCCCCATCCCTTTCTCTGGCCTGTCTCTTTTTAGGAACTAAAAAACAGAGGAGGGGGCTCCTAGTCCTCTCACCCCGCCCCTTTTAGTCGCCTTTTACGACACGCAGGGAATACGGTGTGGCAGTATTCTTCCTAACACAACCTGGCCGCAGAGTAGTAGTACCACCCCATAGTGCGGCCAGATTGTGTCCCCCCCACCGTATATATATATATATATATATATATATATATATATATATATATATATATATATATATATATATATATATATATATATATATATACGGCCTTAATGACCAGGAGCTTTGGCCTCAATGGTCGATAGCAAAAAAAAAAAAAAAAAAAAAAAAAAAAAAAAACAGGCCTCTCACTCTGGGAATCATCTAGCAGAGGGAAGGGAAACAAAAAGAAAAGGTGAAATATTAAGACAAACTTTTGTCCCCGGGTGTAAAACTGCGTCATAAACCCATAGTCCTGAATGTGAATGTGTGAGAGTGCAATGTGACGGGCACTACAGTCCCGTAGACTTGTCGTCTATGAGGCTCTCTACACCTTTCATACTGGTTTATCTTAGTTTATGGCACATTAATATTCATTATTTATTATTGATAGAAACACTACCCATACTAAAGAGTTGTAAAAAGTGTTCAGGAGAATGTAAAGTTACAAGAGAATGCAATGTGTACAAGAACGTAAATTTTACATGAGAATGTAAAGTGTACACGAGAATGCAAAGTGTAAAGGAGATTGTGAATTGTACAAGAGAATAAGCTGTACAAGAGAATGTAAAGTGTATCAGAAAATGCAAAGTGCACAAGAGAATGTAAAATGTACACGAGAATATAAAGTGTACAAGAGAATGTAATGTACAAAATGTGAGTAGCACAGAAGAGAATGTAAAATGCACACGGTGCCTGCAAAGTGTGTAACACCCACGCCCTACCACTGGTCAGTGACAGAACATTTAACTTTTTCCTTTGACCTTTGGTGTCAACCGATTCTCAAAATCAAATTACTTCATTCGTGCCTGACCCTCAGCCCTTCCACCAAGTTTAATTCAAATCAGACAATAACAGAGCTGATCTTACCCTGTGACCTAGACTATTTACTTATTTTTATCTTAAATGAATGTCTTCATCCTTATTTGACCTTCAGCATTTCCACCAAGTTTGGTCCAACACTAACAGAAAAGTTTTGTATAGTAATGTAAATCCTTTTGACACTGACCTGTGACCATGATGCGTGACGGATTGCCCTGGAAGTTGAATCTTTCCATCCATTTGTTACCCTCAACCATATCTGTTGAGTTTGATCTCAATCGAATAAAAACTGTTAAAGATGACATTGCCATTTGACTTTCACCTTTAATCTACTAGTTTCAGAAACAACATGACGCCTCGTTGGATGACTCCTAATCCTTCCACCGAGTTTAAATTAAAATTGGATCAAAACTATTTGAGTTGCAATGTCCAGACAGATAGAAACACAGACAAACACGCACACACCGAGCAAACCAACGAAGCAACTGTACCACTCGCTCTTGAGTGTTAATATGCTAGCATAAATTGCTAAGGAAGAGGTGCTACGAAGGCTCCTGCTCTGCCGCCTAGAATATGCCCCAAAGACAAGGTGACTCAAAGTACCGGCGCGATGCAGGTGTGACGGTGAGGCGCCTGCGTAGTACTTCTCATTAGCGATTTGTTTTGTATATAACACCCGAACAGTATCTCCTCCGTGCCGCTTACATCGTTT
Source organism: Coenobita brevimanus (assembly GCF_032717465.1). Classification (NCBI taxonomy): domain Eukaryota; kingdom Metazoa; phylum Arthropoda; class Malacostraca; order Decapoda; family Coenobitidae; genus Coenobita; species Coenobita brevimanus. Next base: position 7,131,459 of record NC_137052.1, on the reverse strand, counting down.
TTATATAGACACAGTATACATCAAAGACAAACAAAAGGATGCTGAAGTGAAAGTTGCAAAACAAATCGCTAAGTGAAAGGTGTTACGAAACCTACAATGTCACTTAGAATGAATATACTGCAGAGGTAAGTGTTAACATAGAGACATGTGTGAATATATTGTAGAGGTAAGTGTTAATATAGAGACAGGTGTGAATATACTATAGAGGTAAGTGTTAATATAGAGAGGTGTGAATATATTGTAAAGGTAAGTGTTAATATGGAGGTAAGTGTGAGTATATTGTAAAGGTAAGTGTTAATATGGAGGTAAGTGTGAATATATTGTAGAGGTAAGTGTTAATATGGAGGTAAGTGTGAATATATTGTAAAGGTAAGTGTTAATATGGAGGTAAGTGTGAATATATTGTAAAGGTAAGTGTTAATATGGAGGTAAGTGTGAATATATTGTAAAGGTAAGTGTTCATATAGAGACAGGTGTGACTATACTGAAGAGGTAAGTGTTAATAAACTGTAGAAGTAAGTGTTGATATAGAGTTAAGTATGAATATACCGTAGAAGTAGGTGTAAATATACTGTACAGGTAAGTATGATTATGCTATAGAGGTAAGTGTGAGTATACGAGTACTATAGAGGTAAGTGTTAATATAAGAGGCGAGCGTGAATACACTGTAGAAGTAGGTGTGAATATACTGTAGAGGCAGGTTTGAATATACTGAAGAGACAAATGTGAATATACTGTAGAGGCAGGTGTGAATATACTGTAGAGGCAGGTGTGAATATACTGTAGAGGCAGGTGTGAATATACTGTAGAGGCAGGTGTGAATATACTGTAGAGGCAGGTGTGAATATACTGTAGAGGCAGGTGTGAATATACTGTACAGGCAGGTGTGAATATACTGTAGAGGCAGGTGTGAATATACTGTAGAGGCAGGTGTGAATATACTGTAGAGGCAGGTGTGAATATACTGTACAGGCAGGTGTGAATATACTGTAGAGGCAGGTGTGAATATACTGTACAGGCAGGTGTGAATATACTGTAGAGGCAGGTGTGAATATACTGTACAGGCAGGTGTGAATATACTGTACAGGCAGGTGTGATTCCTTCCTGAACGATACATTTTGCGCATGGCACCTTGACATTCTCTTGTTGGTTAGGTATGTCGCTTTACTGTTGCCATCGTTCCATTAATATCAGGCAAGGGGATCATGAGGTGTAATAGGCGGATTAGCTAGCTAAGGAAGATGTGTAGCAAAGGATCCCTAAGCCACTTGGACTTACCCTTTGGTTTGTGTGTTGCGTGAGCCAGGATAACAGTAGGAGGGGCATTGTTGTTGCTGTTGAGTAACTCCGATATGTCTGGCCGAGCAGACCCATCATCCGCAGGCAAGTAACTGCCCCAGCAAGGCCGTCTCGTACAGTGAACTGAAGTTTCCGTCTGGTTTACACTGTTTGGTTCCCGGATGGATGCCGCATTTACGTCCCTCCACCGAGTTATTAAGAGCACCATGGTAGGCTCCACATCACCCAGTTACTTGGCTGCATAGTTATCACCCACCGTTGCAGATGGTTCTTGGTTTAGAAGAAACTCATAGGCTTCTTCCTCAATTTAGATCCACCTGAAGTGGAAAGAGTAGTAAGAGTGACGGGATGGACTTGGAGAAATAGGATGAGAGGAGGACAGAGAGAGAAAAAGAATGTTAAAGATGAAGGAAGGAGTAGACAGCACTACATCATGTAAGTGGATGATGATCGCCACCGCCTACCACCGACAGTGGAAAGGTAAAACGTAAATTAATTCTGCTCTTTTTACTCTAACTTGGCCCAAATTTTCGTTATTGTGCAGCTTTTTTGACGTGTCCAAGATGCAGAAAAAGACAGTACTGTGTTTCGACATACTCTTCACAGCACTTCCTCGTGGTTAGCATTATATTCGAGTGTTAATCTATTCTTACAGTTCAGTATTTAAAATGGAGAGATCGCAGTTTTTGGCCAAGCTGAGAAAAATGTAGCGTAGGTGTGAAAGAAAACGATGAAAGTATCATTAAATATGATGGGTAGAAATACAACACTTAAACATGGAAAGACATTAAAAACAAGTAAATAAATGAAAAAATATATAAAAAATCAGTAAATAGTAACGCATGTCTGTAAATGGTAAATCATTTTCGTTTTTGGCGTCTCTCTCTCTCTCTCTCTCTCTCTCTCTCTCTCTCTCTCTCTCTCTCTCCTAAGGTTCCCTTCCTTCTTCTCTCTTTTCCTTTTCCCCTCTCTTCTCCTCCTCTTAGCCCTTTTCTTCCCCATTTACTTTTCTTTCCTTCTTTTCCTTTCCCTTCACGCTTTATTTCTCTTCCCTCTTCCCTTTTCTTTCCTTTTCATTTTTCTCCCCTTTTGCCTTCTTTCTTCTCATTTCCCTGTCTTTATGTGTCCGTGTCCTCTTCTCTCTCCCTAGCTTTCATCGCTTCTTTCCTCTATCCTTCTCTCTTTTCCTTTTTCTCTCTTTCTCTTTATTTCTCTGTGGATTTCTCTTCCCTTTTCTTCCCTCCCTTTTTCCCCCTCCTATCTCTGCCATCCGTTTCCTACTGAAACATTACTACCTCCCCATTCTTTCTCATTCTTTCTCTTCCCTTTATCCTTTTCTCCTATTTTCCTTCCCTTTTCTGTTCTTCTTTCCCTTCCCACTCCCTCCCATCCCCCCTCCCCCTCTGTCTGTCTGTCTGTCTCTCTCTCTCTCTCTCTCTCTCTCTCTCTCTCTCTCTCTCTCTCTCTCTCTCTCTCTCTCTCTCTCTCCTATTCCCCTACACTCATTTCTTTCATCTCTTCCTATACCCTTCGACCCACCCAACCTCCCACCCTCTTCCTTTCCTTCTCTCTCTTCTTATCCATCCCATCCCTCTCCATCTTCCCTTCGATCTCCATCGTCCATCTTTTCCCTCTCCTATCCCTCTCGTCTATCCTCTCTATTCATCCTCCCCTTCTCGTGAATGTGCTTAGTTTGCGGAATAAATATTCTGATGTTGAGGCTTACGTTTCTGCTGAAGATTTCCATGTAATAGGCATAAAAGAATCATGGCTCACCCTGAAAGATTTTTCTTTTTTATCACCAAAGTACATCATACAATGTTACAACATTTTTAGTAGTGAGAGAAACAGTAGAGCAGGGGGCAGTGTACTATTACACATTAAAGTAGTACTATATCCCGTCATAATTCTTAAGCCATCTATCGATAAAATCGATAGTTTTGATCTCCAAAATAAAAATTGGTCCCCTGGCATAATAGTACTTGGGTTAATTCATCGTTTACCAGCGCAGCCCACAAGCACTGACAGCGAACTTTACAACCAAACTGTTGAAATGTGTAGCACCCAAAATAAATACTGCAATCGTCGGTGATTCTTTATGTACCAGATGCCATAAAAGAAAAGGCCCTGTCTTCAAACACAGGATTGAACCTGTACATTATCTTGCAAGAAGGTTCATTGCATCAGCTCGTAGACCCCCCAACACTAGGAGGAAGCATATTAGATATGGTTTTGGCCACACTGGAAAGCACAAAGTACCGATAATGTTATGGTAGGGAAAGAGTTAGTAGTAACCATCATATAGTCTCATTCAACCTTAATTTCATTCATGACAGTGTCATGGCTGCTTACAAAAAGTGCCCGACTGTAAAGGAGTTGATTTTCACAAATGAAAGGAAATTATTGGTTCGAGTGACTGGAATCACAGTTTGAACAGCAGGTATTAATGAAGGATGGAAATAACTCACAGATGTTCTCAGTAAAGCAGTCAAGTTGCGTGTTTCAGAGCGCAACAGACAACCTGCTAAAAATATTAAACGCAAATACTGGAACGCAGATATTAAGCATTGCCTGTCAGCTAAAAACAACACTTGTACATAAAAACGTTAATATCACATAGAATTTAAGTTATAATGAATCAAAAGAGTTCGGGGGGCCGAATGCTGATCATGAGCCAAAACATGTTGTTGGCTCATGATGCTACGTCCCAAATTTGAAGAAAATTCACGCAACTCTACGGAATTCAGTCGCCGCGTTTCACAAAAAGCCAATCCATACTTAAACATAAGGGAGCTGCATTCGGTCGTCTTTGATCAAATTTCTGTCATAAGTAATAGACTTCTACACATCCATATACAGTAGTTGTTATTTCCAGAATGTCTGGTGAATATTCGTCCACAACTTTTGGAGATAGTCTGGCAACAGATACATGCACACACAGACTATACAGAGTCACATGGGTACAAGAACCATATCGCCTTGATTGCTGGAGGCAGGAAATAAAACAAATATTGTGTACTTTCTCGTAAAGTAAAAAAAGAATGAAAAAAAAATGAAATTCTACTTATTTATATCAGTGAACCCGGTGCTAATGAATTTTTTAACTACATCAGAAACAAGACGGTAAAAGCACCAACAATTGGCCCACTAGTCACAGAGAACGGAGAGCATACCGACAATGAAAATGAGATGGCGAACATTCTCAACACTTTCTTTATATCCATATTTGCAGTGGAAAATACAGATTCCATTCTTGCAACTTTTCCTGTTGTCCCAGAAGAGGGTAACATAAGCACTGACATTACTTATGTGAGAATGATGTACGCCTTGCCATGGGTAAAATTAAAGTGACTCAAACACATGGGCTACACAGACTATATCCACACATACTGATGGAAGCGAAGAACGAAATATCAAAGTCATTAGCTGAGCTATTCAGTAAATCATTAAGAAATTGTAAGGTGCCCAGTGAGTGGAAACTAATAAATGTAACTCTAATATTTAAAAAAAGGCAACAGATTGCAACGAGATCATTGTCGTTCAGTAAGCTATACATCAGTGTTGTGTAAAATGTTTGAAACTATATCTCATCAAAGATTCACAACACACATTTCGAGATTATTGGTCTTGCCTTAAGACTCTCTTGGATTTCTTCTTTGATATTTTCAGCATATACGATGAGACGAGATATATTTACATTGTCTTTCTTGATTTTCAAAAAGCATTTCACAAAACTTTTCACAAAGAACTGCTTCAGAAACTGAAGATGCATGGATTCAGGGGCATTGTGCTTGTCTAGGTTAATCAAAAATTGACAGAGTACGTAAATATCGAGTTATAAATAGTAAACACTCGGAGCAGAAAGATGCTGCAAGTAGGGTGCCGTAGGGCTCAGTGTTGTGTCCTATGCTGTTTATAATATATATATATATATATATATATATATATATATATATATATATATATATATATATATATATATATATATATATATATACCTATCTATCTATCTATCTATCTATACATCTATCTATCTATCTATACATCTATCTATCTATCTATCTATCTATCTATCTATCTATATATATATATATCTATCTATCTATCTATCTATCTATATATATATATATATATTATACACATACAGTAGAGGAGTTAAAGAATTTTAAGACCCCAGGAGAGGATGGAATATTTCCTGAAATGCTGAAGGTGGAAAATGACGAGTTGATGAATGCGCTTTTGAAACTTTTTAATGTGGCTTGGGATAATGGTGGAATTCCAGAAGAGTGGAAAAATGGAGTGATTATAAACATACCAATAAAGGGAGATCTAAGTGTGTGTGACAATTGGAGGGGGATAACTTCGACACCTGTAGTTGCAAAAGTCTTTTCCAAAATCTTGTTGAACAGAATAGAGCCAGTAATTGACAAATTTTTAAGAGAAGAACAAGCGGGATTTAGAAAGGGTCAAGGTTGTAATGATCAGATTATTTTTTGGAAGGCATCTAATGCAACAAGCTAATGAGATGAAAATGCCATTTAGTATGTGTTTTGTGGATTTTGAAAAGTCGTTTGATAGTGTTTCACGTGGAGCTATGTTGAAAATCATGAGATTTTATGGTATACCAGAAAAGTTTGTAAATATTATTAGAAGCCTGCATGAAGGTACTTTTTGTAAGGTAATGGTGGGTGGTTCTTTGAATGATCCATTTGAGGTTAGGTCAGAAGTGATTCAAGGAGGAGTTCTTTCGCCATTGCTGTTTGTTTTGGTTATGGATTATGTTATGAGACAGGTTGTGAGGAGACCAGGTGCAGGAATTAACTGGAAAGACAATAAGAACCTGATGGATTTGGACTATGCTGATGATATTGTACTGATTTGCGGAAGTATTTACGAGATGCAGAGGGTGCTTGATTGTCTGGTGGAGGAAGGAGAAAAAGTGGGATTGGTAATAAATTATAGAAAGACTGACATTATTAATATGAACGTGGAGAGTCAAATCGATTGTGTAATTGGGAATAATGTGGTGAAGAATGTAGAAAACTTTAAATATCTGGGAACGATTGAATCATCTAATGGATCATTAAACAATGAAATTGAAGAGAGAACTAGACAGGCTTGGCGAGCTGTTCGAATGTTGAAATCTGCTTGGAATAATAATATGCTTTCGGTACATACTAAATTGAAAATTTACAAGTCCATGGTTTGACCAATTTTAATTTATGGGCATGAGTCGACAATTGCAACAGATCAGAAAGTATTAGGATTTGAGAATAAAATACTGAGAAGGATTCTTGGGGAAACGTGGCAAGAAAGAGTTACAAATGAAAGAGTATGGGATATTACGAGAGTGGAACCAGTTAATGAATATGTGAGACTGTCTCGCTGGAATTGGCTGGGGCACAAATACAGAAAATAAGGCAGTTTAATACAGGATGTGCCAGAGTGGACTGCTAGAGGAAGAAGAGGTAGAGGTAGAGGTAGGTCGAGGGAAACCCAGTTGAGGACAATGAAAAAACAAGCAGGAGAGGAGTGTTTGTGGGACCTGAAGGAGATGGCAAGAGACAAATATTGGTGGAGAGAGTTCATCGAGGCCCAATGCATCCCGAGGGGTGCCACAGGAAATGATATATATATATATATATATATATATATATATATATATATATATATATATATATATATATATATATATATATATATATATATATATTATACACATACTGTATATGTTATCCATCCATCCATCCACCATCCAATTCTACATTGCCCCATGAGGAGCGTAGGAGCCCGGGGCTAGGCAGTTGGTCTCGACATTTAAGATGAGAGTGACCAGCCTCACTCAACCCTGAGTGGCATTACATGAGCAATCAACCCCAACCATCCCTTGGATATAAACCTTCACCGGCTCCATCCAACTGGAGCGCAATAATTACCCGCTAAACCACCAGGTGCCAAAATTTGGCTATATGGTTACCACCCAGCGTAGTAAATGACGTCCTTGTGGACAGGAAACTATTTGGCTTGTCACTCAGTGTAGAGTCACCCTCAGGCAGAAGGAAAAGGAAAGAATGAAGGAAAGAAAGACAGAAGAGGGAGTGTAAAGTCACCCGTAGGCAGCAGGACAAGGAAAGAATGAAGGAAAGAAAGACAGATGAGGATGGAAGGAAAAAAAGATGGAAGAGCGGAAAGGGCAGACACCCGAGAGCAGCATTACATCGAGTGAGTGGCATATATATATATATAAATATATTATACACATACAGTGTATATATATATATATATATATATATATATATATATATATATATATATATATATATATATATATATATATATATATATATATATATATATATGCACTGTTCTTTTATGCAGGCATGGAGAGTCATGGAGTTATATTTAGAGAGGAAGAAATGGGTGAAAAGATTAGTAAAAGAGAGTAAGACGAGAGTGGATGAAGATTTTGGAAATTGCTTGTAAAGTGGAGGGAATGTGAGAATATGTTCTGGAAAGAGGTAAAGAGAGTTAGACAGCGAAATAGAGAAGTAAATCGGGAAGTGCAAGATAAAAATGGCACACTGCTAGTGGAGAGGGGAGATAAAGTGAGCATATGAAGAGAACACTTCAAGGAATTGTTGAGCATAGAGTTTGAAAGTAATGCTCCTATAAGTGGTTGAGGAATGACCGGGAGGAGAAAGGAGGTTAGAGGAGAGGAAGGAATCAGTAGGACTGAAGCAGTGGAAGCAAAGAAGAAAGTCAAAATGGGGAAAGCCCCAGGAACTAATGGAGTGTGTTGTAAAATGCTGAACCATGGGGGAGGTATAGCAGTACAATGGATACGGAAGATGCACAGATTGGCCTGTAAGGAAGATAGAGTCCCGGAGGATTGGAAGTCAGATATAATCCCCTGTACAATGGAAAACGGGGAAAAAATATGTGATAATCATAGGTGCATTTGTCTTCTTAGTGTAATAGGAAAAGTATTTGGTAGGATAAAAGAAAATAACAGAAGAATTAGTGGGATCAGAACAGGCAGGATTTGGGAAGGGAAGAGGCTGTGTAGATCAGATATTCATTCTTAGGTCTTTAGTGGAAAAGTTTCTAGAGAAGGGAAAGAAGTTGTATGCGACCTTCAAGGATTTGGAGAAAGCATATGTCAGGATGAATAGACAAGGAATGTGGAAAGTTTTATGGATATATGGAGTAAATGGGAAGTTGTTGAATGCCGTGAAGAGTATGTATGATGGTGCTAAGGCTGCAGAGCATCTGGATAGTGAACTGAGTGAATTTTTCTATCTGAATGTTGGATTGAAACAGGGATATATCATGTCTCCATGGTTCTTCAGTCTGTACAAGGAAAGGGTTATAAAAAAGATACAAAGTAGGGCAGTGGATGTTGGAGCGACCCTAACAAGAGAGGGCAGTGTTTGGAAATGCCCTGTACTGTTGTTTGCAAATGATACTGTATTGTTAAGTGGGGAAGAAGGGGAATTGCAAGGTTTGGTGAATGGGTGTGGGAGTGTGTGTAAGAAACGGAATCTAACGGTGAAGGTAAGGAGGAGTAAAGTTATGGTCTTTGAGAAAAGTGAAGTCACTAAATGTACAATGAGGCTGGATGAGGAGGAAATGGAAAATGTGAGTACTTTTAAACACTTGGGTAGTGTGATGCGTAGGATGGAAGTTTGGAGGGTGAAGTGCTTGAAAGGATACAACAAGGAAGAAAAGTTGCTGGTTCTCTGAAAGTAGTGATAAGGAACATGAAAGTGGAGATGGATGTAAAATAGCCACTGCATGACAGTACTCTGATAGCAACTCTAACGTATGGAAGTGCAGCTTGGACCTTGTTGGAAGGACACAAGTCAAGAGTGAGAGCAGCGGAAATGAATTATTTGAGAGGAGTATGTGGAGTCACATAAAGAGACACTGACAAATGAGGAAGTGGAGGAGTATTGTGGTGTGGATGTGGCTGTGATAGAAAGCGTTAGGAGAAATACACTGAGGTTGTTTGGCCATGTAGAGAGGATGGAGAGCGAGAGACTAACGAGGAGAGTGTATGCAAGTGAGGTGGAGGGGGGAGTGGGAGGGGGAGGTCGATGATGAAATGGAGGGATGGAGTGGAGAGGTGTATGCGAGAGAGGTGTGTAAGTTGGGATCAAGGCACTGAAATGGTGGGGGACGGGGCGACAAGGAAGCGATTTGTTTGTGGCCACCCCTTACGGGATTGAGGTGTCTGCAAATATGTGTGTGTGTATGTGTGTGCGTGTGTGTGTGTATATATATATTTATATATATATATATATATATATATATATATATATATATATATATATATATATATATGATATTTTAGGTGGCAAATCAGATGAACAGGGATAATCGGGATATTATAGGTGAGCAGTGTGTGAAGAATGATGAAGGAAGGGTAGTGGTGAACAGTGAGGATATTAAAGATACATGGAGAGAGCATTATAGCCGGTTCTTGAATGAGGAATTTGACTGGGACAGGGAAGGTTTGGAGCCAGCAGATCCAGTGTTTGGCCCTTGGCCTTTGATTGATGCTGCTACTGTGAGTGAGGCAATAGGCAGGATGAAGGTGGGGAAGGCAGCAGGTGTGACTGGGTCGACTGCCGAAATGTTGAAGGCCTCAGGAGATATAGGGGTGAGGTTAGTCACTGACCTGATAAATATGATTATTTATGAGTGTGTTGTCCCAGATGATTGGCTGAAGAGTGTAATTGTAAATGTGTAAAAAGGGAAGGCTGATGCCCTGGAAAGAGGAAATTATAGAAGTATAAAGCTTTTAGATCAGATAATGAAGGTAATGGAGAAAGTTTTAGAAGGTATGATTAGAGAAAGAATGAATATTGATGAGATGTAGTTTGGGTTTATGCCAGGTAGGGGGACCACTGATGCCATATTCATTGTTGGACATCTTCAGGAAAAATATATTGGTAGGAAAAGGTATCTGTATTTTGTTTTTGTTGATTTGGAAAAGGCCTTTGACAGAGTCCCTAGAGAGGTGGTGAAGTGGTCAATGAGAAAGCTTGGCTTGGAGGAGTGGCTGGTTAGGGTGATTATGGTTATGTATGTGGGTGCTCGCACCCAGGTAAGAGTGAGTGGAGATTTGAGTGATGAGTTTTCTGTGAATGTTGGTGTGCATCAAGAGTCATTTTTGAGTCCCATGTTGTTTATCATGGTACTTGAAGCCCTCTCAAGTGACTTTAGAAACGGACTCCCGTGGGAGATGTTGTATGCTGATGATTTGGTGTTGATTGCAGAGAACGAAAGGGAGGCGGAGGAAAGATTTAAGAAGTGGAGAAATGGTATGGGGCACAAGGGCTTAAGGGTAAATGCAGATAAAACAGAAGTGATGATATCTAGGATAGGTGGCGGTACTGTCAAAGACGAGGGAGTGTGGCCATGTGCAGTTTGCCACAAGGGCATGGGAAGTAATTCTATCTTGTGCAGTGTTTGTGATAAAGTGGTGCACAACAGATGTAGTGGTATCAGAGGTAGACTGCGAGATAATGCTGATTTTATGTATACGGCGTGCCGGGGAGAGCAGTTGGAGATTGTCAGGCGTGAAAGGATTGAACTTGCTGGTGAATCTCTTCAGTGTGTGGAAGAGTTTTGTTATTTCGGAGACATGTTGTGTGCTGGAGATGGGGCTGGAGCAAGCTCTCTGGCTAGGGTGAGAAGTGGTTGGAAGAAGTTCAGGGAGCTCTTGCCTCTTCTGACATTAAGAGGGCTCTCCATCGTGCTAAGGGGTCTTTGTATGCAGCATGTGTTAGCAGTGTAATGCTGTATGGTAGTGAGATCTGGGAGGATATTCGCTGGCTCAGACGTACAGAAATGACAATGATTAGGTGGGTGTGTAGTGCATCCCTGCGTGCGAGGTCCGGTGGGGCTGGGTTTATGATGAATGAGTTGAGAGGTAGGATGGGACTGGAGTGTATTGGTGTTGTGATGAGGAGAGGTAGATTGAGATGGTTTGGACATGTGGAAAGGATTGGGGATGATAATTGGGTGAGCAAGGTGAGAAGTGTTAATATTGGGGGTGGGGTTATGAGGGGTAGACTGAGAAAGACATGGGATGAGGTCATTAAGTGTGACCTCAGGGTTAAGGGACTGAACAGGGAGGCTGCAATGGATCGTGCAGCGTGGAGAGCCGCCATTAGGTGACCAAGGCCAACGCATGCAAGCATGTTGGAGCCTTTAACCCATTAACCGTGGGGCATCACTTTCGTGATGCTCAGGAGCAAGGGATCATACCGCGAGGCATCACTTTTGTGATTCTGTGTTATTTTGAATTCGCCCGGGCTTTCAAGTGGTGGCTTGTATCATCTATCAGTACTACCAATGTCCAGCTATACTCATTTCTGCTAATGTCATCTGTACTCCCATCCACTGTTTACAATTTAGCCATTTTCCTCCTGTCCTTGACTCCCCTCCTTACCTCCCCTGCATTACCCTCTCCTCCCACCTGACCAGCTGCGCCGCATTACTGGATTTTTCCATTCATTTTATCCATTGACATGTGTCCTATGCCCTATTCTTATACAAAATGATATATAAAAGAAAGAGAAAAGGTAATTGATACTGCCATACATCTGAAATGGGCTAATTATCAGCTGGCAACACCCCAGTGCACTAGTTCGCTAATTTTCCCTGTTTATTTCCCCTTGAAATATGCAGTATGACCTGTTCTCGTAATAAAAATATATATAAGAAAGGAAGGGAGAAGCCTAAGTGATATTTACATTCACCTGGAACTACCTAATTTATTATGTATTGTCTAGATTTCCTGCCAATCATTTCATAGCGTATAAATTAGCAGCTGTCACCACGCTGACATTGTCAACTCTTCACTGCCCCTAGGCCACAGCATTCAGTTTACTGTCGTCTTTCAAGGTGAAACAACGTCAGATTCGTGCCTGTCCAATTCCACTGCTTTTTAGCCCCATGCAAAGGGCCCTGTGACCTCTACCTCTACTAAACCTCATGTGGGAAGGGGTAAAGGGCTAAGTGACTCTGCTGTGGAACGTGAACTGGCAAATTTATCAATGATAATGATGGACAGTGACTATGATCTTTCTGGTGACTCTAAAACAGTGCAAGTGGAAATGTAAATAATGTGTAAATAATGTGTAGGCTAAATAGCAAGTGAAAGCAATGAATGTAAATATAATTGAACAGTGGAAAATAGTTTTATAAGTTACTGCAAGTGACAGTGCATAACATAGTTTAAATAAAATAGAAACGTAAATAATGTAAATAAAATAAAGAATGTAAATAGAAATGTAAATAAGTAGTAACATATGAATACGAGTATAAATACTTGTATTAATAAAAGTGAAAGTGAAAGCTTCACTCTAGCATGTACAAATACTGGGAGTAATGAAAGTGAAAGTGAAAGCTTCGCTCTAGTTTACTGAACGAGAAAGTGAATGCCTGGAGTGAAAATAAACTACTAGTACTGAAAGAAACTTATAGATAAATATTGTATATATAAATAAGTGTAATAAAGTACTAGGAATATAAAGTGTGAGTGTGTTTATGAATAATAAATGACAGCTATGCCTCAGAATACCATCGGGGAATGAGCGCGGGTGGAAAGCTCGTATGCGCTCATAATTTACATTGCTTTCACAGTGTTTTTTTTTTTTGGAGTATGGATTCCAATCTACTTGAAATTCATAGAATGGTGATTCTAGTGATATCAGGCAGTGTTAATCTTGTTACGGGGTATCGGGAAGTGTAAAGTGGAGACTTTACAAGTCTTACGGTAGGTGACGAAGGGACGACAAACATCCCAGGAGAAAGCTGAAGGTATGTGCCATAGGCTTATATAATTATAATATTCTGATAACTAATTTCTGGCAAATATTTTTAAAAGGTCAGTCGGAGCGTGAATATCCCCTCGGGACGCGCATGGCACACTCCCGACAACCCCGCGGTTAAGTGGTTAAAAATGAAACAACATATATATATATATATATATATATATATATATATATATATATATATGGGGGCTCACACCATCCACTCACTCGATGTAGTGCTGTCCTTGGGTGTCTGTCCTTTCCTTTCCTTCTTCCTTCTTTCTTTTCTTCCTCTTCTGTCGTTCTGAACTTCAATCCTTCCTCGTCCTTCTCCCTACGGATGATTTCACACTCCCTCTTCTATCTATCTTCCCTTCATTCTTTCTTTTTCCTTCTACCTGTGGGTGACTCTACACTGAGTGACAAGCCAAATGGTTTCCTGTACACCAGGAAACCATTTATTATGCTGCTGGTAACCATATAACCAAATATTGGTGCCTGATGGTTTATTGGGTAATTACAGCACTCCAATCGGATTGAACTGGTGAAGGTGTATATCCAAGGGGTGGGTGGGGTTTATTGCTCACGTAATGCCATTCAGTGATGAGTGAGGTTGGTCACTCTCATCTTAATGTTTGACAACACTATTTTCACAAGTACCAATATCTAAACTTCAGTAACACTTCACTGTTTGCCAGCAAACTGTACTGTTTTCACAAGTACCAAAAATATATGAACTTCACTGACACGTAGGCACTACACTCAGACTGAACTGAAAACCAATTGAACTTGTTCTAGTCTCTTATCCATCTTTATATAAGCAAGCATTGTTCAAGAACGATCTACTTCTCCACACTTCTGGTGTATTCCAGAGTGAGAGCATAGTTACCAACTCGGAGATAACCAAAACATGCCAGCTCTCTCACAGTACACAACTTTTTTAAATTATATACCATAAATACTGAAACTGAATTACACAAATTAACAAACAATCACGTAAATAAAACATTATTGAGAAAAAGAGCATAAAAATTAATGCATAACTTACGAAATAACTACTCTCACAAACAGCAGGCAAACTGGCAACTCTGACTCGCACCGAAACCTACGGTACGGGAAACGTCGAGAAAAATCTCGGCTACCTAACTGGCAAATTCTGCTTCTTAACATGTGTAATGGGGTGCTTCTGAAAAGCCTAGTATTCCGGTAGATGTCACCACCATCGGGACAAACACATTCCCTGAGCTGTTTAAAATGCATAAATTTCTTTGTTAAATGTCTATACTGTTGTGTGAAATTGTGAATCATGGTAATGTCATATACCGTAATATAAATAATACAAATAGAACACGTATATATAACGTAGCGCGAATTGTTTATATTTATCCTAAACGGAAATTAAAATATCATTGATGGAATATGATGGCAACCCGCCGTTTCAGTGGTCCTATATTATTTAATTTCTGCTACATTTAGTGCAAGTTAGGTTCTTAATACATAGTTTGTTCAGACTGTAAATTACGCCTAGTAGGTATCTTGACTCATTCAGTCTCTGTGTGAGCAGAAATTTAATGTTGAGTAAATACTGGGACTCAACATTTTGCTCACTCCTTTCACGCATGCGCACAAGACAGTCCAGTGTTTAAGTTTTTTTCACAAAAGATTTGTTTTCAAAACAAATGCACGAAGACTAATGCTTAAAATAATACAATTTAGACTACTTGTGGTCTGGTTAAGTTAGATACAGAGTTCGTGAGTTCTTCACTGACGAGCAGATGGCCACAATATACAGAAGTCATGTGCGTTCTCAGATCAAATACTGTTCACCACTGTGGAGTGGATGTGGAGTGGTTGCATTGAGGCAGTTGGACAAAATTCAAAATAAAGCCATTACAGTAATCAATAATCCTGTCATAACGCAGGACCTTCCTCTGTTATCAGTACTTAAAGATGTTGCTTCTTTAGCACTATTTTATCGATATTTTTACCGTAAGTGCTCTAACGAACTGGCGTCAATTGTGCCTCCCCTTCACATTTTCTCCCGAAACACTCGGGCAGCTGGGAGCGCCCATGAACTCACACTCTCTCCCCCGCAATGCAGAACCTGTGCTTATCAAAATTCATTTATCCCCAGAACCACTACTCTCTGGAATTCACTTCCTGGGAGTTGTTTCCCATTTACATTTAATCCTCTCAGTTTTAAATTCAATTGTTATAAGTATTTTATGAATGGAGGATGCCTTTAGGCACATGGACTTATTTTTTTTCCTTTGTTTTTCCTTCCTCCATTCAAAAAAAAAAAAAAAAAAAAAAAAGATAAAGTAAGATACTGTAATTGCTTTGGAGGGTCTGAGGGGGCAATACCACGACCTTTTCAAACCGTGGCAGACGGCTCTTGTGGTGTGCATGGGTGAAGGGAGTGAGCAAAATGCTGAGTCCCAGTATTTACTCAACATTAAATTTCTGCTCACACAGAGACTGAATGAGTCAAGATACCCACTAGGCGTAATTTACAGTCTGAACAAACGATGTATTAAGAACCAAACTTGCACTAAACGTAGCTGAAATTAAATAATATGGGACCACTGAAATGACGGGTTGCCATCACATGCCATCAATGATTTTTTTATTTCCGTTTATGAGAAATATAAAACAATTCACGTTGCGTTATATATACGTGTTCTATTTGTATTATTTATATTACG
Organism: Coenobita brevimanus; assembly: GCF_032717465.1. Taxonomy (NCBI): domain Eukaryota; kingdom Metazoa; phylum Arthropoda; class Malacostraca; order Decapoda; family Coenobitidae; genus Coenobita; species Coenobita brevimanus. Next base: position 7,115,630 of record NC_137052.1, on the reverse strand, counting down.
GTACATGACATTATTATGATTCACAGTTTCACACAACAGTGTAGGTATTTAACAAAGAAAAATATGCTTTTTAAACAACGCGGGGAATGTGTTTGTCCCAGTGGTGGTGACATCTACCGGAATACTAGTTTTGAAAGCACATCATTGTGCGAGAAAATGTGAGTTGTCTCCTAGGCTATGGAGTGTTCTGGGCTGCACTGGTAGGTGGAGTCGAGAGGGAGGAGGGGGATTTTAAAGGGACCTGCCCTTCTTTCTGGCAGTCAGCCAGAGAGTAATGGACGGAGTGAGTGACTGCTGCAGCCAGACGGTTTGATGAGTTTAGTTTTAGTCAGTAACGGACAGAGTGACTTAGTACGGGGTAGGGCAGTTAGTGTGCGAAAGCCAGAGAATGAGTCAGTTAACGGACGGTCAGTGAACAATAAGACAGTCAGTGAGTCAGTCATTGAGTCAGTGGCAGGGTTAGTGAGTCAAAAAGTGATGGCTAATCAGTGAAAGATGGAATACTTAGTCACTCAGTGAGTGACAGTCAGTGACTGAAAAGTGAGTGAGTAGTGGCGACTGAGGAAGAGGGATAGAGAAGAAAAAAAATAGCCACAGTGTTTTGCACCTCAGCTGTGCCTAGATCTAAGGAATAAAACCCTGAAACGTTCAACAGCCTTTGATTAATGTCCTGGCCTGTCTACGCGTCGTTCTTGACGTATCAACAAACCCTACAGTAAAATAATGTTTTGATGTACAGTATGTTTGTTAGCAGTACTTATTCATTTTTAGGTTATGGTAATAATACACGTCGATTGCTTGATCATGTAATAGGAAGAAATAAAAACTTTTTAAAATTAGCAGTGTTAGGGTTCTGTCAGACATGATTGGTCCAGCTCACCAATATGTTTCAATATGGTGTTCAGGGACGCAGTTGGAGGATTATTATTAAATGATAAAAAGAGAGGATGCTGGTGAGGTTCGTAATGGTAACACTCCACGATGATAGACATCCTGTTCACTGTTTTTTATAAACAGGAATAATCTAAAGTCTGATGGTTTATCTGATTTAATACGTCAAGTGGATACCTTATTTGGTAATATGTACTGTCATAACATTCATTTGTGTACTAACATCGGATGAGGGAACGTAAAGCATTTAGACCTGATGGACCGACAGTAAACTTCTGTATGTAATGCTGTAACACTAGCTACTAAGGAACACTCACGAAATATGGTGAAAGTCAATGATGGAAAGGTTATATCTGGATGGAATAGAAAGGTAAAACAACTGCATATTTTCGCCAGTGTTACGTAAAGTGGGTTCGGACATGTAAATTACTGGATACCAGTGAACACAGTGATATGGTGAGAACAAGAGAGGAGTTTAAGTAAGCTTTAAAATATGTGAAATGAATGAGGAAGCTGTGGTATGCAACTCTAAAATAGAGAAATTTGGAAGTGCTGTTGAAAGAAATTTCTGGCGAGAAGTAAAACGAAGGAAAGGAAGGGCCAGAGAGACTATGCTCTTGATGGTATAATAAATAAAGAAACTTAATCTTTTTACTGAAAAACTTTTGTTGAGTAAGCCAGGTGTATATGATAATTGCAGAGAGGAGTTTATGATTTACTTCAAAAGTTCATGGCGACGTGGTGTAAGTATGAGCCCTGGTGTCTTGTCTGTTTCACTGAGAAAATTTTTAGTGTGACTAAGTAATGGGACGTCAGCCATGCAGATCCATTCTGCCTTCCTATAGAAAGCATCAGATAAATTCTTGGCAAACATCACTGTTTTATAATACATGTTTTTTGCACTGTTACTTACTAAAACAGTTGTTAAAAGGTGCTATTACCCCTATTATTGAAAGCATAGAAAGAAACGTTACTGATTCAGGGAGCTATAGGCCGGTTATATCAACGTGGTGCCTCTTTAAATTATTTGAAAAAATTGTTAGATATCAGAAGAAAAGATTACAATAAATGGGAGTCAGTTTGGTTTTCGTTGTGACTATCTACGACAGACCCATGCTGTGTTTTAAATGAAATTATATACGAAAACATAACTACAATTCATAAGCGTCTTACTACATTTGTTGACTTAACGAAAGCTTTTGTCATCGCTGACCACTTCATCCAATGTAAAAAGCTTATTGAATACGGAATTCCACATGATTTCATTAAAAAAAAAAAAAAACGCAATATTTACATATCCAACTGGCAAACATTAAGTTTCAAGGTTATGAGGAGGATTTTTATTCTGTAGAACATGGTGTAGGGCTAGGAGAAATTTTGTCACCTTATATTTAAATCTATACAGATAACATTTTATGTGATGCTATAAAATTGTATGAAAAATATATCCTGAGTCTTACCCGAGTTAATATGTTCGCGTTTGCAGATGACATCGTATTACTTGCAAACTCGAATCACAGTATGGGTAGAAATTATACTGTTTTGTGGTAATATTCAAAGGCATAAATTAATAATAAACATAAATAAGACGAAGTGTGTGGCGTACGGTAAGACTATAAATTACAAAGATGAATCTTTTACAACACAAATTGGCGATTGACTTGAAATTGTTAAGCCCTCTGATTAACTTGGTCATACTGTATAATTATTTTAACCTGAAAGATAACAAACATATTGAAAAAAGCTAAATACTTTTTACAGACATTTTAATAGTATTTCAAATATTTTTAGTTCGGTGGATGTAAACACAACTTTTATTTAATGCACTTTGCTAACCACGCCGTGGTCCTTGTTTGTAGACCAGTTGGAATATTTTTAGCACGACGATTTTTAGAGCATTTAAGATAGTCTACACCAAAGCCTTAAAACAAATGATAGGTGCTCCAGTCTTTGCCAATAACCATGTAATAGTTGAGGCTTGTACTCATTTAATTTTAAGAAGTCATATTGCCCTCACATATGCACGATACTTTAAAAAATTACTCGGATCACCTAACTTAAATATTAAATTAAACTTGCCGATTTTGAGAAGCACATATTTATGCTCCCATGGTCTTAATTCATTTAACGAATTATATAATTCAGATGTGCCTTCCCTTACCATGAACGTTGTAACAGCCAGAATAGTGTGAGTACTGAGGCATGAGGAACGTAGAGCTCGTTCACTAACTTATTTTAGGATTAACGACTTTTATTTCTTCTTATTCTGAATCATGTACACAAATCAGAATAGGTTTTATTCGTTATGTGTATAAGTGATGATGTATTTATGTCCATATTAATGTTGGCATATTCATATGCACATTACATCATCGAAATAATTTTGCTTAAATGAAGGGTTAGACATACATATAAATGACATATACGTGCAGCATATGTGCCGATAGATACGATATATAATTTTTTTTCTCTATTTTATGTTACGAAATAAATGGTTAATCGATTGATTGCCTACTACTGCTACTACTACTACTACTACTACTGCTGCTGCTGCTGCTGCTGCTGCTGCTGCTGCTCGTCTCCCCCAGATACTTTTCTGCTGTTGTTCCTGTCATAAGACGCCCCCACAGCATGGTTGTTAGGAGTCAAAGCTAAGGCGAGCGCAGGCCTCCCCTGTGCTTAGAGCTGTGTTTGCATGATTTCCTAACTAACCTATCCAGACCTACCCTACCCTACCTTACCTTATTCCACCCCATCTCAACTTGACCTACTCTACCCCAGCTAAACCTATCCTAACCTACCCGTCTAACCGAACCTAACCTAACTTACTCCAGTCTAACCATACCTAACTTAGCCTAACTCCCTCCTGTGTGTGTTTCAGGTGTCGTGGATCCGGCGTGGTGACCTAAAAGTGCTGGCCACAGACGTAGTCACCTTTACTACAGACCCTCGCCTACAGGTTAGTCTCTCACCCAGTCAGTCAGTCAGTCAGTCAGGACAAGATGGGGACGTGTTAACATCCGCCATTCTCGTTGTCCTTCATTGTCTCACTCATCCTCACTGTCCTGAGTATGCCAACCAAAGTTCCTGCCTGTGCTCTAGATAGATAGATAGGCAGATATGTAGGTAGGTCGGTAGATAGATTGATTGGTTGATAGATAGATAGACAGACAGACAGATTGATAGCTAGATAGATATAGATAGATAGACAGTAATATTTACATTTAGAGTGTCCTGGAACTTGACGTATTAGCTTCAGGGGGTGATTCTTCGGTCATTCTAAGCCATAGATATTCTAGTAACACACGTCTGATTCCCAACGTTATGCGATATAGGATATGTAAGTATGAAGGGTGGTAATGGGACAAATTATCCATTTCCACCCGGTATTAATATCCCTTATGTACGTTTTTTAGGATAACTTAAACAATAACTAGAAAGCACTCAGGGAGCGCATACCTCCTCCAATGCCATTAAAAAGGATCCGGATCCGGAGCCGTGGATATAGGATCCGGGTCCGCCCCAAAATTTAATCAAATCTTTCTTCATCCATGGCCCACCTTTCCACAAAATTTCTTCAAAGTACGTTTATAACTTTTTCAGTAATCCCGGATCCGGATCCGCCCCAAAACTTGACTAGTTCTTTCTTGGTCCATGACCCACCTTTCCACAAAATTTCAACGAAATTCATTGAGGACTTTTGGAGATATTGTGCTGGATATTCCGGATCCGGATCCAGCACAACATTTAATCATTTCTTCCTTGGCCCATGGATCACCCTTCCACAAAATTTCATCAAAATCCGTTCATAACTTTTTGAGTAATCCTGCGAACAGACAGACAGATAAACAAACAAACAGATAAAAAACAAACCAACGCTGGGTAAAACATAACCTTCATGGTGGAGATAATAATGGAATCCACTGCTAAATTTCAAACAGAGAATACAAATAAAAAATACCAACCAAGGATGCGATGGGGGAATGAAGTTGAAAGGTATACGAGTAAGAGTAGTGTGAGATGAACAGAAGGCATCGAGATGGTGGAGGGCAGGGTGACATGGAAGCGACTTTGTGGACACTGCTTCCTAAATTATCCTCTAGATGAAGGTAGTGGAGTAATAGATTTTCTGTAATTATGCATTTTTTATTTTCAATGTGACTTTTCTTCTGTTCTGTGGTACAAGAAATAAGAAAGGGGAAAGGATACTTGAGTCTGGGGAGGCAATGAACATGATTGTGTGCAACACACATTTAAGGTGATTATATACGAGTCTGGGGGAAAGAGCAGCCAGGTAGACTATTTCGTGGTCAGGAGGACTGATAGGAGGTTAAATGAGGTATGTTAAAGTTATAGGGAGCGAGGAATGTGTGCTGCAACACAAGTTATTGATATGTGACATGGTGCTTAAGGAGCTGGTGATGAAAAAGAGGACCTATGCACCTAAAAGGAAAATATGGAAGTTGAAAAACCAAGCAGTAAGGGATGCATTCAATAGCGAGATGAGTAGAGTGGTGGCTATTCAGGGTGACGTTGATAGAAATGTTAATGAACAGTGCAGAGCCCTCAAGAACAACCTCTTGAGAGTTACTGATTCGGTGTGTGGATGGACAGAGGGTCCCCAAAGACATAGAGTAATTTGGTAGTGGGATTAGGGTGTAGAAGCTACAATAAAAGAGAAAAGAAGGTTTTTCCGGGAATGGAGAAGAGGTGGTAACAAAGAGGAATACTTGGCTGCCAAGCATGGGCCTAAAATAGACTTTTACTTGATAACCTAAATAGTGTGGAAAGGATGAATATGATATTTAAGGTGGCAAATCAGATGAAGAGGGAGAATAGGGATATTATAGGTGAGCATTGTGTGAAGAATGATGAAGGAAAGGTAGTGGTGAACAGTGGGGATATTAAAGACGCCTGGAGAGAGCATTACAACCAGTTGTTGAATGAGGAGTCTCACTGGGACAAGCTAGGTTTGGTGCCAACAAATCCAGTGTCAGGCCATTGGCCTTTGAATGACGCTGCAACTGTGAGCAGGGCAATAGGCAGGACGCATGTGTGGAAGGCAGCAGGTGTGTCTGGGTTAACTGCTGAAATGTTGAAAGCCTCAGTAGATATAGGAGTGGGGTTATTCACTGACTTGATAAATACGATTATGTATGGGTGTGTTGTCCCAGATGATTGGCTGAAGAGTGTAATTGTAGATGTGTACAAGGGGAAAGGTGACGCCATGGAAAGAGGAAATTATAGAGGCGTAAATCTTTTGGACAAGATAATGAAGATAATGGAGAGAGTTCTAGAAGGTATGATAAGAGAAAGAGCGAATATTGGTGAGATGCAGTTTGGGTTTCTACCAGGCACTGGGGGCAGTGATGCCATATTCGTTGTTCGACAGCTTCAGGAATACAATAGAGGAAAGAAAAGGGAACTGTACTTTGTTTTTGTTGATTTGGAGATGGCATTTGAGAGTCCCTAGAGAGATGGTGAAGTGGACAATGAGAAAGCTTGGGATCGTGGAGTGGCTGGTTAGGGTGGGTAGGACCATGTATGTGGGTGCTTGCACCCAGGTAAGGGTGAATGCAGATCTGAGGGATGAGTTTTCCGTGAATGTTTGTGTGCATCAGGGATCAGTCTTGAGCCCCTTTTTGTTTATTATGGTACAAGAAGCCCTCTCACGTGACTTCAGACATGGATACCTGTGGGAGAAGTTGAATGCTGATGATTGGTTTTGACTGCAGAATATGAAAGGGAGGCGGAGAAAAGATTTAGGAAGTGGAGAGATGGTATGGGGCACAAGGGTTTAAGAGTAAATGCGGATCAAACAAAAGTGATGGTATCTAGGGCTGGTGACGGTACTGTCAAAGAAGATGGAGAGTGGCCATGTGCGATTTGTCACAAGAGAGTGGGAAGTAATTCCACCTTTTCCAGTGTTGTGATAAGTGAGTGCATAAGAGATGTAGTAGTAATAGAGGTAGACTTCGAGATAATGCTGGTTTCATGTGTGCTGTGTGTCGGGGAGAGCATGTGGAGATTGTCTGGCACGAGAGGATTGAACTTGCCGTGAGTCTCTTGGGTGAGTGGAAGAATTTTGTTAACTGGGAGACATGTTATGTACTGGAGGTGGGGCTGGAGCTAGCTCAGTGGCTGGAGTGAGGAATGGTTGGAAGAAGTTCAGAGTGCTGTTGCCTCATATGACATTGAGAGGGCTTTCCCTCTGAGCTAAGGGATCTTTGTATGCGGCATGTGTTAGGAGTGTAATGGTGTATGGTAGTGAGACCTGGGCAGTAAAGGAAGAGAATATTCTCAGACTCAATTGTACAGAAATGGCAGTGATTAGGTGAATGTGCAGTGTGTCTCTAAGTGTGTGGCCTGGGGGGCCTAGATATACAGTGGAAGAGTTGAGAGGTTGGATGGTGCTGTGATGAGGAGAGGTAGATTGAGATGGTTTGGACATGTGGAGAGGATGGAGGATGATAACTGAGTGCAGAAGGTGAGAAATGTTAATGTTGTGGGTAGGGTGGTGAGAGGTAGACCAAAGAATGGCTGGGACGAGGTCATTGATTGTTGTCTCAGAGATAAGAGACTAAAAAGGGAAGCTGCCAGCATGAAGAGCGGCCATTAAGTGACCAAGGCCGATGCATGCAGTTATGTTGGAACCTTCAAAAACGAAAGGAAACGTAGCGCAGGATCCCAGGCAGGTACTTGAGGCAAGATTGCTCCCTCCAAGAATGAAAGAATAACAGAACCAAATTCAACATCCATTCATTTTGAGATGCCTGGACACATTGCATTTAAAAGATTGGAGGTCATAGACAGAAGGAAATACAGAATAAGGAAGACATTTCCAGAGTGGCTCTGAATATTTTGCACCACCTCTTCTTTGGCGATTTATTTTACCAGTAACACGTTAATATCCTCTCGTATGCCATTGATGCAAACTATGATGATATTTACGCGTTATTAAAAAATACAAGGGAAGGTTATGGAGTAATATGCAGAATAAATGGCAAAGGAAGAGGCACTACGAAGCCTCCTATGGTAAGGTCATAGATCTGTATTCTAAGTGGCATACGAGGCTTCGTAGCACTTCTTCCGATGCGATTTATTTTGCGTACTACACCATACCATTCTCTTCCACGTTGTTTGTTATATCGGCATGGTTTGCATCGGTAAGAGGAAATCGAGCGTTACGTGCAGAATAAATCGCTTCAAAAGAAGTGTTACGAAATTTCCAAAACTACGTGTAATAATTCCCGTAGACGATATAGATTATCAATGTATACACGGTCCAGTGGGCAATAACTGTTATGTCCAGTGCAAAATGTGACTGTCTCCTACTCGTCCATGTTTCTTCGTTAGTGCTCCTTGTTGAGGCCTTCCTCTTTGTATGTTACTAAATTGTAAGCCATTTCATCGACACGAAATCAATTTCTCTCTCTCTCTCTCTCTCTCTCTCTCTCTCTCTCTCTCTCTCTCTCTCTCTCTCTCTCTCTCTCTCTCTCTCTCTCTCTCTTTAATCCTAACCAAACGTAACATAACTATTGCAGATTAGCCTAACCCAATCAGACTCACATAACCTAATAGCCCTAACCTAACCTAGCATTATCCTTTCCTAACAGAATAATCTAACCTAACCCAAACCTTTCCTAACATATTAGCCTAACCAAACCTAACTCAGTCCTTTCCTAACATCCTAACCTAACCTGACTCCATCATTTCATACTAACCCGACCTAACCTAGTCACTTCCTAACATACTAAGCTGACCTAGCCTAATCCAAAGGTAAGAAACTAACCTAACTGGACCCAGCCTACCCCGTAAGCAGACTAATCTGACCTGACACAACCATACCAAACAAATCTAACCTAACATAGTCCTAATCGAATAACCTAAACTAATCTAGCTAAACCCTCACAAACTAACCAAGGGTAACCCTAATATATTAAACTAACCCAACGCAACCCAACCCTAACAGACTAAACTATCCCAATCCAACACTAACTGACTAAACTATCCCAATCCAACACTAACAGACTAAACTATCCCAACCCAACCTTAAGAGACTAATCTAACTCAACCCAACCCTAAGAGACTAAACTAATCCAACCCATCCTAACAGACTAAACTAACCCAACCCAATCTGAACGACTAAACTAACCCAACCTTAACAGACTAAACTAACCCAACCCGACCTTAACTAATAAACTAAACCAACCCAACCTTAACAGAGTAAACTAACCCAGCCCAGCCCTAACAGACTAACCTCACCTAACCTAACCTAACCTAATTAAACCTTAATAGACTAACCTAAACTCACCTAATCTTAGGCTACACACACACACACACACACACACACACACACACACACACACACACACACACACACACATCTAGAATTATAGGAGTCGTATATTAGACAAGAGGCTGGCAGCCCTAACGGATCACTCAGCACTTCTCCAAATTAGAGCCATCTCTGAACCATGCTTCGCTTTGGAAGAACTGTTTTGCAGCCTGATACAGCCAAAAGCACTTGCCCAAACGATAGACGTTTCTGAACAGCCACCACCACCATCACCAAAGCTACCGACCACCACCATCACTATAGCTACAACCACAGCCACCATCATCAGCACCACAGCAACCACCACCACCACCATCATCACAGCTACCACCACCACCATCATCATCATCACAGCTATCACCACCACCATCGTCACAGCTACCACCACCACCATCATCACCACAACTACCATCATCATCACAGCTACCACCACCACCATCATCACAACAACTACCATCATCATCACAGCTACCACCATCACCATCATCATCATCATAGCTACCACCATCATTGTCATCATCACAGCTACCACCACCACCATCATCATCACAGCTACCACCACCACCATCATCATCACAGCTACCACCACCACCATCACAGCTACCACCACCATCATCACAGCTACCACCATCACCATCATCACGGCTACCACTACCACCATCATCATCACCACAGCTACTACCACCACCATCATCACAGCTACCACCACAACCATCATCATCAGAGCTACAACCACAATCATCATCACTACAGCTACCACCACCACCATCATCACAGCTACCACCACCACCATCATCATCATCACAGTGACCACCATTATCATCATCATCATAGCTACCACCACGACCATCGTCATCATCACAGCTACAACCACACCATCGTCATCATCACAACTACCACCACTGCCATCATCATCACAGCTACCACCAACACCATCATCATCACAGCAACTACCACGACCATTATCATCACAATAACCAACACCATCATCATCATCACAGCTACTACCACGACCATCATCATCACAACTACCACCACCACCATCATCATCACAACTACCACCACCACCATCATCATCACAACTACCACCACCACCATCATCATCACAACTACCACCACCACCATCATCATCACAGTTACCACCACCTCCATCATCATAACAGCTACTACCACCACCATCACCATCACAGCTACCATCATCATCAAAGCTACCATCATCATCACAGCTACCACCATTGCCATCATCATCACAGCTACCACCACCATCATCATCATTATCATAGCTACCAACACCACCATCATCATCACCACAGCTTCCACCACCAGCAGCAGCAGCATCACAGCTACCATCACTGCCGCCATCATCATCATCATCACAGCTACCACCACCACAGTTACCACTATTATCACAGCTGCCACCACCAACAACATTACAACTACCACCACCAACAACATCACAGCTACCACCAACAACATCACAGCTACCACTATCACAGCTATCACTACCACCATCACAGCTACCACCACCACCATCACAGCTACCACCACCACCACCATCATCACCGCAGTTACCACCACCACCATCATCACCACAGCTACCACCACCACAACCATCATCATCACCATAGCCACCACCACCATCATCATCATCATCATTATCATCATCATCATCATCATCACAGTTACCACCTCCACGATCATCATCACCACAGCTATCACGACCACAATCATCATCACCACAGCTACCACCACCACCATCACCATTACAGCTATCACCACCATCAACATCATCACAGATACCACCACCACCATTTTTTTTTTTTTTTACTCAAGAAAGAAGGAACCAGAGGTCGGAGCCCGCAAACCATTCCCTCCAAGAAAAAACAAAAACAATACAAAAGAGAGCCAAAATCAAGATCCTTTCATTTGGAGATGCCTGGACACACTGCATTTGAAAAACTGGAGATCATAGGAAGTAGGAAATACAGACAGAGGGAGACAGTTCCAGAGTTGACCTGTTGCATAAATGAAGGACTGGGAGTAACGGTTGACTCTTGCATTAGAGAGTTGTACAGAAAAGGGATGAGAGTTTGTTGCTAGACGGGTGCTACGCACCCGTCGTAGAGGTGGAGGGATGCAAGCAGACAGTTCAGAGGAGCAGTGACCATGGAAGTAACGACAGAAAAGAGATAAAGAGGCAACAGTGCGGCGCAGAGACAGAGGTTGAAGGGAGCCAGTAAGAGAAGGAGAGTTGATGAGACGAAAAGCCTTTGACTCCACCCTATTGAGAAGAGCTGTATGTGGGGAGCCTCCCCACACATGAGAGTTGTACTCTAAACAGTGGCAAATAAAACCCGTGTATAAGGTCAACAACTGCAGGGGTAAAGAAGGTACGCAATCGGCTTATCACACCTAATCTCTTGGATGCAGATTTTACAAGAGATGCAATATGATCTTTCCAAGACAAGTCCTGAGTGAATGAAACCCCAAGCATGTTCAAAGATGAAGCTGGATTAAGCTGGATATTATTAAACATTAGTGGGTACTCCTGTGGAAGATTGTGTCGGGTTGATAGGTGTAAAAACTGAGTTTTTGATGCATTAAAAACAACAAGACACTTTTTACCCCAGTTAGAGATACGAGGTAAGTCAGACATTAGGTGTACCATAGTTTCATCCCTTGTTTGTTGAAGTAACCTGCTGAGATGGACCACCACAACCACCACGGTTACCACCATTATCACAGCTACCACCACCATGATCATCACAGCTACCACTACCACCACCACCACCATCACAGCTACCACCATCACCATCATAGTTACAACCACCACCACAGCTACCACCATCATCACAGCTACCACTGTCATCACAGCTACCACTATCATCACAGCTACCATCACCACCACAACAGCTACCATCACCACCACCACAGCTAACAACACCACCATCACTATCACAACTACCGTCACCACCATAACAGCCACCAAAACCACCATTATCATCAGTTACCACTACCACCACAACTACCACTACCACCAAGATAATCACACCAACAACCACCACCACTACCACCCCACCACAGCTGCCACCATTTTGTGCTCAATAAAGCATCAGTGAAGTAAGAGACATTGAACTGTAGATGTACAGGCCAACCTCTCTCTCTCTCTCTCTCTCTCTCTCTCTCTCTCTCTCAAGACACCTGAAACTCCACGGAAATCCCCCACTGTTTCATGCAGATCCACATATTGTAACACCAGTGTGTGGAATTGTTAGGGTCCAAAACATCCCTTCAGAAAATTTCAGTCAACGACAAATTTAAACTGACCATCTGGGACCAAGTTTCATATAAATCCTTTTTCCACTTTTGGCATTTACACACACACACACACACACACACACACACACACACACACACACACACACACACACACACACACACACAAGATTATAGTATATTACTGTAGATGCCAGTCACGAAGAAGTGCTATAGAACGGATGTGGAACCACAGTATTGTCTTATTCTGCTTCAGAGATACCCATTAAGTAAGTAGCAAAAGAACAAGAATTAACTATTGAAAATGATGCCAGTCACGAAGTGCTATGGAAAGGATGTGGACCATAACACTATCCTTTTCTGCCACTGTACTGTGTGAAATAAGCAGGAAAAGGACGAAAATCAGATTCAAGCTGAAGTAAAAAGACCACAGTGGAGATAGAGTTTTCCCTGTATTTCGCCTTTAAATTCCTTGTACAAATGCTGACAGCTGAATCTACACCACACTTCCTGTGTTTGGCAGGTGGCACTTACATCCTGCAATCAACTTCTGAGAATAAATGCAAAAACAATGAAAATTTATTTATATCAGCCACTTGGAAGCACCAGTCCATAAGAAGTTAATTCATGAATCTTACATTTAATTCATCCGGATAGCTGAAAAAAAAAAAAACAGTCAGATAGTGCAAGTGTTACCACTGACTTATTTGAATGTATATAATGCATTTATGCAACTTTATCTACAAACGTGCAGTATGTAGGATTATGTAACAACTGACCCAGAGATTCTTGATTGCACTGTTTTAATGACAGATGAGTAACACGGTGCTAAGTTGTGTTGAACCACCTTTGGGCGAGACTTCCTGTCCTCCTGAATTCGATACATTATGTCTGACAGGCAGTCCTTCACAGTGTAGGGCCCATGCCATGGGCTTTGCAGCTTCCGTAACTGTCCCTTCTTCTGCTGAGGATTGTATAGCCAAACTTTCTTTCCATTCTTGAAGCTCACCTTCCGTAACTGTCCCTTCTTCTGCTGAGGATTGTATAGCCAAACTTTATTTCCATTCTTGAAGCTCACCTCACTTCCCTTTGCATCATACTTCCACTTCATCACTTCGCTTGAAAACTTCAGAGCCTTTGAACCTGTTGGTGATGTGCCTCAACCAGTCTTTCCTGAAGATGCCTCGCATAGCTGGTGTCAGTAGGCAGGTCTTCACCAGGTGGTCTTCGCATTAACAGATTAACTGGCAGTCATAACTTGTGGCCCAGTACAGTTTGTCAGGGGTGTAGCCGGTAGACTCGTGGGATGCGGACTGATAGGCCGTCAGCAACGCAGGTAATTTCTGGTCCTATTCCAGCGGTCCTTCTATGCAGTACTTGGCCAGTTCTTGTCCCAGGATCCAGTTGAATTTCCCCACCATCCCATCTGACTCTAGCCCTAGAGGGGTCATCCCGAGCTTCTTGATCCCCAATAACTTACTTCACTCACGGAACACAGCAGACTCAAAGTTTCTACCCTGGTCTGAATGTAGCTCATGTGACATCCCAGAACAACAGAAGAACTGGTCAACCAACACCTTAGCAACAGTCATGGCCTCTTGAACAGGGATGGCATAGACTGCTGGCCACTTTAATGTAGTGGTCCAGGGCAACACATATACTGGTTTCCTCTTTCAGTGAGTGGCAGAGGTCCAGCAATGTCCACCACGACTCTTCCCACTGGTGCACCCACTTCACACAGCTGAACAGGGGCAAAACAACATTTCTTTGGTCCCTTTTTAGCACAATAAACATCACAGGCCTGACACCACTCTTAGACATCCTGATATATCCCAGTCCAGCAGAACCTCTATTGCAGCTGACTTAAGAGTTTTCTTCACTCCCAGATGCCCATAAGTGATCAGGTTATGAGACTCTTCTAAGACCTCACACCTTAGGAACCACCAGTTGCCAATACTTGCTGAGGCCTTCGGGTATCTCCAACTGATGTTTCAGTAATCCGTTGTTCAAACGAAGATCCCACAGACTCCAGAAGCTATTAGTCACAGGGCTGAGCCTGAAAACCTCTTCCCAAGATGGTTGCACTGTACTCTGATGCAGCCACCCTAGCACTGATCGTAAATCTGTATCCTCCATCTGCATCCTCCTCAGGTTTTCTTCAGCTGACAGAGGCCCTGTCACTGCAGTACAGCTGCATTTCTTGATATAATCTTCTGTCCTACTACACTGCTTGCAAACTGGGTCCCATGGTTGACAACTCAGGCTGTCATCATTGCCATGTACCCACCCAGGGTAGTGTTGCACCTCATAGTTGTGTTGGTCCAGCTTCCCAAGCCAGCATGCCTGTTGTCCTGGATTCTTTAATGTCTTCAGCTACTTGAGTGTTGCACGGTCCATCCTGATGAAGAAAGAAGACCCATATAAGTAGGGATGAAAGAAGTCAAAGCTCGTCATCATTGCCAAGAGCCCATATGGGTTCCACAGTAGTTTCTCTTCAGTGGGCTAAGTTCCTTGCAGTAATATGCTACCACATACTCTTTGTAATCCTTGGTCTGTGACAGGACTCCACCAATGCCATGGTCACTAGCATCACAGTCCAGGATGAATGGTTGACTCAGGTCTGGGTACGGCAACCCTGGAGAGTTTGCCAATGCATGCTTGACTTAATAGAAGGCCTTCTGCATCACTACAGTCCACATAAACTTGTTTCTTTCCTTACAACTTCTGCAGAGGTGCAAATATTGTTGCAAAACCCTTCACAAAATGCCCACAGTAGGTACACAAAACCAGGAAACTCCATAGTTCCTTCACACAAGTTGGAACTGTTCAGTTTTTCACAGCTGCCACCTTCTCTGGATCAGTATGGACGCCGACTTTGCTTGCAATGTGTCCCAGGTACTTCATTTCCTTCTGGAACAATTAACACTTCTTAGGGTTCAGCTTGAGATGCGCTGCTTGGATCCTGTTGAACAACTCTGACAGATTCTCCAATTCCTGGTCCAAGGTCTGCCCAAACACAATTATATCAAGATAGATGAGAGCTGTCTGTCAGTGCAGGTGCACCAGTACTCCATCCATGAGGTGCTCAAAAGTAGCTAGGGCATTGCATACACCAAATGGTATCATTCTGAACTGCCATAAACCCGGTCTATATGAAAAGGCTGGTTTCTTCTTGTCCTTTTCTGTAACCTTGACCTGGTGATATCCTGCTTTTATGTCTAGGATAGAGAACCACTTGGCACCTGGCAGAGCATCCAGCATGTCATCAATTCTTGGCAAGGGGTATGCATCCTTCATTGTCACTTCATTCAGGGCTCGATAATTCACACAGCACCTCACTAAGCCAGAATAACTGGTGATGCCCAAGGACTGCTGGACGTTTCTATCACTCCCTGATTTTAAAGATTCTCTATCACCCTCTTCATTTCTTGACGTTGAGCTGGTTCTATCCTCTGAGCTGGCTGTTTAATCAGGCAGTGATCCCTGGTGTCGATACAACGCTCTACCAGATCCGTGCATCCCAGGTCAAGTGTCCAGTGGAAAAGACATCAGTAAATTCACTAGCAGATGCCTTAACTGCAGCACTTGTGAGTCATCCGTGCACTGGCAGCTTCTGAAAAACAGGTCTTGTTAATGGTCTGGCAGAATCTTATCTTCTTTGACTATTCTCCTTTTACAGGCCTTGCACTGATGCCGCTCGGGGACCACTGCCTGGCACAGCCCCACTCTTTCTCCTCGTTGATTCTCAGTGTCTCACTGGAGAAATTGGCCACCACAATTGGCACCTCACCTGCACCTGTTTCCACCAAAGTCCTCTCCGCCATCGCTCTGGCCTTCGTCTTGCTTCATCAATCAAGCTCCACGACCCCTAGACAGCTGTCAAAAGAACCAGTCACCTTTCACTGCAGCAATTGTTCTGATCTTTGAGGTATCACTGGCATAACAGGAACCGACTCTTCTCCAACCTTGAGCCTCATGGAGCAGAAATCTAGCTCTTATCATTTGGACAGCAGAAAGTCCAGACCAAGGGGGCACATAAACTGGAAGCGTGGTCTCTTGCCCTGCCACTTCATTCCGGACATCCAAGGGTCTCCTCAGTTCTGCGCAGTGCCAGTTACAATGCACAATTGTTCTGATGACTCAGGCAGATACCGATGATGTAACACATCAGGCCTCACAAAAGTCTGCTTTTGAGGCTGAATCAGTCTGCAGGGAACACCTCTTAACGTCTCTTCTTCCATCTGCTCACATACTGTCAGTTGCAGTTCTCTTGCATTTTCTCGCTGTTGGGGCTACTTGTAAAAAGCCGGGTGGCTGTTGCCCCTTACCACCAGCCCTTACTAGCTTTCTGGTACTTTCTTGTCTTCTGCAAACTTCTCCTTATCCCCCCTTTTTTTTCGTCAGTCACAATTGACGTGTCCCACCTCAACACAGGTCCAACACCCTTTTGTTGCATTTGTAAATTACCTTGTACTGTTCTGTTCTTCTTCCTTCTTTCATTTGTAACAATCCTGCTTCTTGTGAACTGGCATCCCACAGAACCAGCAACCTCCTCTGATCTTTTCCTGTTCCTTCTTCCACTTGTAGCAGTCTTCCTTCCTATACCCTGGCTTTTCACAATACCAGCAACTTCCTTCCAATTTCTCTGCTGCATGTACCTGCCTCTTTCTTGCCATGAATCCTGCACTATGGCCTGCCTGCAAGCTAGACGTACTGTACCTAAAATAGGACTCATATTCCAAGGCCCTGGCTAGTGCTTCTTGCATGCTTCTTCATTGTGCCTGCTTCACTTGCACTTTCAACTCTGCACTATCATGAGCATCGATGAACCGGTCCCTCAGAAGAATAGCCAACAGCTTAGGTGCTGCTCCAGGGTATGCCTTGTGTGTCACACTCTCCAGCTCATGAGCAAGCTGCTGTAGGGATTCGCCTCGAGCCTGCATGTTGGTCTAGAATCTTGCTCTGTAAACCTCAGTCTGGGACATGGTCCCACATCTGGACTCCAGCACTTCTAATATGGACTGATAACTGTTCCTCTCCTCCACTAACATCTGGCCAAGAATCTCGGTTGCAGCACGCTAGAGGCTAGTAGCAAGCTGCACTGCCCTCTGCCTGTCATCCCTACCATTCTGATCAGCAAGTAACTCAAACTGTGCCCGGTAAGCTTCTCAAGATTCTTTGCCATTAATTTCCTGAGGTATCTTTTTAATTGGACTCCCACAAGAACCATGCACTTCACTGGTTTGGCACCTAATAACTGGGGCATTATTATTAAGTCAAGGACTCGAAACTTCTACTTCTAATTATTCAACCCTGAAATGCTACCTTTAGATGCATGGGATTCATCAAAATTCATGATACACTCCAATTTTTTTTATACGCTGCCTGTACACTAACCTGAGGCTCAACAGTGCAAGATCTCTCTATAGCCTCAATTCTCTCACTAATTATTTTCAGCTGGTCGTCTGCATGCTGTCTGCACTCTGTCACATTATTGCTTACCTCACACTTCTGCTGCTGAAGCTCTGTGTATAGTTCCTTCTTCAACATTTGCTATTCAGCCTTCATTTCCCCCATGTTAGCATCTAGCTGTCCCTGCGTCCTCTGTTGCAACTCTTTCTGTTGCTCCTGTAATGCCTCTTGAAGCCATTCATACCACTCTTTCTGTTCTTTACTTTGTGCATTTAGTTGTTCACCGAGTTCTTTCTTTAACTCTTTCTGTTCTTTGTGCTTGTAATTGCTTCATGATTGCTGCCAGAGACACCTTCTCCTGTCCAGCTTGGTTTCCTGCCTGTGCACCTTTCGGTTCCATGTCGAGGATTTGACTCACTGCATCACTTTTCCATCCCACTCTTGACACCACTTTTTACTTCTCCGTCCCACACTGCCACAGGCTTCAACAGCAGTAATTCAGTATAGGATGGACATCACCCAGTGAATCATTCTTTGCAGGGTCAGCCTTTCTGTGTGCAACAGATCAACTTGAGTGTCATAATAACACAAGCATCTCGCATTCATTGTCTTTATTTACTTAGTAATTATACTGTATGCTTGCCAAATACACTTCAGTCACTTCACAAGTACTTGGGCTACACAAACTTCGCAAGACTACAAGTAATACTAAACTGAAACTCCTCTGTTCTCTCCCCCATCCATATATAACCTTGCTCAAAACTCGAATGTTCTAGTGCGTTCTCCTAGCAACAACCGTTTTGTACAGTATGTTGGAGACATCCAAAATATTCCAGAGCTTTCTTACATTATGTAACACTCTAAATGCTTTATCATACAAGTTGAAATTAAATCTGAATAATACATAATCATCCAAACAGAACATAATAGTGAGAAAATATAATAAAAATTAATGCATAACTTTACAAAATACCTCCGCGCACAACAGGGCTATCTCGCAACTCTGCCTCGCAACTGAAAACGCGAGAACCACCGGGAACCTTCCAGTATCTCCCAGCTAACACTCCTGCTTCTTGAAATAAATTATATTTCCCAAGTAACCTTACAGAGATAACTATAAACAATATAATATACATTCGTATGCATAAAACAAGTTGAAAGAAGGAGTATGAACAGGTTTATGGTGTGAAGCTTGGAAAATGCCACGTTTTTCTGGTTACCATTCCCTCACAAACTTATGTAACAAGAGTGGCACCTGTTGTTATATCAAATCTGAATTTGCAGATGACACTGTTTTAAACTTCACTTCAACTAATTTTGATCACTCACTGTATAAACTAAATTTTCTAAACATTACCATATATATCTGTGTAGTCTATTGCTCCCCCAATGCTTCTTCAGAACCCAGTGTATTTGACTCCATATCCAGACAGTTGAGTAGCCTTGACCTTACCTTTAGCACCGAAATTACTATTTCGGGTGATTGTAACGTACATAATGTAGAATAGTTATTGCACTCTGCCAGGGCTGATGATACTGGTCTAGAGTGTGAACTGTTTGCAGAATCGTTTAATCTCATGCAGTTGGTAAAGCAACCAACCGAAATACCAGATAGTCCTCACCATAGCGCTCATCCCTTGGATCTGTTCCTGACAAGTAATCCAGATCAATACAGGATAGAAATACTATCACCACTTGGATCCTCTGACCACAATCTCATCAAAGCCTAATTCATTAATCGGTTCTTTCAAACCTCCCCGTTCTGAACCTGTCAGGGTGACCCGACGGCACTTTGGTAGGGCAGACCGGGATGGATTAAAAAAGTATCTTGCTGACATTCTATGGCGGTCTTTCTTCTCTAGTGAATCAATTCTCTCAGTCGCACATTAGTGACTTCATATTAGCTGGTATGGATTTATTCATACTAAGTCAACAGTTCACTAAAAGATCGAACTCTCCGAAATGGGTTGATAGCAACTGTGCCAGAGCAATGGCCCAAAAATCATTAGCATATAATTCTTCCCTAAAATAAAAAACATCTGTATTACTCTGTCAATTTAAAATTGCTAGAAACCATGCAAAAGCAGTAATAAATCTTGATAAATCAAACTTCCTTCAAAACCAAGCATCAAAACTACTTAACAATCCTAATGACAACAGAATATTCTGGTCAGCTGTCAATTCTTTCAATAATAAGTTTAACAAGTCATCATCCATTCCCCCACTAAGATCTTCAGACGGTAACATTACAAATGACCCGCACGGTAAAGCGAATATCCGTGTACTAGGACTTGACTCTCCCGAAACTGTTCCACGTAAAATACAGACTAGATACATAAAACCCATCCTAGACAATTTACCAACCAGAAAAGCTCCAGGCCATGATGGAATTCCTCCAATTGTTTTGAAAAGTGCTCTCAGAACTTGCCTCTGTTCTAACCAAATTATTTAGACTATGCATAGATACTTCTTCATCCCCTAATTCATGGAAAAAGGCAATATCCACTCATTACCAAAGAAAGGAAGTTCCTCTGCCCTCTCTGATTAGTGTCACGAATTAATTCGAGACATTATATTAGTATTATATAAGGGAACGTCTGAATTTCATTGAAAGCATTAATTTTTGCTCAGACCGTTAACTGTCTCGCTTTTGTACTCAGATCGTAATGAGTTTCATAACTCTTGTCATTGTTTCATAAGTGACTGTCTTTCTGTATAGACATTGGGTTTCACTGAGCGAAAACTTTTGTTTAGTTGTCATTCTCACATTGCCTCTCGACCGTTGATTTGGGCCGTGCCCAGCCTACTTACTTACATGAGTCAGTCGGTGTCGAACAGCTACGGGAGGAGGTTCGTTATGCCAGAGCTGAGAGAGGAGGCCCCTAGCGCCTAGTCTCCAGAGTTCAACAATTCCCCGTATTTCCCCGCTGAGTTTGGTGATCAGTTCCAGTGAGCTGAGCAGTGAATAGCAGTGCCTGGTGTGCAACAGACAGACGCCCAGTCTTTTGTAGCTTCAACTTCGATCCCTTCAGTATTTTCGTTCGTTTTCTTAGCCTTAATAAAGTCTGATTAGCTTTTGAATGAGTGAGTGAGTGTATTTCCTTTGATATTTGAATCACTAGTCCCCCTGCGACAGTGAATTCCCCGCTTGAATTCATTTTTGAGATTTATGTAACGTAAATTTAATCATTGTAATCAATAAATTTTCAGTTCTTTTCTTTAAGCTTAATGTAATGTATTAATTGTGTTTGATTTCTCCACACTGAGCTTACTTTAGTTTGCAACTCCCAGTTAGCACAAACTTCTTATAATAATCACAACTGGTATTCAAGCCAGTTCTTCCATATTAAAACTTAAATCCGTTGTGCCAGCTAAGAGTTAAGCATCAGCAAGAACTTGTTCATTATTATCATTAATTATTGATTGTCAGGGGGTAAAGATCACATTTTCTCAGAGGCTAACAGTACTAATGATACAGCATTCGTGAGTAGTCTCTGCTGTGTACTGTTGAGAAAGTTTATAAGATTCTCGTCCTTAGGGAATCGGCGAAGTAAGCCAAAATAAAGTAAAACTTACTACTTGATTTCACAAGTCAATTTCTTGTGTTTGCCTTCGATTAACATCAGCATTTATTCTTAATTTTACATCCCCCCATGATATCTGGCGACCTCATTCCAAGATATTAACTTCTAGCTCTAAAGTTATTAACGAAATAATACTCACTCACACCTAGGTATTTGTTACCAACCCATTATATCCCAGTGTCCTCATTTGAGGATACCTGATAAAATATTATTTTATTACTCAATTGATGAAAACACTGACAAAAAAGCAAACAAAAGTAATATTTCAGTGGGTTTTCATCAACATCAAGCAAAAATTAAGTTTCATTGACATATTCTTAAGCGATTTCTTGGTATCTAAAGTTGGTTGAAAATGGTGCTTCAAAAATGTTTGCATACTAAGAAGCATACTGAATACTACAAAGCCCAAATCATCTATGTTCATCCTGTCGCATGTTGTTAAGTGGATGGCCTACCATATGCATCATAACTGAATTCATTTTTTTCAGTACACAAGAGCACAACCATGTTAGAAAATGCTTGTCCTCAAATGAGGACACTGGGATAATATAGTAATATTACGTGTTCTTACATGTCCCAGCCTGCAGCATCCAACGACGCTTCATTTCTGCATAGATAGTCATAGACAGCACATTTGCCATCTCTCAAGGTTAGTAAAGAATGATGGTAGTATAGTTTAGGTGTAATATGCTTTTATGAACCTATGCACATTTAAGTATTCGGTGGTCAAAACATTTCAGTACTTCTATTTTTTGATTTGGTACTTTACTTTGTTACAGATGGCGAAAGCAAGACTTTCTCAATTACACTGGAACAAGCACTTGAAATTTTGAATCAACAGGATGACGAGGAAGCTGATTATGAAAAAGCTGATGTGGTTATTGTTCCACCAGATGTAGATGAACTGACTGATGAAGAGGATGTCAGCGAAGATGTTATTGGTGAGATGTCTGTTCAAGATGTGCCAGGTTCCTTAGAAGTTCACATTGAACAAGTGCCAGCTGAAGAACATGCTACAAACAAACCTGGTTCAGGTACATCATTCAGACAAAAAAAAAAAAAGAGAAAATTTTGTGCCTCTGAACCCATTTGGAAACACAAAGATCCCCAGTATACCAAGGTCAAAGAGCGTTCTCAACATCATAGTGACTGCTTGCAGAAAATGAAAGAAAGCCTAGAGAATTTATCATCACTTGAACTGTTTTAGAAGTTGATGTCTCCCTGCATCTGTGAGCATATTGTCAAAGGGACAATTCGCTATGCAACTGCATGTAAAAACAAATGTGATTTTACATTCAGTATAAAAGAACTGAAAACATTTATTGGAATATTGTTATTCTCAGGATATCACAAAGTGCCTTCTGAGAGGGATTATTGGTCTTGTGAGGAAGATCTTGGGGTCCCTTTTATTCAAAAAGCAATGTCAAGAAATCGTTATCAGCTTCTGAAAAGTGTGATACACTTTTGCAATAATGAGGAAGCCATGAACAACAAACATGACAAGGGGTTCAAAATTAGGCCACTTATTTCTCTAGTCAGAGAGACATTTCAGCAGTTTGGCATATTTGAAGAATGTTTATCAGTAGATGAAATGATTGTGAAATATTACGGCCATAACTCTCTGAAGCAATTTATTAGAGGTAAACCAATCAGGTTTGGTTATAAACTCTGGGCACTGTGTGGAGTTTCAGGCTACTGCTATAATTTTGATTTGTACTGTGGTAAGAGTTCTAATAATGATGGTAGTGAAGCTATGTTACTTGGGACAAAAGTTGTCTTGAAGATGTTAGAGGCTGTAACAGACCCATATTCACATTCTGTTTTCTTTGATAACTTTTTCACAGGGTATGATTTATTGGTTCACCTTAGGAATCTTGGTTATCAAGCCACAGGTACAATCAGGGAAAATAGACTCAGCAGATGTCCTCTGAAGCCAACAAATGTAATGAAAAAGGAGAAACGG
The DNA here is from genome assembly GCF_032717465.1 of Coenobita brevimanus. Lineage (NCBI taxonomy): Eukaryota > Metazoa > Arthropoda > Malacostraca > Decapoda > Coenobitidae > Coenobita > Coenobita brevimanus. The sequence goes on along the minus strand of NC_137052.1, from coordinate 7,092,166 downwards.
GGCACCTATGACTCTATGTTTGACACTACTGAGGAAATTCTTTTCGTCAAATGGTCTGACAACAAGTGTGTGTGTGTTGGAACAAACTATGATACCACTGAGCCTGTAAAAAAGGTAAAGAGATGGCAGAGTGATGTAAAAGCAAAGGGTGATGTTCCTCAGCCAAATGTTCTGAACAATTACAATCCCTATATGGGAGGTGTAGATCACCATGACTGGTTGGCTGGAAAATATGCAACCTCTCTGCGGGGAAAGAAGTGGTACTGGCCCCTCTTCATACGTTTGTTAGACATGATAGTTGTAAATGCCTGGATTATCCACAAATTCCTGTATGAAGGAAAGGAACAGCTTGATTTAGTGAGCTTCAAAAGAGCAATATATGTGCCATATCTGAAGCTTGGTGATGCAGGTGGGAAAATAGGAAGAAAAAGCAATATCCCTGGTCTGTCTACAAAACTAGCTGATGTTCGGTATGACGGAATGGACCATGTTATTGCATAGCGCCAACAGCAAAGACGTTGCCAAAGAAAACCATGTTCAAAGAAACCAAGAACTTACTGTGTCAAATGCAATGTAACACTCTGCGTAGAATGTTTTGCTCAGTATCACAAAAAGTAAATACACAGAAGCCAGCTGTTCTTTTTTCTCAGTTTACTTGTCTTTTGGAGATAGCATGTTATTTAGTTTCAGCACAATTTCATTCTTATACATGCATTTTTATGTAAATACACAGAAGCGAGCTGTTCCTTTTTTTTAGTTTACTTGTCTTTGGAGATTGCATTTTATTTAGTTTCATCAAAATTTTAGTCTTATGCAAGGGTTTTTATGTTTCTGTTATTTAGAGAAAGTATGTATTACTTTGTCCCACTGTCCTCATTTGAGGACAGCTTATTATTAGAAGATTATATTATATTGTCCCAGTGTCCTCTTTTGAGGACAGCTTATTCTAAGCTTACTGAAGGAAATAAAGTACTGTAACAACCATGTCTTATCTTAATTCATTCTATACAATAAGAACTTCATGGAAGTGCCCGAAAAATCTTCATTAAAAAAAGTTGGGATATAATGGGTTAAAGGCTATAGGCACAAGTCACAGATTCACTAGTACCCCTGTGACAGTGGATCCTACCAGTTTAGTTAGATAAGACTAGTCACAGTTCACTAGCCCCCCCCACGACAGTGAATCTTAGCAGTTTAACTAGATAAGATTAGTCCTGATTCATTAGTCCCCCTTCGACAGTGAATCCTACCAGTTTAACGAGATAAAATGAGTCATGATTCACTAGTCCCCCTGCAACAGTGAATCCTACCAGTTTAACGAGATAAAATGAGTCATGATTCACTAGTCCCCCTGCGACAGTGAATCTTACCAGTTTAACGAGATAAAACGAGTCACGATTCATTAGTCCCCCTGCGACAGTGAATCCTACCAGTTTAACGTGATAAAACGAGTCATGATTCACTAGTCCCCCTGCGACAGTGAATCTTACCAGTCTAACGAGATAAAACGAGTCATGATTCACTAATCCCCCTGCGACAGTGAATCCTACCAGTTTAACGAGATAAAACGATTCATGATTCACTAGTCCCCCTGCGACAGTGAATCCTCCTCCACTGGTAATAGGACTGGTCATAATTCATTAGTCCCCTTGCGAGAGAGAATCCTCCTCCACAGGAGATAAAGACTGGTCACCACCAGCCTGTGTCTATATTCTTTACTTATGATTATTAGCATTTCTCCGTGAAACAGCAGTCAGTACTCAGTCTTTACTCCACTCAGTCTTAGTTGCGTTAGCATCATGGCTACTAGTTTATTTATACAGGAAGCCAAGGATATGGGGCTTACTGATCCCCAGGAAATTAAAGATTATGTGCTTTCACGTGAGAATGATGCCCGTGAAGAGCGGAAAATTCAACGTGAACACGAGCGAGAACAGCACAAGGAACGTGAGAGAGAACGTCAACATGAGCGTGCCAAGTGCGAGGCATGTGAGAAACATGAACTTGAGATGCTGAAGTTCAAGCGAGACTCCTTGGCTTCAGGCACATCTAGTGCAGCCGACCCAAGCTCCACGAGTGCTCCCCCTGCACATATTCTGGCAACCCCATGCCTCAAGCTTCCTTTATACAAGGAAGGTGAGTGAATCGAGCCGTTCATAGCTCGTTTCAAGGACATGGTGCAGCTGTACCAGCTGGATGAGGTAGCAAAGCGGCTCCAGTCTCTTAGCTTGTTTGAGGGCCATGTCCTCGATAATCTCCACAAAATTCGTGGAGACAATCTCACGTATGAGACAATGAAGGCTGCACTCATCAAAGTGCACAGTCTCACAGTTGATGATGCCAGGAGTCAGTTCATGAGGGCGGGTCTCCAAGAAAAGGAGACTGATGTTCAGCTCCTCGACCGGCTTATGGCTCACTTAGATGAGTGGATGGAGAAAGATGAGACCCCTCGCACGTGAGAGGGGATAATTGACCTTATGCTGCACACACAGCTAGAAAAGTCGTGGCCTTCAGCTTAAGATCTGCCAGGTAAGGGATGCCAGCCAAATGGTGGAAAAGGCTGATACATTCTTCACTGCGTACAGGTACCAAACTCGTAAGCAACAGACCTGGCACAGGAAGGACACTGCCAAGTCTGGGAAGCCATCTCAGACTGAACCCCAGCATCAAGGCCGTTCTCAGAATAATGGCCACGGTCTAAACAAACCGCAGAAGAAGGACCAGGGGTAAAATACACAGAAACCCGATTGGAAGAAGTATAAGCAGTACCTTAAACAGCAGCAGTATCAGCCACGCAATCGACAGTCAGGACAATCCTTTTCAGCACCAGCCCCAGTGTATTGGAGGCAGGAGGCAAACGCAGCATTCATTCCTCAACAGCAGTACGGTGATGCCATCCCTAGCAGCACAGGTACTTCCCCACAGTTCACTAGTCCCCCTGCGATAGTGAACCCTCCTCCACAGGTGGTCAACTCTCCATCTGCTTAGACAATGAGTACGACCTCTCAGGTAGCTAATTCTCAGTGCACCATGTTTGCCGCACTGTTCATTCAGCAGCCTTATCAATGGCTGGCTGCTTCCTCCACAGGCCCTCCTACAGGTCACAGTGCCTTCCTTGTTCAACCAGGGTTTGTGGGAGGTGTTCCTGTAAAGGTCCTGAGAGACAATGGTTCCTCAGGTTGCTCTGTCAGGCAGAGCCTAGTTCGGCCTGAAGAATACACGGGTCAACAGATCCAAGCTCAGCTTATTGATGAATCAGTGAGACTGTTCCCTGAGGCACGTATCCAGGTGGAATTTCCATTTTATACTGGAACGACACTTGCAGTTATCTTGCCAGAACCCTTGTTTGACCTAATAATAGGCAACATACCAGGTATAGTTGCACCATAGATGGCGCTACTCAGACTTTGGCTGCAGTAGCGTGAGCCATGGCCAAGGCTCCAAACTGTCACCCCAGTGACCATTGCATCACAGCAAGATTTGATTTGTAGCCAAGATGTTGTTCAAGAACAACATTCTGACCCAACACTTGCTGCAGTGCGGAAGAAGCAAAAGGGTAAAGTGATTTAAGTTTTCACGGGGTGGTCAAACCAGGTTCCTTCGTAAACACGAATAGCTCTACCATAAGTCACAAACACCCCAGGGCGAGGTTCAACTGCAGTTTGTCGTTCCCGCTAAGTATCGATGAACAGTGTTAGAATGGGGTCATTGTTCAGCCTCAGAAGGTCACATGGGCAAAAGGAAAAGCCAGGGCCGTATCTGTGCTGACTTTTTCTGGCCAGGGATGGGACAGGAAATAGATAGGTTCGTGCATTCGTGCAATGTGTGTCAACGTACCACCAATCAGGGACATGTCCTTCCTGTGCCATTTGAAACCACACCCATAATCTCAGAATCAGTTGAGAGAGAGGGCAGTGGTAATGTGGATGCAGACCTGATGACTCGCCTGGTAACTGATGACTAACATGGGCAACTGTTGTACGTTGGGTTCCGTAAGACAGGCGTCCTCAGAGATTTATGCAATCCAAGGACCAGCTTGGTTCCCAGTTAATAGTGTTCCAGTAAGACCTGGCATATTGCCCCTTGGTCCCACAGGACACATTACATCCAGGACCTGTATATACTGTACATGTGTACCATTGGTTAAGGGGGAAGTTTGAGAACCCCATAGGGGCAATCCGAGGCTGTGTCTGAATTACATTGTGGAGCATCTCGAGCTGTGGGCCTTTCTGAGTATTTCCGGAGAATATGCACATCATCCACATGAGTGTTCACACCCACGCTGGCTGTTAAAATGTGACCTGCCCGAGTTTGCATAGGGATTCTCTGCTTGTCGATATTAATCGTAAGTGTAGAGTTAGGTTTAACCAGTAAACTGCCCCTGAGAGATCTGAGCAATCCAAGGACTAGTACATTTCCTGGTTAATAATGTAGGCTTAACCAGTAAACTACTGGCCATCCTCAGAGATTTATGCAATCCAAGGACTAGCATGTTTCGTGGTTAAGAATCTAGGCTTAACCAGTAAACTACTGGCCATCCTCAGAGATTTATGCAATCCAAGAATTAGCATGGTTCCTGGTTAAGAATCTAGGTTTAACCAGTAAACTACAGGGGTCCTCAGAGATTTATGCAATCCAAGGACTACGTTTCCTGGTTAATAATGTATCCATTAAGAAAATAATAGTGTACTTTTTGTAGCACATGTACTGACTACTAGGCAGAGAGAGAAATTGTAATTTAATAAAAAGGTTTGTCGCACTGACACTTTTGATGCCCCACCTTGATTGATTTCGCAGGTACAAATGGTGGGTGTAGCAGTTTTCCCGTGCAGATCAGCTGATTGTCTCTCCCGCATCCTGCTGCCTCTTCTGCCTCGTCGTCTCTATTTACTATTGATGTGTATTATATCATTTTACACATAGGTACAGTTACACTATAACTGTCACAACTACACCATGTATTACATACACCACGTTACATAACAATTATTTGTTAATGTAAATGTAGCGAACTTTTCACTCTGACCTGAGTACAGGATTTTTCACCGTCGTCATGGAGTTTTTTCCTCAAGCTTGCTTCTATTAACGTAAATACGAGATTTTTATGCTCATTGGGGACAGTGATTTTCTCCTGTAACAGGATAGTACACACACCAGAGTGTGAATCTTGTGTGACTGAGTTAGGATGTAAATATCACCTACAGTTAAATTTTCAATGAAAAATTTAATTTTGATGGGGCGTAATGTCACGAATTAATTCGTGACATTGTATTAGTATCATATAAGGGAATGTCTGAATTTCATTGAAATGCATTAATTTTCGCTCAGACCGTTAACTGCCTCGCTTTTGTACTCAGATCGTAATGAGTTTCATAACCCTTGTCATTGTTTCATAAGTGACTGTCCTTTTGTATAGACAGTGCATTTCTCTGAGCGAAAACTTTTGTGTAGTTGTCGTTCTCACATTGCCTCTTGACCGTTGCTTTGGGCCATGTCCAGCCTGCTTACATGAGTCAGTCAGTGTCGAGCAGCTACGGGAGGAGGTTCATTGTGCCAGAGCTGAGAGAGGAGGCCCCTAGCGCCTACAGTCTCCAGAGTTCAACAATTCCCCGTATTTCCCTGCTGAGTTTGGTGATCAGTTGCACTGAGCTGAGCAGTGAAGAGCAGCGCCTGGTGTGCAACAGGCAGACACCCAGTCTTTCGTAGCTTCAGCTCCATTCCCTTCAGTATTTTCGTTCATTTTCTTAGCATTAATAAAGTCTGATTAGCTTTTGAATGAGTGAGTGAGTGTATTTCCTTTGATATTTGAATCACTAGTCCCCCTGCGACAGTGAATTCCCCACTTGAATTCATTTTTGAGATTTATGTAACGTAAATTTATTTATTGTAATCAATAAATTTTCAGTTCTTTTCTTTAAGCTTAATGTAATGTATTAATGGTGTTTGATTTCTCCACATTGAGTTTACTTTAGTTTGCTATTCCCAGTCAGCACAAACTTCTTATATTAATCACAACTGGTATTTAAGCCAGTTCTTCCATATTAAAACTTAAATCCGTTGTGCCAGCTAAGAGTTAAGCATCAGCAAGAACTTGTTCATTATTATCATTAATTATTGATTGTCAGGGGGTAAAGATCACATTTTCTCAGAGGCTAACAGTACTAATGATACAGCATTCGTGGGTAGATAGTCTCTGCTGTGTACTGTTGAGAAAGTTTATAAAATTCTCATCCTTAGGGAATCGGCGAAGTAAGCCAGAATAAAGTAAAACTTACTACTCGATTACACAAGTCAATTCCTTGTGTTTACCTTCGATTAATATCAGCATTTATTCTTAGTTTTACATCCCCCAGTGCCAATTACAGACCAATAGCTATCAAGTCTTCTCTTGGTAAAATATTTGAAACTGTAGTTAATAAGCACATAGTTAACCACCTCGATTCCAACAACTTATTAATAAGTGATAGACAATATGGTTTTCTCCTCGAAAGATCCATCATTGATATACTCAATCTCCTGATTCATACCATCCATCAATTAATTGATCAACATGGAGAAGCTCATGCAGTAGCCCTTGATATTTCTAAAGCTTTTGACAGTGTGTGGCACCATTCCCTGCTATCCACTCTGGACTAACGTTTTTTGTTCCTCTGATCTCCTCATATCTCAGCGACAGAAAAATTAGAGTAAAAGTAGGTGATGTATATTCCAATTTCCTCCCAGTTAATGCCGGCGTGCCACAAGGATCAGCTCTGGAGCCAACCCTATTCCTAGTTCATATTAATGATCTCTTATCTGTCACCCACAGTCCCATCTATTCATCTGCAGATGACTCAGCACTTCATTGTTCATTCACACTCAAACACCCATTCACAAAGTTTAATATCTCTAACTCTCACCTCAGTGTAGCCATCTCCATAAATGAAGACTTATCTAAGATTACTGAATGGGGACAAAATAACCTTGTCTCATTTAATGCTAGTAAAACCAAATATATACAATTTACTAATAGACAGATATTGCCAAATTTGTATATTACCTTCAATGCTACTAATATTCCCATCTCCAGAAGTATTGAAATTGTCTGTGTTCCACATAACAATGCCTTCAGCTGGACCTCTCATGTCAGATCACGTGCTAAAACCGCATCAAAGAAACTTGGATTATTGTACAGAGTCCGTAACTTCGTCACTGACAAGCAGTTAGCTATAATTTATATGAATCATGTGTGGTCTCAGCTAGAACATTGCTCACGTTTGTGAAATGGATGTGGAGAGGTTGCACCAAAACAGCTAGACAGAATTCAGAGCAAAACCATTGGAATTATCAATAACCCCGCTGTTACAAATAAACTACCTCCCCTACAAGTTACAAGGAATGTTGCCTCCCTTGCATTACTTTACAGATACTTTAATGGCAAATGCCCAGACGATGTTGCGTCCATTGTGCCACCTCTCCTTGCTTTTCCTCGTGCTGCACGGGCATCTGGTAGTGTTTATGCCGGAATGTCAGACAGCCATATTGCAGTACTTCTGCCTATCAGCATTCTTTTATTCCCCGAGCTCCATCTCTCTGGAACTCGCTTCACCGGAGTTGTTTCCCCCCAAAATTCAACCTACTGCTGTTCAAGTCCAGCTGTTACAGATTTTTTATGAGTGGAGGGCGCCAGTAATCTGACGTGTGGATCAATTTTTTATTCATTTGTTTTTGTTAAAAAAAAAAAAAAAAAAGTCACCAAAAACGAAGTGAAAATAGAAAGGTGTAGGTAATGTGTGTGTGTGGGGGGGTGTTCCGGAAGGAGGGAATATGCATGGTACGCACACTCACCACAGTCTAGAGGGGGTATGGAGGGTGGTTCGGGTAAGAGTTACACTCAGGACAGGGCCCAGTGGGGGAGAGGGAGATGGAGAGATGGCAGTGGGGGAAACCCTCCTTCACTGCATCTAGGGGGACCAGTCAGGCCAGACACCACCAGATATTGTACTTTCCATTGGCTAGGCATTATGTCTTCAAGGAGGCGGGGATAGGCTACCTTTTGCTAGTTGTTGGTAGTTTGTGTATGATCGATGATGATAGAATTCTACGTACCAAGGCCTGAACACACCGATAGATGACCATAGGACTTCAGTGGGTCTGTTAATAACAAAAAAAAAACACACACAAAAAATCAGGATTCAGAGCAAAAACTTGTTAAAGTTAGCAGAAGTATTTTGCCTTTAGCTCGACAACTTGCCTTGATAGACTTCTATTTTGTAAAAAAAAAAAAATGATTTAATATGCAGATACATTTATTTGGAATGTATCACAATATTTATGCAAACAAAAGTCTGTCAAGGCTATTTGCAGATTTAAAGGGGAAATACCCTCTAACTTTAGCTTATTTTTTCTCTGAATCCTGATATTTTTATTCAGTTAGATTAAGAGCAAATTTTTTTTACCGGGTTTCAGATAATTAGGTGTATATGAACTTATATGGTGAATATATATATATATATATACTTTCCAAATAAGAGTGCCGATTAGGTGCTGATTCATTGCCAATTCGGAATTTCGTCACAACGGAGCGCAAATTTTCAAGTCAGTATCTTTCATAGTTTGGCCATAAAGTGCTTGGATATTTTCTTTATTTTGAAAGTGGGACGTAGGCAAAAATGCAGCTGGAGCTGTATGTCGCAGTGCTGTTCAGAACAGCTGTGGCTGCACATCAAATATAATGGGTTAATCATACAAACCACCCGATTCACACGTATAGCACTTTCATTTGGTCTCAACTGTACATATGAGGATTGCCATGTAGGCTAATACTCGTACATGTGCACCTTCTGCTAGTCATGTTTTTTGTTTCACATGGTGGAAAAGGTGACTCCCATGACAAGAACACTAAGTCGTGGTTATCTGGTAGGAGCATGTGAGTTGCACAGAAACACAGATGGACAAATGAGTAAGTAACGGAGCACTGTGGTGATGGTGTGGATGTGATTGAAACTGTTAACCCTTATGGCACAGATGATGGCCATGTCCGTCCAGAAACAGGTATTCAGGGCCCCTCAGGGGATGGACATGTCTGTTTTTTTTTGTTTTTTTTTCTTACATCATTTGAAGCCATTCTCATTTTCGCTGGTGCCCATGCATGACAGACACATATGAGGTGGGTGGGCAACATTGCCAGTCTTCGTCGGGAAATGGGAGGGGTAGGAATGATGATACCAGGTTTTGCATCGTCCGATTCGCTTGCCGCCGTCCTGCCTGTGCAACCTCCACCCCTGCAAAGTCTCCACCTCATACAAGAAAGGGATTGAGTGAAAGTTGTGATTGGGAGGGAACTGGAAATTATAGTATTGTCCTTGCTGAGTGGGAAGATGAAGCCTGAGGACAGAAATTACCATGTAAATGGCGTGCCTCAGCTACCTTTTCGTACCTCTTCTCAAAATTCCTTGTGACCCTTACGACCCTCTACATCCCAAGAACTTTCCCTACCCTTCGGATGCCTCAAGAGAGTCCTCTGAGGCATTGTATTCTGAGTACATGGGTCAGATGGCCTTAAGTCACATGCAACAAATTCAGCATTACACTTCCTCAGCAACTTTGCGTCACCCACCCGTCAGCACTATCTCACCACCACCCACATCATCCCAGTCTGGGTTTGTGAGGAAGTGCATATAGTGTAAATTTGTACATAAAAATAGAAAAAAATAATTGGTATAGAAAATAAGGGAAAATCTCAGTGTAGGGAAGAAGTGTTATTACGAAAGTAATTATTGATATTCATTTTGTTAGATAAAATTGAAGAAAAGGTGCAATATATGTAAGTTATAGAAGATAAGGAAAACTACGTTTTCAAAATGAGTGTTATGACCAAAATGGTACAGTGGTTTAGTATCGTCGGGTATTGAAAACAGGTGTTGAAGTGAAAGTGAAAATGATCTTTCAGGGCAAATACTGTACAGCGGTTTTGTATCATATGGTATAAAACAAGTGTTGGAGTGAGTGATCTTTCGGGGTAAGTACTGTACAATGGTTTTGTATCGTAGTGTGATACAAAACTCGAACTCGAGAGAAAATGATAATGGCCTTGTATTACACAAAAATATAAGTGTTATAACAAGAAAACAATATTTAGAATTTACAGCATTCCTGTAGTGAAGTAAGAACTTAGCCGGGCAAATGCTTTCTATTCATAAGATGTTAGAAGATCGGGAAAACTACAGGCAGAAGAAAATGAGCTCAGGATCAAACAAAAGTGACCGTAAAGTATACCTGTGTGTATAAATTAGTGTTTTAGCAAAAACAATTTAGAATTTAGCGAAGTTCCTGTCGTGAAGTAAGAACTTAGCTGAATATGTGTCTTTTAAACATAAGATGATAGAAGATAAGGAAAACTACCGGTTTAAAAAAAGGGCTCAAGTAAAAATGAAAGTTGCGTTTCCTGGCACATGTTTCGAAAATGTACATGAGTGAAAGTGATCTTTCATGGCAAGTACTGTGTATTGTAGTGTATATACATTGGTATTCTCCCCTCCACCCCGCCGTACAACACATGTTCTTCTAGAACAGCCAGAAAAATTGGGTGAATAAAATTTTGTTTAGTGGAGAAGTATCTAGAGAAGGGAAGGAAAGTGTATGTGCCTTCATGGACTTGGAGAAAGCTTATGATAGAATAGATAGGCAAGGTATGTGGAAGGTATTAAGAATATATGGAGTGGAGGGAAAATTGCTGAGTGCTGTGAAGAGTATGTACGAGGGAGCTAGGGTTACGGTGCGAGTGGATGGTGAGCTGAGTGAGTTCTTTGATCTCAATGTGGGACTGAAACAGGGTTGTGTGATGTCTCCATGGCTGTTTAATATATACATGGATGGGGTTGTAAAGGAGGTGCAGGGTAGGGCAGTGGATGTGGGGGTGGCTCTAATGAATGAGGGTGAGCTTTGGAAGCTTCCGGTGTTGCTGTTTGCTGATGATACAGTACCGTTGAGTGAAGATGAATGGGAGTTGCAAGGTTTGGTGAATGAATTTGGGACAGTGTGTAGGAGGAGGAATCTGAAAGTTAATGTAAACAAAAGTAAAGTTATGGTGTTTGAGAGGAATGAAGTCACAGAGTGTGCAGTGAGGTTGGATGGTGAAGATATGGAGAATGTGAGTGCATTCAAGTACTTGGGTAGTGTGATGAGTAAGGATTGAACTTTGGGGGATGAAGTGCGTGAAAGGGTACAGCAGGGAAGGAAGGTTGTTGGTACACTGAAAGCAGTGATGAGAAATAGGGAGGTGAGTATGGAAGTTAAGAAGTCACTGCATGATAGTATTGTGATCCCTACCCTGACGTATGGAAGTGAGGCATGGACCTTTCAAGAGGGGAACAAGTCAAGAGTGAGAGCAGTGGAAATGAGTTACTTGAGAGGAGCATGTGGAGTGACGTGGAGGGACAGGTTGATGAATGAAGAAGTGAAGGAACGCTGTGGGGTGGATGTGGATGTGGTTGAGAAGATTAGGAGAAATACACTGAGGTGGTTTGGACATGTGAAGAGAATGGAGAATGAAAGACTGACTAAGAGGGTGTATGTAGGTGAGGTGGAGGGAGGGAGAGGGAGAGATAGACCGAGGATGAGGTGGAGGGATGGAGTTGATAGGTATATGAGGGAGGGGGGGGTGAGTTGGGGGGAGGGCAGTCAAATGGTGGGTGACAGAGTGACTTGGAGGCGTTTTGTCTGTGGCCACCCTTTGCGGGATTAGGGCGTCGGGCTATGGATAGATAGATAGATTATAGGCACTAGCATATATCTCATATCACAATGTGCGGGATGTAGTGTCTGCTGGAGACATACACAGCTTCTCACTAGGAATGTCAGTCCACATGATGTATATCCACAAAACTGTTGTCACAGACCATCGAGAATGTCTTAGCACATATCTCAAACAATCTCTTTGTCCAGACAACCCAGAAATTCGTGACGTATTCATACACGTGGTGTAACCAGCTCTAGTCGGTTAGTCCACGTGAATGGAAATCTACCAGACACTTCATCACACACACACACACACACACACACACACACACACACACACACACACACACACACACATCCTCTCCGAGCTGTATATAATGTCGGAGAGATTCCCTTCAGGTCAGAAGGGGTTAGAGAGAGGCCGAGAATATGATCGAGGGCAGAGGCAGGAGGCACAGTCAGCCAGGAGGTTTGCCGTCACGCCACGTTACTCTGTCAGTCACAGTTCGATATGACTGTGTACAATAAACTCCGTAATCCAAGAGTGCTCTGTAACTCACCTCGCTTACGACACACAAAAGGGGAAGGTGAGAAAGAGAGAGACCTACCTATTCACTCTATCTACGGCGACGTTATCGGCACTGGTGGCTGAGGTAACAGATGTGGTTTGTTCAACCCAGATGGCGCAGTTATAGGCAACATTTTTGGATTGGCTACAGAAAATGATCCGGAGGAAATAAATAACAGATTTAACAAAATTACACAAATTCTCTCATATCAACATAAGTTAGCTGAAATCCTGAACACCTTAAAGCTGACGATTGTAAAGAACCTAAGAAAGGCAGAGAAGTCAACTCTAGGAATTGTGGAGACAGTAAATGCACTAGAAGGAAACAATACACTATTCCAACACTTTTCAGTGATCATGGAACATATTGACATAATAATACTACAGCTAGACAATACTAGAGCTCATTATCAGTCTTTCGTGAAAGGAATTGCTAGTGCTGGTAACGGAAGGATTACCAGTAGTTTACTACCCATCCACAATCTGCGTCAAATAATTAGTCAAGGCATACATAAGCATGTTTTGAATCCTTTGTTTGAGGAAAGAAATCTGATGTTATATTATCCATATTTGGAAGCAGAAAATGTGACCACACACACACACACACACACACACACACACACACACAGAGCTTTGTCTAAATGTAGAAAATAACAGAGTCGAAAGCATTGTATCATTATCATCATCTCGACTTGTTTTCTTACCAAAGTCTCGGATAAGGTAGAGTTTAGAGATCAAGAAAAGACCCGACTGAGGGAAAATTATCATATGTTATACAGGTAAATACGCCACACATTCATTCACTCATCACTCAAGCCTCCCTCCCCCCCACTCACTTCTGGAGCTTCACAATAAACACAGTTTCAATTTTTGGTTGTAATTATTCGAAACTTCTGACTTACCAGTGTCTCTAGTTCAGTGCCGTTATTTTTTCAAATGAAATAACATACCCACTCATGGAAAATGTGATACATGTTATAGTATACGAAAAAAGTATACCACGTACCAACTTAGGTGTGAGAGCAGACCAATATTTCAGAAGTTTTAAAGGAACAGAAATGGAGGTGGGCAGGTATAACCAATGGTGCAAGAGACTGACTGACTGGACTCCAAGAGATTGCAAGCGTTTCAGAAAAAGGCCAAACAGGAGCTGGAGAGATGAGATAGAGAAGTTTGAAGGCAAAACCTAACAGTGATAGACTCAGTCAAGAAATTCGTGCAGAGGGAGGCCTTTGTTCAACAGTGAAACTTGCAATGGCTGATGATGATGACAATGATATGAAAAAGTAAGTTAAACGCTACCGTATACGGTACATATGAAAAGGAGGTTGTAATACACTGTAATACAATCAGTCCCTGCCAAAATATCTATTGATGGGCGTTCCCCCAAATAGGCGGATACGGTTGGGGGTTCACAGAATGTTGGTACGTGGCTCATGAGTGGGTCCAGGCGAGAGGGTCATATGTGGTTTCTTGATCCACCAGTGTTTTATTGTTAGTGGCATAGTAGACTTCGTAACGCCTGATCCTTAGCGACTCATTATGCCTTCGCCCACCTATGGAGGAGGAGGCGTTAAATGAGGGTCTGTGTTCGTGCTTGCGTCGGTCCATGCGTTGGTAACACTGTTGTGTGCACGAAGATAGGTCAAGCGGTCAGGGGTCAAGTTCTTGTGAGGTCGGCATATTTAGTCATTGTGGGCGCGATATCTCCTGAACCCCACAACGGATTTCCACCAAACTTTGTCAATGATAAAGAATGAAGGGGCTATGAACTGATCAGGTTAATTAGATCAAGGGGTCAAAGGTGAATGTCATTTGACTAAGTTTATCTCTGTGGGTGCGATGATCAGAACCCCTTGATGGATTTCAACCAAACTTTTGTCAATGATACAGTATAATGGTCCATCAGCAAGGTCAAGGGGTCAAGGGTCAAAGTCATATGGGTTTTGGCGCTATATCTGAACTCCTTGACTGAGTTCGACCAGACTGTTGTCAATGACAGAGTGTGAAGCAAAGAAAAATTAATTAGCTCAGCAAGGCTATGGAATCAAAGGGCATGGTCATATGGGCGTGGGCACGATATCTCCTGAACCCCTCGACGGATTTTAACCATACGTTTGTCAGTGATACAGTATGAACGGATGATGAACGATTAAGTCAGCAAGGTCAAGAGGTCAAAGGTCAACATCAATGGTTGTAGGCGATGCGACGAATTACCGAATTGGTGGTCATTTACCGAATCGACACTTTTAATTGGAAAATATATCTTTTGTCACCATATAGGTTCATACACACCATATTAGCTGAAATCCGGTCAAAAATTGTGATTCATATAACTTTAAAAATCAGTTTTCAGAGCTAAAACGTGCAAAAGACAGTGGATATTTCCCTTACAGTCGATCGCCAACACATCTTGACAGACTTTTATTTTCCATAAATATTGATTTAAACTATAAATACATACATCTGCATTGTAAATCAATATTTATACAAAACAGAAGTCTATCAAAGCGAGTTGTAGAGCTACAGGCGAAACACTTCTGCTAACTTTATCAAGTTTACTCTCTGAATCTTTTTTTTTTTTTAATAGTTAAATAAAGCACAAACGTTTTACCGGACTTTAGATAATTATGTGTTTGAAATATTTGGTGATAAAAGATATAATATTTTCCAGTTAAGAATTATAATTCAGTAAATGACCACCGATTCCGTATTTCGTTGCACCCGTAGAGAGAGCGATATCTCCTGAACCCCTCGACGGATTCCGATCAAACTTTTGTCAGTGATACAGTATGAAGGGTTGATCAATGATAAGATCAGTAAGGACAAGGGATCAAAGGTCTACGTCATATGGGGTTGACTTAGTTTATCTTTAGTTTCATTTCATCCACAATGAACCTTTGTCATAAAAAACTGCATGGCGAGTCTGAGCGCAAGGCTTGGCGTGGAAGGCTTCATAGCACCACTTCCTTAGGGAATTATTAATTATGTTAATACTTAAGCAATCACAACCCATATTCCGATCGAGGTAGCCTATGGGAGGCTTCGAAGCACCCCCTTCTTTAGTGGTTAATTTATCACAATACACATCAACCGTATATCTCTAATACTGACATAGTTTGTATCAACGATACACAAGAGGAGATTAAGGTGCTGCAGGCAAATGAATTTGCCAAGGACGTGGTGCTAAGAGATTTTCAAAGTTATTTAGAAGAGAACAAAATGTATCACACACACACACACACACACACACACACACACACACACACACACACACACACACACACACACACAAACTATGGAATATTTGCGTAATATGAAGATGCAAAAAATCGAGTCGATACTCGTGTATCATTATCCCAACTTGTTTTCTTACCTAAGTATGGGGTGAGGTAGGAGTTATAGAACAAGAAAGGACCGACTGAAAGAAAACTATCATAAGATTATACAGGCAAATGCACCACATTCATTTATTCATCATTCAAGCCTCCCCCCCTCCCCCCTCACTTCTGGAGCTTCACACTAAACACAATTCCAGTGTTTGTAATCATTCCAAACTTCTGACCTACTAATGTCTTGAGTTTACTGCCGTGATTATTTTTCAGTTGAAATGATATACCCAGTCATGCACCATGTGACATAGGCCTATGCTACACGAAAAATATGCTTTATATATATATATATATATATATATATATAGGGTTAGGTGTGGCAAGGAGGTTTTGAAAGTAAGTGAGTTGGATAAAAGAGAGAAAATGACAGAGTATCAGGAGAAATTAAAAGATTGAGTGAAACGCAGTGAAAGATCAGGAAAATGGCAGTGTGGAGGAGGAATGGCAGTTGTCTAAGAGTGCTGTGGTGAGGCATGCAGAAGAGGTGTGTGGTGTGAGACGTGTGGGTGGTGGAAACTCCCTGCTTAGCTCTCGTGGTGAGCGGACCTCTTGCCAGTCTCTCTCGAGTATTGGACTCTGCCTCAGTTACTGAGAAGCATTTTTCGGGAGTTTTTCCTGTTTTTGGCCATTGCAGGACTTAGCCTAATTTACTTAGGCGATTTTTCTCTTTTTTTCTCTGTTTCTGGGTGGACTCTGTCTCTGACAGATAGCCTTGCGAGCTTGTGTGTGTGAGTGTGTGGGTGTTTTGTGAGTGTGTTTGCGAGTGTGTGGGTGTTTTTTTTTTTTTTTTTTTTTTTCCGCCTGCCGTTAGTGTCTCTCTGCGTGGTACGAAGCCGAACCCTGAAGGGCTGTCGTTAGGGCAGTTCCATGAGGGGGGGCCATTAGGGCCTGGTTATAGTAAGCGCAGAGAGCGGCTCTGATAGATTAGGGAAGACCCGAAAGGGGCAGTGGCGGGGCCTCCCACGTCGCCCTTTAGAGGGCGGGGAGCATAGGTAGCCCGTCACTGTAGGGAACTGCCGGCTTTTTCTTATTTTTTTTTTTTTTCAGAGAGTGTTGGTGTATCTGTTTGGGTGTCTGTGTGAGTGGCGTCTTTGCGTGTTTGTGTGACTGTCCCTCAGGGACATGAGACGCACCCAGATCCCCAGGCCTACGGGGCCACCGAGCCCATCCCAGTCCCAGCAGAGGACGACTCGCCCTGCTGCTACACCAGGCGCGAAGCGAGAGCGGCGTCTCTCAGATGCGAGCTCTCACTCGTCAACGTCTGGTGACGTCTCCGCCTCCACTTCTTGTCGCCCTAAAGGGCAGGCTCCCCGCGCGAGGGCTGTCGCCTCAGCCTCCCCCCTTCCCACTTTGGCATGTGCAGCTAAGGTTGCACGTGTCCATGAGGCTATGGAGGAAGCTGCTTCGGCTCCGCTTCCCGTCCCTACCAACGCGCCCTCTGCTAATGCCCCTACTGCTGCCTGCCCACGCCGCCAGGCCCTTACCACTGCCATGCCATCTCCACACAGTGGAGCCCGTGCTGCACAGGCACCCGGTGCCGACCATTCTCCCGCTGGAGCTGCCCCTGCTACTACTACCGAGGACGCTGACGGCTTTATAACTGTGGCGCGCAAACCACGGTGAGCGCCGCAGGGAAACACCGCTCCTCCAGCATCAAGGACTTTGGCGCCACGGTAGCCTTCCTCTACTCGTCGCCCCTCAGTGTCAGTCGTGCCTCCTCCACCTCCTCGCTTGTCCTTTCCAGCCTTCCGCGTTCCCCTCCAGGCGGGGTTCAGCACGAGCTACGATGCAGTAGCCGCCTTAGAGCAACACCTGCCGGGCCTAGTGGCTATGAATCGTTACGGCCGCGACGACAGCTGCGTGCTGATCCCTACCGAGGAGGAGTCTTATCTGCGCCTGAAGGCAGTGGCGGAGGAGGAGGCCCCATTTGTCAAGCTCGTGGAGCTCACGCAGGGCGCCCAGACTACAAGGGCGACGGTCATGGGCTATCCTCGGCGCATGCCGGTGGACATCCTTCTGAGGCATGCGCTAGTAGAGGCAGCAGAACGCTGTCAAAACCAGCGCACCAGGGAGGAAACACTGCAGGTCTGTGTGACTCTGCGAGGGCCTCTCGTGCCATCCCTCGACCTGGGCAATTGGGGAGTTTTCCATCTCCGCCCCTTCACGCCAGAACCGCTGCGCTGTTACCGGTGCCAACGCTACGGGCACCACCGTGCCAACTGCAACCGCCCCGTCATCTGCGGCATGTGCAGTGGCGCCCACGATACGGACGAGTGCCTGCAGCGGTTCAAGGCAAAGCAACCAATTGCGGCCAAGTGCCCCAGTTGCTCAGGACGACACCACGCCTGGCACCGCAGCTGCCCCGCGAGGGTTCAAAGAGTGAACCAGGGTCGAGAGAGGCAGGTTGCTTTTGTGAAGGAAAATCAGGCCACCAACGCCACTCCAGCTCCCCCCGGCACCTTCATCTGGGGACAACAGCGCCGCCCTCGCAGTCAGCGTCCACCACCTCTCAGCGACCAGGAGTTCCCTCCATTGCCCTCGGCTCTTACTGTGGTCCAGACCACAGCAGAGGTTCACCGCCAACAGCCGCCTGTCTCGTCACCACTTCCCACGGTAGCGCCAAGTCAGCCACTGACGCTTCCGCCACCAGTACCTGGCTCCACACCCAGCCCACCCACTGCTGCTGCTCCACCAGTCCTTGCGTTCACGGCGGAGGATCTGCGGGACCTGGGTTCCCAAATTGCAGTGGCCGTTGCCCAAGCAGTGTCCCTCAAACTGGGGATCACCCTCAAGGCGGCCTCAATCGCCTCCACAGCCGATTGCATCATCGATCGCGCAATTGCCAGGAAGCAGCATGGTCCCGACACCCATCCTGCCCCCCGACGTCCGGCTCGCTCAACAGGGGGACCACGGACTCCCCCCCGCAAGCCGGCTCGCTCTTTCAAGCGAGCCAAGCCCAGGAAGGCCGCTGCTCTGTCTTCCACCCCTCAGCAGAGTCGGCCTCGCCCCCTTCCAGAGCAACAACCAATGCACGTCGTGGCACCCTCGACAGCCATGGCCTCACCTCCATTGCTGGAGGACGTCCGTCTCTGTCTGTCTCCGGACGGCGGGACGGCTCCCCCCTTCGACTCCTTCAGTGGAACTGCCTAGGAGCACGGAGCAAGCTCCCGCTCTTGCACGAGGCGGCTGCGAGGGACCGCCCCCACATCATATTACTGCAGGAGACCCTGCTCCCAGACAGTTCCACATTTCGTCTCACGGGTTACACCACCCATCTCCTCCCGTACGTTCGTGGCGTCACACGGGGATGTGCCGTTCTGGTTCAGGACCACATTGAGTGCACAGACTGTGAACCTCCTCCTTTCTGTGGACCTGATGTGGAGGTTCTGGGCGTGGTTCTCCACCTGGCTACGTCGTCCCTGACGGTATACAACGTGTACCGAAGTCACAGGGGCTCCCTGGAGATGGGAGATTTGTTCTCCCAGGCTGCCAGGGGCACTGTGTATGTCGGGGGCGACTTTAACGCCCACCACGCCTTCCTTTCATCGCCTCTCCCGTCCAATGATGCAGGGCGGCACATCTCTTTGGTACTGGAGGAGATGGATGGTGTATCTCTCTTAAATGATACAAAGGTCGCTACTCATGTGGCTGGGGGCCGTCTCGACCTATCCTTTGTGTCGTCCCCTCTGGCTGGATCTGCGACATGGTCACTTCACCCCCACCTCACTAGTGATCATTTCGCAGTTGAAGCTACACTACCAATGCCTCCACTCCCACCTCCCCCTCTCCCTCCACCGAGGTGGGATCTCCGCAGGGCTGACTGGCCGGCTTTTGGCCGTGTGTTAGCTGTGGCCTTTGAGGCATCTCCTCCTGCCCCGGACCTCGAGAGTCGAGCAGATCAGGTAGCCCGTGCTTTTTCCCAGGCTGCCTCTCTCACTATTCCTCTGCAGCGACGATCCACACGGTGCTATCGGGACGGCTGGATTTACTGCGACAGGGTCAGGGAGCTGAATCACAGGCTCAATGCAGCACGCAGGCAGTACCGGCGGCGCCGTACATCCCCTCACCGTCGGTGCTTGGCTGCTGTCACACGCCATGTGACGTTGGAGAAGCGTCGCCTTAAGGAGGAGGCGTGGATTAGATGGTGTCGAACCTTGGATTCTCACTCCACTCTCCGTGAGATGTGGAGGAGGATCCGGTCCATATCTGATCCACGTCCACCTCGACCACCGTCACACCTTGACCCTGCTGCTGAAGCCAGCCGTCTTGCTCAGCATTTCGCGGATCGTTCTGCTTCCCACAATCTTCCGCAACCCGTCCGAGCCCTACAGGAGCAGTTGTCGGCTTCTCGTGTCGCTGCTGTACAGGCTGCTTGTGCCAGACCTGACCCCGCTGATCCTCCCATCACCAGCAGGGAGCTTCATAAGGCACTGCGACACAGAACCGACACTGCACCTGGCCTCGATGGGCTCGTCTACTCGCTCTTGTCTCATGCTGGAGATTGTGGTAGTGAGAGACTGCTTGGTCTGTTCAATCTCTCGTGGTCTGAGGGCCGTTTGCCGAGGTCGTGGAAGACAGCTATCATCCACCCGATTCCAAAGCCTCGCGATCCCGACGCCATGCGCCCTATCTCGCTCCTTAGCCGTTTGGCTAAGACAGCAGAAAGGGTTGTGCGTGCCCGCCTTGCCTGGCGTCTGGGACCGTTGCACCCGAGGACTTTTGCATACCATCCTGGCAGGAGTGCTTCTCACTGCCTTGCTTCCTTCCTCGGGGAGCTTCGAGGTGGACGGGGGATGGCAGTCTTCCTCGACCTCGAAAAAGCCTTTGAGCCGGCAAGCCCTCTAGCCATCCAGGCAGCCCTTGCGGCCCGGGGAGTTGGGGGTAGACTTCTCTCATGGGTGGGGGATTTCTTTTTGCACAGGTCGGCAGGGGTCAGGTTTCAAGGGGAGCTCTCACCGTTTTACCACCATCTTAACGGCACGCCCCAAGGGAGTGTTCTCAGCCCCTTGCTTTTCAATGTCCTTGTTGAAGGGCTATTAACGGTGGATTATGGTCCCGGCGTTACTCTGCTGGTGTATGCTGACGATTTGGCACTGGTCTTTTCGAGGGGGGACTGTTTCACCCAGGCACCCGCTGCTCTTTCTCGGCTACACGCCAAGTGTAATGAACTCGGGCTGAAGGTCAACCTCGGGAAGACCAAGTGCCTACCTTTCGGTCTCCGCCCTCCAGACCGTCCTCTCTTGCTTGATGGCTGCAGCATTGAGCTGGTCACGCTCCACCGTTACCTGGGCGTCTATTTTGATGCGGGCCTCACTTTCGCCAAGCACGTCAGGTACCTGCGGGAGCGGGCTGCCACCTGAACTTCTGCTCTGCATTATCTGTCTCGTCGCAGTCTAGGGGCATCCTATAACGTGTTACGCACCTTTTTTGTCCACGCTATCCGCTCTCTTGTGGACTATAGTGCCATATGTCTCACCAGCCTTGCCCCACATGTCTCTCAGTCCTTGGAGGTCCTTCAAAATGAGGCACTCCACACCATGCTACATGCGCCACGCTGGACAAGGTTGGTTAACCTACGTCTGGAGAGTGGTTTTCCTTCACTGGCTCATAGAATTGCATTGCGTGCAACAGCTGAAACACTCCGGCTTGTGCATCGCCATCCGTTCCTGCCGGTCTCGGCTTTACTGCAGCGTTTAGCAGGCCGACCCCCTGACCCGCTTACTCGCCGTGACTGGGCTCGTGCCACTACGGCCCTACTACAGGATTTGGGCGTGGCTTCAGAGGTGTGCAGTGATCCTGAGGTAGACTGTCCAGGTTACTTGCCTCCTCCCCCCTGGTCGCCCCCCCCTTTCACTGTTGTCTATCCCTCAGTGCCCAAGCCTCGCCACTCCATTCCGGCAGTTCTTCGGCAGGTCAGTCTTTGTAGCATCTCTACTGTCAACTCAACAGCTTCGGCAGTCTATTATACGGACGGCTCAGTCTCATCCGATGGCTCAGCGGGGGCGGCTTTTGCTTTGACTTTTCCTTTTGGACCATACACTGAATCCTGGCGCATCTCCACGGGGGTCTCAGCCTTCCAGGCGGAGCTGGTGGCTCTTCTCGGTGCCTTGCGTCATGCTTACCAGCATCAGCATCAGCGAGTCGTTCTGCACACTGACTCACTCTCTGCCCTTCAGTGTCTGGAGTCTCTCGCGCTTACGTCTCACCGTTTCCTACTAACGGCTATATATACTGTTGCGTCTTTCATTCAGCAGCGTGGTGGCTCAGTGATTTTTCACTGGGTCCCTGGACATGTTGGCGTTTGGGGGAATGAACTGGCAGATACAACTGCACGTGCGGCTAGCACCCTCCCTGCTGTCACATTTCCGTTTCGCCCCTGTGCCACCCGTGTCCTCTCAGAGGTGTATGCCACTATCTACAGGCGTACCAGGGATGAGCATGAACTCTGTATTGCCGAGGGATCACGCTCGGCTGCCTGGTATGCGGCGGCCACATCTTATTCACCTCTTCCGATACCAACTGGATTACCCAACTTTATTCTAGTTAGGATTAGGCGTCTCCGCTTAGGTTTCCTGTGCTACCGCCAGGTTGCCGGCTTGGAGCCTGACCCGTGCCCCCATGGCTATGCATGGTCCGCCGATCCTTTATCCCATTACTTACTAGACTGTCCGGCCACAGCGCTGCTTCTTGCAGGTCCTGGCGGAGGCTTCCCTCGTACTGGGGATGATGTCTTTGATGCAGCTAGGGTTGTTGGCAATGCATCTTTTCAGAGAATTTTGCGCACTGTGCGGGACTACCCTCCTCCTCGGTAATTCTCTCAGGCATTGATCCTGCTTTTTTTTTTTTTTTTTTTTTTTTTTTTTATAAGGCTTTTCTCTGACGGGCTCTTAGTTTGCCCGTGCCCCATCAAGTGTGGGTAAATATCAAACAACAACAAACAAGGGTGGTGGAGTAAGAAAAGGAAGTGAATGGTGGTGCGAGGAAGTAAGTATGGCTGTGGTTGAGAAGAGACGTGCATATGAAGTGTGGCTGCAGAGGAAGGATGAGGTGTCATATGAGAGGTATAACGAATAGAGGAATAGGGCGAGAAGGGCTGTGCGTGATGCTAAAGTGGCAGCAGATAAGAGGTGGGGTAGGTGGCTGACAGAGAATTTTTAACAGAATAAGAAAATGTTTTGGAAGGAGGTGAAAAGGGTGCGAAAGGGAGAGTCTGGGAAGGAAGAGCGAGTAAAAGCAGAGGATGGAAGGATGTTAATTGAGATGGATGCAGTAAGGAAGAGATGGGCAGAGTATTTTGAAAGATTGTTAAATGTAGAGGAGGGAAGGGTGGCTGAGATTGTGGCCGATGGAAGGGTGCAATGAATAAATGTGTTGGGAGAGTTGAATGATCCTTTGATCACGAAGGAAGAAGTGGAGAAGGCAGTAAAGGAGATGAAAACAGGGAAAGCTGCAGGTATGGATGGGTGTGTTGTGGAATGCCTGAAGGGTGGTGGAGTGACTACTGTTAACTGGTTAGTAAGATTGTTGAATGTGTGCTTTGAGAAAGGTATGGTGCCAATTGCCTGAGCAAGTGCTTGTGTGGTCCCGTTGTATAAGGGCAAGGGTAATAAGTATGAATGTACTAGCTTTAGGGGTATAAGTCTCTTGAATGTTATAGGTAAGGTGTATGGTAGTGTTAATTATGAGAGAGAGGGTACAGAGGGAGTGATTGGTGATGAGCAGTGTGGCCTTAGGAGAGGGAGAGGATGCGTGGATCAGGTGTTTGCTGTAAGACAAGTGTGTGAAAAGTATTTAGCGAAAGGCAAGGATGTGTTTTGGGCATTCATGGATTTAGAGAATGCATATGATAGAATTGATAGGGAGGCTTTGTGGACTGTTTTAAGATATTATGGACTTGATGGTAGATTACTAAAAAGGGTGAAGCGTTTTTATGTAAATGGTAGAGCGTGTGTAAGAGTGGGAAATGCTGTGAGTGATTGGTTTCCTGTGAGAGTGGGGCTGCGACAGGGATGTGTGATGTCGCCTTAGTTGTTTAATATTTATATGGATGGTGTTGTAAGGGAGGTGAATGCAAGAGTTTTAGGTGGAGGTCTGAGTCTGGTGAATGTTGATGGTGGAGAGTGAAATCTGAAGCAGCTGCTGTTTGCAGATGATACTGCGCTGGTGGATGATTCAGAGAGATTGAGACAGTTGGTAGAGGAGTTTGGAGGTGTGTGTGAGTGGAGGAAATTGAAAGTAAATGAGAATAAGAGTAAAGTGATGAAGTGTACGAGGTTGGTAGATGGTAGGGGGATGAATATAGTGTTGAATGGTGAGTTGCTTGAGGAGGTAGAGTGTTTTAAATATTTAGGGTCACATGTTGCTCTGGATGGAAGAATAGATGCAGAAGTGAAGTTTAGAATGAATGAAGTAGGAAAGGTCCTGGGAGGAATGAAGAAGGTGTTTAGATGTCGTTAGCTTAGAATGGATGTAAAGAGAAGGCTGTATGAGAGTGTTGTGGTACCAACTTCATTATATGGGGCTGAAACATGGAATATAGGTGTAGCAGAGAAGAAAAGTTTGAATGTAACGGAGATGAGGTGTCTGAGGAGTATGTGTGGAGTGACGCGTATGGATCGAGTGCAAAATGATGAAGTGCGAAGGAGAACTGGAGTTGTTCGGAAGATGGCTGATAGAGTTGAGCAGAGGGTGTTGTGATGGTTTGGGCATATGGAGAGAATGGATAATGAGCGATTGGTGAAAAAGATAATTAGATCTGACGTGAGAGGTGTAAGGCTGAGAGTGAGACCACAAATAGGATGGATGGACATTGTGAAGAGAGAGCTGGATGTAAGAGGGATGTCTGTTGAGCAAGGAAGAGTGGCTGTGCGTGACAGAAATAAATGGAGAGAAACTGTGAATGAATAAATGATGACGCAGCCCTGAGGCGAGATTCTCCCGCATTTGGTCTGATCAGCTAGTCAGGTCAGGTGCGGGTAAGGGGATGGGTCTGTTATGATGTGGCAGGGGTAAACCAGCTCTGCTGTCGGGCCCTGCTGCGGATGTCACTGATTGCACTGCGCAGTTGACCCTTGTGTGGTGTGGTGTGGTGAGGATCTGTCCCTTCTCCCCTTTGGGGCTAAGATACGAATGAATGTGTTTGAATGGATGAGTAAATGGGGAGTGTGTCGTCCTGTCTCGGCTATCTCCCTTTCCTTGGGGGAAGCAGGCTAGATATATATATATATATATATATATATATATATATATATATATATATAAAACGTATGTATATATTTATTTACTTATTTATATTGTCTTTTCATGGTTGGCAACAAATAACTAAATTAAGCACAGGTGCCAGTTTACTGCTTTTGACATTAATTACGTACAGAGCAGTACCCACCGAACACTGAATCTCCATTACATCCTACAATACTCTGAAAATCTATCAATATGTTTGCGGTATGTATGTCAGCATTTTTCTAACAATTTCTGGACTTGTGTGCACCTAGGAACATGTAAGCTATACTCTGTTTGATTGACCTGTGCAGCTGAGATGTATGTGGCGAGTAGGGTGTGTTTGATTCGCAGCTGCTAATTGGCCGCCGATGATATAAATCTACAGCTCTTCATATTTTGACACATATATATATTTATATAATTCCCTTCAGTATAAGCAGCCAGTTAGATTATGGAATAATTTCCAAAGCTTAAGAAGTCAAAATTAAAAAAGTTTACTCTTATCAAAGAATATTAAAGTTGATTATGAAGTTTTATAAAACGACGAGTGATGTTTGAAGTAAATTATCCATCCACGGTGTACATCCACGTCCGCATGTTGCACCGCATCCACTATCGGTGAACACCTACGTCCGCATGTTGCACTGTTATATCCACCCACGGTGTACACCTACGTCCTCATGTTGCACTACAGTACGTGCCTGTAGTTACTTCAATGACACTCCCTGCTTAGCTCTCGTGGTGAGCGGACCTCTTGCCAGTCTCTCTCGAGTATTGGACTCTGCCTCAGTTACTGAGAAGCATTTTTCGGGAGTTTTTCCTGTTTTTGGCCATTGCAGGACTTAGCCTAATTTACTTAGGCGATTTTTCTCTTTTTTTCTCTGTTTCTGGGTGGACTCTGTCTCTGACAGATAGCCTTGCGAGCTTGTGTGTGTGAGTGTGTGGGTGTTTTGTGAGTGTGTTTGCGAGTGTGTGGGTGTTTTTTTTTTTTTTTTTTTTTTTTTTTTTCCGGCTGCCGTTAGTGTCTCTCTGCGTGGTACGAAGCCGAACCCTGAAGGGCTGTCGTTAGGGCAGTTCCATGAGGGGGGCCATTAGGGCCTGGTTATAGGAAGCGCAGAGAGCGGCTCTGATAGATTAGGGAAGACCCGAAAGGGGCAGTGGCGGGGCCTCCCACGTCGCCCTTTAGAGGGCGGGGAGCATAGGTAGCCCGTCACTGTAGGGAACTGCCGGCTTTTTCTTAGTTTTTTTTTTTTTTTTTTCAGAGTGAGTGTTGGTGTATCTGTTTGGGTGTCTGTGTGAGTGGCGTCTTTGCGTGTTTGTGTGACTGTCCCTCAGGGACATGAGACGCACCCAGATCCCCAGGCCTACGGGGCCACCGCGCCCATCCCAGTCCCAGCAGAGGACGACTCGCCCTGTTGCTACACCAGGCTCGAAGCGAGAGCGGCGTCTCTCAGATGCGAGCTCTCACTCGTCAACGTCTGGTGACGTCTCCGCCTCCACTTCTTGTCGCCCTAAAGGGCAGGCTCCCCGCGCGAGGGCTGTCGCCTCAGCCTCCCCCCTTCCCACTTTGGCACGTGCAGCTAAGATTGCACGTGTCCATGAGGCTATGGAGGAAGCTGCTTCGGCTCCGCTTCCCGTCCCTACCAACGCGCCCTCTGCTAATGCCCCTACTGCTGCCTGCCCACGCCGCCAGGCCCTTACCACTGCCATGCCATCTCCACACAGTGGAGCCCGTGCTGCACAGGCACCCGGTGCCGACCATTCTCCCGCTGGAGCTGCCCCTGCTACTACTACCGAGGACGCTGACGGCTTTATAACTGTGGCGCGCAAACCACGGCGAGCGCCGCAGGGAAACACCGCTCCTCCAGCATCAAGGACTTTGGCGCCACGGCAGCCTTCCTCTACTCGTCGCCCCTCAGTGTCAGTCGTGCCTCATCCACCTCCTCGCTCGTCCTTTCCAGCCTTCCGCGTTCCCCTCCAGGCGGGGTTCAGCACGAGCTACGATGCAGTAGCCGCCTTAGAGCAACACCTGCTGGGCCTAGTGGCTATGAATCGTTACGGCCGCGACGACAGCTGCGTGCTGATCCCTACCGAGGAGGAGTCTTATCTGCGCCTGAAGGCAGTGGCGGAGGAGGAGGCCCCATTTGTCAAGCTCGTGGAGCTCACGCAGGGCGCCCAGACTACAAGGGCGACGGTCATGGGCTATCCTCGGCGCATGCCGGTGGACATCCTTCTGAGGCATGCGCTAGTAGAGGCAGCAGAACGCTGTCAAAACCAGCGCACCAGGGAGGAAACACTGCAGGTCTGTGTGACTCTGCGAGGGCCTCTCGTGCCATCCCTCGACCTGGGCAATTGGGGAGTTTTCCATCTCCGCCCCTTCACGCCGGAACCGCTGCGCTGTTCCCGGTGCCAACGCTACGGGCACCACCGTGCCAACTGCAACCGCCCCGTCATCTGCGGCATGTGCAGTGGCGCCCACGATACGGACGAGTGCCTGCAGCGGTTCAAGGCAAAGCAACCAATTGCGGCCAAGTGCCCCAGTTGCTCAGGACGACACCACGCCTGGCACCGCAGCTGCCCCGTGAGGGTTCAAAGAGTGAACCAGGGTCGAGAGAGGCAGGTTGCTTTTGTGAAGGAAAATCAGGCCACCAGCGCCACTCCAGCTCCCCCCGGCACCTTCATCTGGGGACAACAGCGCCGCCCTCCCAGTCAGCGTCCACCACCTCTCAGCGACCAGGAGTTCCCTCCATTGCCCTCGGCTCTTACTGCGGTCCAGGCCACAGCAGAGGTTCACCGCCAACAGCCGCCTGTCTCGCCACCACTTCCCACGGTAGCGCCAAGTCAGCCACTGACGCTTCCGCCACCAGTACCTGGCTCCACACCCAGCCCACCCACTGCTGCTGCTCCACCAGTCCTTGCGTTCACGGCGGAGGATCTGCGGGACCTGGGTTCCCAAATTGCAGTGGCCGTTGCCCAAGCAGTGTCCCTCAAACTGGGGATCACCCTCAAGGCGGTCTCAATCGCCTCCGCAGCCGATCGCATCATCGATCGCGCAATTGCCAGGAAGCAGCATGGTCCCGACACCCATCCTGCCCCTCGACGTCCGGCTCGCTCAACAGAGGGACCACGGACTCCCCCCCGCAAGCCGGCTCACTCTTTCAAGCGAGCCAAGCCCAGGAAGGCCGCTGCTCTGTCTTCCACCCCTCAGCAGAGTCGGCCTCGCCCCCTTCCAGAGCAACAACCAATGCACGTCGTGGCACCCTCGACAGCCATGGCCTCACCTCCGTTGCTGGAGGACGTCCGTCTCTGTCTGTCTCCGGACGGCGGGACGGCTCCCCCCTTCGACTCCTTCAGTGGAACTGCCTAGGAGTACGGAGCAAGCTCCCGCTCTTGCACGAGGCGGCTGCGAGGGACCGCCCCCACATCATACTACTGCAGGAGACCCTGCTCCCAGACAGTTCCACATTTCGTCTCACGGGTTACACCACCCATCTCCTCCCGTACGTTCGTGGCGTCACACGGGGATGTGCCGTTCTGGTTCAGGACCACATTGAGTGCACAGACTGTGAACCTCCTCCTTTCTGTGGACCTGATATGGAGGTTCTGGGCGTGGTTCTCCATCTGGCTACGTCGTCCCTGACAGTATACAACGTGTACCGAAGTCACAGGGGCTCCCTGGAGATGGGAGATTTGTTCTCCCAGGCTGCCAGGGGCACTGTGTATGTCGGGGGCGACTTTAACGCCCACCACGCCTTGCTTTCATCACCTCTCCCGTCCAATGATGGAGGGCGGCACATCTCTTTGGTACTGGAGGAGATGGATGGTGTATCTCTCTTAAATGATACAAAGGTCGCTACTCATGTGGCTGGGGGCCGTCTCGACCTATCCTTTGTGTCGTCCCCTCTGGCTGGATCTGCGACATGGTCACTTCACCCCCACCTCACTAGTGATCATTTCGCACTTGAAGTTACACTACCAATGCCTCCACTCCCACCTCCCCCTCTCCCTCCACCGAGGTGGGATCTCCGCAGGGCTGACTGGCCGGCTTTTGGCCGTGTGTTAGCTGCGGCCTTTAAGGCATCTCCTCCTGCCCCGGACCTCGAGAGTCGAGCAGATCAGGTAGCCCGTGCTTTTTCCCAGGCTGCCTCTCTCACTATTCCTCTGCAGCGACGATCCACGCGGTGCTATCGGGACGGCTGGATTTACTGCGACAGAGTCAGGGAGCTGAATCACAGGCTCAATGCAGCACGCAGGCAGTACCGGCGGCGCCGTACATCCCCTCACCGTCGGTGCTTGGCTGCTGTCACACGCCATGTGACGTTGGAGAAGCGTCACCTTAAGGAGGAGGCATGGATTAGATGGTGTCGAACCTTGGATTCTCACTCCACTCTCCGTGAGATGTGGAGGAGGATCCGGTCCATATCTGATCCACGTCCACCTCGACCACCGTCACACCCTGACCCTGCTGCTGAAGCCAGCCGTCTTGCTCAGCATTTCGCGGATCGTTCTGCTTCCCACAATCTTCCACAACCCGTCCGAGCCCTAGAGGAGCAGTTGTCGGCTTCTCGTGTCACTGCTGTACAGGCTGCTTGTGCCAGACCTGACCCCGCTGATCCTCCCATCACCAGCAGGGAGCTTCATAAGGCGCTGCGACACAGAACCGACACTGCACCTGGCCTCGATGGGCTCGTCTACTCGCTCTTGTCTCATGCTGGAGATTGTGGTAGTGAGAGACTGCTTGGTCTGTTCAATCTCTCATGGTCTGAGGGCCGTTTGCCGAGGTCGTGGAAGACAGCTATCATCCACCCGATTCCAAAGCCTCGCGATCCCGACGCCATGCGCCCTATCTCGCTCCTTAGCTGTGTGGCTAAGACAGCAGAAAGGGTTGTGCGTGCCCGCCTTGCCTGGCGTCTGGGACCGTTGCACCCGAGGACTTTTGCATACCATCCTGGCAGGAGTGCTTCTCACTGCCTTGCTTCCTTCCTCGGGGAGCTTCGAGGTGGACGGGGGATGGCAGTCTTCCTCGACCTCGAAAATGCCTTTGAGCTGGCAAGCCCTCTAGCCATCCAGGCAGCCCTTGCGGCCCGGGGAGTTGGGGGTAGACTTCTCTCATGGGTGGGGGATTTCTTTTTGCACAGGTCGGCAGGGGTCAGGTTTCAAGGGGAGCTCTCACCGTTTTACCACCATCTTAACGGTACGCCCCAAGGGAGTGTTCTCAGCCCCTTGCTTTTCAATGTCCTTGTTGAAGGGCTATTAACGGTGGATTATGGTCCCGGCGTGACTCTGCTGGTGTATGCTGACGATTTGGCACTGGTCTTTTCGAGGGGGGACTGTTTCATCCAGGCACCCGCTGCTCTTTCTCGGCTACACGCCAAGTGTAATGAACTCGGGCTGAAGGTCAACCTCGGGAAGACCAAGTGCCTACCTTTCGGTCTCCGCCCTCCAGACCGTCCTCTCTTGCTTGATGGCTGCAGCATTGAGCTGGTCACGCTCCACCATTACCTGGGCGTCTATTTTGATGCGGGCCTCACTTTCGCCAAGCACGTCAGGTACCTGCGGGAGCGGGCTACCACCCGAACTTCTGCTCTGCGTTATCTGTCTCGTCGCAGTCTAGGGGCATCCTATAACGTGTTACGCATCTTTTTTGTCCACGCTATCCGCTCTCTTGTGGACTATAGTGCCATGTCTCACCAGCCTTGCCCCACATGTCTCTCAGTCCTTGGAGGTCCTTCAAAATGAGGCACTCCGCACCATGCTACATGTGCCACGCTGGACAAGGTTGGTTAACCTACGTCTGGAGAGTGGTTTTCCTTCACTGGCTCATAGAATTGCATTGCGTGCAACAGCTGAAACACTCCGGCTTGTGCATCGCCATCCGCTCCTGCCGGTCTCGGCTTTACTGCGGCGTTTAGCAGGCCGACCCCCTGACCCGCTTACTCGCCGTGACTGGGCTCGTGCCACTACGGCCCTACTACAGGATTTGGGCGTGGCTTTGGAGGTGTGCAGTGATCCTGAGGTAGACTATCCAGGTTACTTGCCTCCTCCCCCCTGGTCGCCCCCCCCTTTCACTGTTGTCTATCCCTCAGTGCCCAAGCCTCGCCACTCCATTCCGGCAGTTCTTCGGCAGGTCAGTCTTTGTAGCATCTCTACTGTCAACTCAACAGCTTCGGCAGTCTATTATACGGACGGCTCAGTCTCATCCGATGGCTCAGCGGGGGCGGCTTTTGCTTTGACTTTTCCTTTTGGACCATACACTGAATCCTGGTGCATCTCCACGGGGGTCTCAGCCTTCCAGGCGGAGCTGGTGGCTCTTCTCGGTGCCTTGCGTCATGCTTACCAGCATCAGCATCAGCGAGTCGTTCTGCACACTGACTCACTCTCTGCCCTTCAGTGTCTGGAGTCTCTCGCGCTTACGTCTCACCGTTTCCTACTAACGGCTATATATACTGTTGCGTCTTTCATTCAGCAGCGTGGTGGCTCAGTGATTTTTCACTGGGTCCCTGGACATGTTGGCGTTTGGGGGAATGAACTGGCAGATACAACTGCACGTGCGGCTAGCACCCTCCCTGCTGTCACATTTCCGTTTCGCCCCTGTGCCACCCGTGTCCTCTCAGAGGTGTATGCCACTATCTACAGGCGTACCAGGGATGAGCATGAACTCTGTATTGCCGAGGGATCACGCTCAGCTGCCTGGTATGCGGCGGCCACATCTTATTCACCTCTTCCGATACCAACTGGATTACCCAACTTTATTCTAGTTAGGATTAGGCGTCTCCGCTTAGGTTTCCTGTGCTACCGCCAGGTTGCCTGCTTGGAGCCTGACCCGTGCCCCCATGGCTATGCATGGTCTGCCGATCCTTTATCCCATTACTTACTAGACTGTCCGGCCACAGCGCTGCTTCTTGCAGGTCCTGGCGGAGGCTTCCCTCGTACTGGGGATGATGTCTTTGATGCAGCTAGGGTTGTTGGCAATGCATCTTTTCAGAGAATTTTGCGCACTGTGCGGGACTACCCTCCTCCTCGGTAATTCTCTCAGGCATTGATCCTGCTTTTTTTTTTTTTTTTTTTTTTTTTTTTTTTTTTTTTTATAAGGCTTTTCTCTGACGGGCTCTTAGTTTGCCCGTGCCCCATCAAGTGTGGGTAAATATCAAACAACAACAAACAAGGGTGGTGGAGTAAGAAAAGGAAGTGAATGGTGGTGCGAGGAAGTAAGTATGGCTGTGGTTGAGAAGAGACGTGCATATGAAGTGTGGCTGCAGAGGAAGGATGAGGTGTCATATGAGAGGTATAACGAATAGAGGAATAGGGCGAGAAGGGCTGTGCGTGATGCTAAAGTGGCAGCAGATAAGAGGTGGGGTAGGTGGCTGACAGAGAATTTTTAACAGAATAAGAAAATGTTTTGGAAGGAGGTGAAAAGGGTGCGAAAGGGAGAGTCTGGGAAGGAAGAGCGAGTAAAAGCAGAGGATGGAAGAATGTTAATTGAGATGGATGCAGTAAGGAAGAGATGGGCAGAGTATTTTGAAAGATTGTTAAATGTAGAGGAGGGAAGGGTGGCTGAGATTGTGGCCGATGGAAGGGTGCAATGAATAAATGTGTTGGGAGAGTTGAATGATCCTTTGATCACGAAGGAAGAAGTGGAGAAGGCAGTAAAGGAGATGAAAACAGGGAAAGCTGCAGGTATGGATGGGTGTGTTGTGGAATGCCTGAAGGGTGGTGGAGTGACTACTGTTAACTGGTTAGTAAGATTGTTGAATGTGTGCTTTGAGAAAGGTATGGTGCCAATTGCCTGAGCAAGTGCTTGTGTGGTCCCGTTGTATAAGGGCAAGGGTAATAAGTATGAATGTACTAGCTTTAGGGGTATAAGTCTCTTGAATGTTATAGGTAAGGTGTATGGTAGTGTTAATTATGAGAGTTAGAGAGGGTACAGAGGGAGTGATTGGTGATGAGCAGTGTGGCCTTAGGAGAGGGAGAGGATGTGTGGATCAGGTGTTTGCTGTAAGACAAGTGTGTGAAAAGTATTTAGCGAAAGGCAAGGATGTGTTTTGGGCATTCATGGATTTAGAGAATGCATATGATAGAATTGATAGGGAGGCTTTGTGGACTGTTTTAAGATATTATGGACTTGATGGTAGATTACCAAAAAGGGTGAAGCGTTTTTATGTAAATGGTAGAGCGTGTGTAAGAGTGGGAAATGCTGTGAGTGATTGGTTTCCTGTGAGAGTGGGGCTGCGACAGGGATGTGTGATGTCGCCTTAGTTGTTTAATATTTATATGGATGGTGTTGTAAGGGAGGTGAATGCAAGAGTTTTAGGTGGAGGTCTGAGTCTGGTGAATGTTGATGGTGGAGAGTGAAATCTGAAGCAGCTGCTGTTTGTAGATGATACTGCACTGGTGGATGATTCAGAGAGATTGAGACAGTTGGTAGAGGAGTTTGGAGGAAATTGAAAGTAAATGAGAATAAGAGTAAAGTGATGAAGTGTACGAGGTTGGTAGATGGTAGGGGGATGAATATAGTGTTGAATGGTGAGTTGCTTGAGGAGGTAGAGTGTTTTAAATATTTAGGGTCACATGTTGCTCTGGATGGAAGAATAGATGCAGAAGTGAAGTTTAGAATGAATGAAGTAGGAAAGGTCCTGGGAGG
Source organism: Coenobita brevimanus (assembly GCF_032717465.1). NCBI lineage: Eukaryota > Metazoa > Arthropoda > Malacostraca > Decapoda > Coenobitidae > Coenobita > Coenobita brevimanus. The sequence goes on along the minus strand of NC_137052.1, from coordinate 7,058,625 downwards.
AATGAAGAAGGTGTTTAGATGTCGTTAGCTTAGAATGGATGTAAAGAGAAGGCTGTATGAGAGTGTTGTGGTACCAACTGCATTATATGGGGCTGAAACATGGAATATAGGTGTAGCAGAGAAGAAAAGTTTGAATGTAACGGAGATGAGGTGTCTGAGGAGTATGTGTGGAGTGACGCGTATGGATCGAGTGCAAAATGATGAAGTGCGAAGGAGAACTGGAGTTGTTCGGAAGATGGCTGATAGAGTTGAGCAGAGGGTGTTGTGATGGTTTGGGCATATGGAGAGAATGGATAATGAGCGATTGGTGAAAAAGATAATTAGATCTGACGTGAGAGGTGTAAGGCTGAGAGTGAGACCACAAATAGGATGGATGGACATTGTGAAGAGAGAGCTGGATGTAAGAGGGATGTCTGTTGAGCAAGGAAGAGTGGCTGTGCGTGACAGAAATAAATGGAGAGAAACTGTGAATGAATAAATGATGACGCAGCCCTGAGGCGAGATTCTCCCGCATTTGGTCTGATCAGCTAGTCAGGTCAGGTGCGGGTAAGGGGATAGGTCTGTTATGATGTGGCAGGGGTAAACCAGCTCTGCTGTCGGGCCCTGCTGCGGATGTCACTGATTGCACTGCGCAGTTGACCCTTGTGTGGTGTGGTGTGGTGAGGATCTGTCCCTTCTCCCCTTTGGGGCTAAGATACGAATGAATGTGTTTGAATGGATGAGTAAATGGGGAGTGTGTCGTCCTGTCTCGGCTATCTCCCTTTCCTTGGGGGAAGCAGGCTAGATATATATATATATATATATATATATATATATATATATATATATATATATATATATATATATATATATATATATATATATATATATATATATATATATAAAACGTATGTATATATTTATTTACTTATTTATATTGTCTTTTCATGGTTGGCAACAAATAACTAAATTAAGCACAGGTGCCAGTTTACTGCTTTTGACATTAATTACGTACAGAGCAGTACCCACCGAACACTGAATCTCCATTACATCCTACAATACTCTGAAAATCTATCAATATGTTTGCGGTATGTATGTCAGCATTTTTCTAACAATTTCTGGACTTGTGTGCACCTAGGAACATGTAAGCTATACTCTGTTTGATTGACCTGTGCAGCTGAGATGTATGTGGCGAGTAGGGTGTGTTTGATTCGCAGCTGCTAATTGGCCGACGATGATGTAAATCTACAGCTCTTCATATTTTGACACATATATATATTTATATAATTCCCTTCAGTATAAGCAGCCAGTTAGATTATGGAATAATTTCCAAAGCTTAAGAAGTCAAAATTAAAAAAGTTTACTCTTATCAAAGAATATTAAAGTTGATTATGAAGTTTTATAAAACGACGAGTGATGTTTGAAGTAAATTATCCATCCACGGTGTACATCCACGTCCGCATGTTGCACCGCATCCACTATCGGTGAACACCTACGTCCGCATGTTGCACTGTTATATCCACCCACGGTGTACACCTACGTCCTCATGTTGCACTACAGTACGTGCCTGTAGTTACTTCAATGACACTCCCTGCTTAGCTCTCGTGGTGAGCGGACCTCTTGCCAGTCTCTCTCGAGTATTGGACTCTGCCTCAGTTACTGAGAAGCATTTTTCGGGAGTTTTTCCTGTTTTTGGCCATTGCAGGACTTAGCCTAATTTACTTAGGCGATTTTTCTCTTTTTTTCTCTGTTTCTGGGTGGACTCTGTCTCTGACAGATAGCCTTGCGAGCTTGTGTGTGTGAGTGTGTGGGTGTTTTGTGAGTGTGTTTGCGATTGTGTGTGTGTGTGTTTTTTTTTTTTTTTTCCGGCTGCCGTTAGTGTCTCTCTGCGTGGTACGAAGCCGAACCCTGAAGGGCTGTCGTTAGGGCAGTTCCATGAGGGGGGGCCATTAGGGCCTGGTTATAGGAAGCGCAGAGAGCGGCTCTGATAGATTAGGGAAGACCCGAAAGGGGCAGTGGCGGGGCCTCCCACGTCGCCCTTTAGAGGGCGGGGAGCATAGGTAGCCCGTCACTGTAGGGAACTGCCGGCTTTTTCTTAGTTTTTTTTTTTTTTTTTTTTTTTAAGAGTGAGTATTGGTGTATCTATTTGGGTGCCTGTGTGAGTGCCGTCTTTGCGTGTTTGTGTGACTGTCCCTCAGGGACATGAGACGCACCCAGATCCCCAGGCCTACGGGGCCACCGCGCCCATCCCAGTCCCAGCAGAGGACGACTCGCCCTGCTGCTACACCAGGCTCGAAGCGAGAGCGGCGTCTCTCAGATGCGAGCTCTCACTCGTCAACGTCTGGTGACGTCTCCGCCTCCACTTCTTGTCGCCCTAAAGGGCAGGCTCCCCGCGCGAGGGCTGTCGCCTCAGCCTCCCCCCTTCCCACTTTGGCACGTGCAGCTAAGATTGCACGTGTCCATGAGGCTATGGAGGAAGCTGCTTCGGCTCCGCTTCCCGTCCCTACCAATGCGCCCTCTGCTAATGCCCCTACTGCTGCCTGCCCACGCCGCCAGGCCCTTACCACTGCCATGCCATCTCCACACAGTGGAGCCCGTGCTGCACAGGCACCCGGTGCCGACCATTCTCCCGCTGGAGCTGCCCCTGCTACTACTACCGAGGACGCTGACGGCTTTATAACTGTGGCGCGCAAACCACGGCGAGCGCCGCAGGGAAACACCGCTCCTCCAGCATCAAGGACTTTGGCGCCACGGCAGCCTTCCTCTACGCGTCGCCCCTCAGTGTCAGTCGTGCCTCCTCCACCTCCTCGCTCGTCCTTTCCAGCCTTCCGCGTTCCCCTCCAGGCGGGGTTCAGCACGAGCTACGATGCAGTAGCCGCCTTAGAGCAACACCTGCCGGGCCTAGTGGCTATGAATCGTTACGGCCGCGACGACAGCTGCGTGCTGATCCCTACCGAGGAGGAGTCTTATCTGCGCCTGAAGGCAGTGGCGGAGGAGGAGGCCCCATTTGTCAAGCTCGTGGAGCTCACGCAGGGCGCCCAGACTACAAGGGCGACGGTCATGGGCTATCCTCGGCGCATGCCGGTGGACATCCTTCTGAGGCATGCGCTAGTAGAGGCAGCAGAACGCTGTCAAAACCAGCGCACCAGGGAGGAAACACTGCAGGTCTGTGTGACTCTGCGAGGGCCTCTCGTGCCATCCCTCGACCTGGGCAATTGGGGAGTTTTCCATTTCCGCCCCTTCACGCCGGAACCGCTGCGCTGTTACCGGTGCCAACGCTACGGGCACCACCATGCCAACTGCAACCGCCCAGTCATCTGCGGCATGTGCAGTGGCGCCCACGATACGGACGAGTGCCTGCAGCGGTTCAAGGCAAAGCAACCAATTGCGGCCAAGTGCCCCAGTTGCTCAGGACGACACCACGCCTGGCACCGCAGCTGCCCCGTGAGGGTTCAAAGAGTGAACCAGGGTCGAGAGAGGCAGGTTGCTTTTGTGAAGGAAAATCAGGCCACCAGCGCCACTCCACCTCCCCCCCGGCACCTTCATCTGGGGACAACAGCGCCGCCCTCCCAGTCAGCGTCCACCACCTCTCAGCGACCAGGAGTTCCCTCCATTGCCCTCGGCTCTTACTGCGGTCCAGGCCACAGCAGAGGTTCACCGCCAACAGCCGCCTGTCTCGCCACCACTTCCCACGGTAGCGCCAAGTCAGCCACTGACGCTTCCGCCACCAGTACCTGGCTCCACACCCAGCCCACCCACTGCTGCTGCTCCACCAGTCCTTGCGTTCACGGCGGAGGATCTGCGGGACCTGGGTTCCCAAATTGCAGTGGCCGTTGCCCAAGCAGTGTCCCTCAAACTGGGGATCACCCTCAAGGCGGTCTCAATCGCCTCTGCGGCCGATCGCATCATCGATCGCGCAATTGCCAGGAAGCAGCATGGTCCCGACACCCATCCTGCCCCTCGACGTCCGGCTCGCTCAACAGGGGGACCACGGACTCCCCCCCGCAAGCCGGCTCGCTCTTTCAAGCGAGCCAAGCCCAGGAAGGCCGCTGCTCTGTCTTCCACCCCTCAGCAGAGTCGGCCTCGCCCCCTTCCAGAGCAACAACCAATGCACGTCGTGGCACCCTCGACAGCCATGGCCTCACCTCCGTTGCTGGAGGACGTCCGTCTCTGTCTGTCTCCGGACGGCGGGACGGCTCCCCCCTTCGACTCCTTCAGTGGAACTGCCTAGGAGTACGGAGCAAGCTCCCGCTCTTGCACGAGGCGGCTGCGAGGGACCGCCCCCATATCATACTACTGCAGGAGACCCTGCTCCCAGACAGTTCCACATTTCGTCTCACGGGTTACACCACCCATCTCCTCCCGTACGTTCGTGGCGTCACACGGGGATGTGCCGTTCTGGTTCAGGACCACATTGAGTGCACAGACTGTGAACCTCCTCCTTTCTGTGGACCTGATATGGAGGTTCTGGGCGTGGTTCTCCATCTGGCTACGTCGTCCCTGACAGTATACAACGTGTACCGAAGTCACAGGGGCTCCCTGGAGATGGGAGATTTGTTCTCCCAGGCTGCCAGGGGCACTGTGTATGTCGGGGGCGACTTTAACGCCCACCACGCCTTGCTTTCATCGCCTCTCCCGTCCAATGATGGAGGGCGGCACATCTCTTTGGTACTGGAGGAGATGGATGGTGTATCTCTCTTAAATGATACAAAGGTCGCTACTCATGTGGCTGGGGGCCGTCTCGACCTATCCTTTGTGTCGTCCCCTCTGGCTGGATCTGCGACATGGTCACTTCACCCCCACCTCACTAGTGATCATTTCGCACTTGAAGTTACACTACCAATGCCTCCACTCCCACCTCCCCCTCTCCCTCCACCGAGGTGGGATCTCCGCAGGGCTGACTGGCCGGCTTTTGGCCGTGTGTTAGCTGCGGCCTTTGAGGCATCTCCTCCTGCCCCGGACCTCGAGAGTCGAGCAGATCAGGTAGCCCTTGCTTTTTCCCAGGCTGCCTCTCTCACTATTCCTCTGCAGCGACGATCCACGCGGTGCTATCGGGACGGCTGGATTTACTGCGACAGAGTCAGGGAGCTGAATCACAGGCTCAATGCAGCACGCAGGCAGTACCGGCGGCGCCGTACATCCCCTCACCGTCGGTGCTTGGCTGCTGTCACACGCCATGTGACGTTGGAGAAGCGTCACCTTAAGGAGGAGGCATGGATTAGATGGTGTCGAACCTTGGATTCTCACTCCACTCTCCGTGAGATGTGGAGGAGGATCCGGTCCATATCTGATCCACGTCCACCTCGACCACCGTCACACCCTGACCCTGCTGCTGAAGCCAGCCGTCTTGCTCAGCATTTCGCGGATCGTTCTGCTTCCCACAATCTTCCGCAACCCGTCCGAGCCCTACAGGAGCAGTTGTCGGCTTCTCGTGTCACTGCTGTACAGGCTGCTTGTGCCAGACCTGACCCCGCTGATCCTCCCATCACCAGCAGGGAGCTTCATAAGGCGCTGCGACACAGAACCGACACTGCACCTGGCCTCGATGGGCTCGTCTACTCGCTCTTGTCTCATGCTGGAGATTGTGGTAGTGAGAGACTGCTTGGTCTGTTCAATCTCTCGTGGTCTGAGGGCCGTTTGCCGAGGTCGTGGAAGACAGCTATCATCCACCCGATTCCAAAGCCTCGCGATCCCGACGCCATGCGCCCTATCTCGCTCCTTAGCTGTGTGGCTAAGACAGCAGAAAGGGTTGTGCGTGCCCGCCTTGCCTGGCGTCTGGGACCGTTGCACCCGAGGACTTTTGCATACCATCCTGGCAGGAGTGCTTCTCACTGCCTTGCTTCCTTCCTCGGGGAGCTTCGAGGTGGACGGGGGATGGCAGTCTTCCTCGACCTCGAAAAAGCCTTTGAGCTGGCAAGCCCTCTAGCCATCCAGGCAGCCCTTGCGGCCCGGGGAGTTGGGGGTAGACTTCTCTCATGGGTGGGGGATTTCTTTTTGCACAGGTCGGCAGGGGTCAGGTTTCAAGGGGAGCTCTCACCGTTTTACCACCATCTTAACGGTACGCCCCAAGGGAGTGTTCTCAGCCCCTTGCTTTTCAATGTCCTTGTTGAAGGGCTATTAACGGTGGATTATGGTCCCGGCGTGACTCTGCTGGTGTATGCTGACGATTTGGCACTGGTCTTTTCGAGGGGGGACTGTTTCATCCAGGCACCCGCTGCTCTTTCTCGGCTACACGCCAAGTGTAATGAACTCGGGCTGAAGGTCAACCTCGGGAAGACCAAGTGCCTACCTTTCGGTCTCCGCCCTCCAGACCGTCCTCTCTTGCTTGATGGCTGCAGCATTGAGCTGGTCACGCTCCACCATTACCTGGGCGTCTATTTTGATGCGGGCCTCACTTTCGCCAAGCACGTCAGGTACCTGCGGGAGCGGGCTGCCACCCGAACTTCTGCTCTGCGTTATCTGTCTCGTCGCAGTCTAGGGGCATCCTATAACGTGTTACGCACCTTTTTTGTCCACGCTATCCGCTCTCTTGTGGACTATAGTGCCATGTCTCACCAGCCTTGCCCCACATGTCTCTCAGTCCTTGGAGGTCCTTCAAAATGAGGCACTCCGCACCATGCTACATGCGCCACGCTGGACAAGGTTGGTTAACCTACGTCTGGAGAGTGGTTTTCCTTCACTGGCTCATAGAATTGCATTGCGTGCAACAGCTGAAACACTCCGGCTTGTGCATCGCCATCCGCTCCTGCCGGTCTCGGCTTTACTGCGGCGTTTAGCAGGCCGACCCCCTGACCCGCTTACTCGCCATGACTGGGCTCGTGCCACTACGGCCCTACTACAGGATTTGGGCGTGGCTTCGGAGGTGTGCAGTGATCCTGAGGTAGACTATCCAGGTTACTTGCCTCCTCCCCCCTGGTCGCCCCCCCCTTTCACTGTTGTCTATCCCTCAGTGCCCAAGCCTCGCCACTTCATTCCGGCAGTTCTTCGGCAGGTCAGTCTTTGTAGCATCTCTACTGTCAACTCAACAGCTTCAGCAGTCTATTATACGGACGGCTCAGTCTCATCCGATGGCTCAGCGGGGGCGGCTTTTGCTTTGACTTTTCCTTTTGGACCATACACTGAATCCTGGCGCATCTCCACGGGGGTCTCAGCCTTCCAGGCGGAGCTGGTGGCTCTTCTCGGTGCCTTGCATCATGCTTACCAGCATCAGCATCAGCGAGTCGTTCTGCACACTGACTCACTCTCTGCCCTTCAGTGTCTGGAGTCTCTCGCGCTTACGTCTCACCGTTTCCTACTAACGGCTATATATACTGTTGCGTCTTTCATTCAGCAGCGTGGTGGCTCAGTGATTTTTCACTGGGTCCCTGGACATGTTGGCGTTTGGGGGAATGAACTGGCAGATACAACTGCACGTGCGGCTAGCACCCTCCCTGCTGTCACATTTCCGTTTCGCCCCTGTGCCACCCGTGTCCTCTCAGAGGTGTATGCCACTATCTACAGGCGTACCAGGGATGAGCATGAACTCTGTATTGCCGAGGGATCACGCTCGGCTGCCTGGTATGCGGCGGCCACATCTTATTCACCTCTTCCGATACCAACTGGATTACCCAACTTTATTCTAGTTAGGATTAGGCGTCTCCGCTTAGGTTTCCTGTGCTACCGCCAGGTTGCCGGCTTGGAGCCTGACCCGTGCCCCCATGGCTATGCATGGTCCGCCGATCCTTTATCCCATTACTTACTAGACTGTCCGGCCACAGCGCTGCTTCTTGCAGGTCCTGGCGGAGGCTTCCCTCGTACTGGGGATGATGTCTTTGATGCAGCTAGGGTTCTTGGCAATGCATCTTTTCAGAGAATTTTGCACACTGTGCGGGACTACCCTCCTCCTCGGTAATTCTCTCAGGCATTGATCCTGCTTTTTTTTTTTTTTTTTTTTTTTTTTTTATAAGGCTTTTCTCTGACGGGCTCTTAGTTTGCCTGTGCCCCATCAAGTGTGGGTAAATATCAAACAACAACAAACAAGGGTGGTGGAGTAAGAAAAGGAAGTGAATGGTGGTGCGAGGAAGTAAGTATGGCTGTGGTTGAGAAGAGACGTGCATATGAAGTGTGGCTGCAGAGGAAGGATGAGGTGTCATATGAGAGGTATAACGAATAGAGGAATAGGGCGAGAAGGGCTGTGCATGATGCTAAAGTGGCAGCAGATAAGAGGTGGGGTAGGTGGCTGACAGAGAATTTTTAACAGAATAAGAAAATGTTTTGGAAGGAGGTGAAAAGGGTGCGAAAGGGAGAGTCTGGGAAGGAAGAGCGAGTAAAAGCAGAGGATGGAAGGATGTTAAATGAGATGGATGCAGTAAGGAAGAGATGGGCAGAGTATTTTGAAAGATTGTTAAATGTAGAGGAGGGAAGGGTGGCTGAGATTGTGGCCGATGGAAGGGTGCAATGAATAAATGTGTTGGGAGAGTTGAATGATCCTTTGATCACGAAGGAAGAAGTGGAGAAGGCAGTAAAGGAGATGAAAACAGGGAAAGCTGCAGGTATGGATGGGTGTGTTGTGGAATGCCTGAAGGGTGGTGGAGTGACTACTGTTAACTGGTTAGTAAGATTGTTGAATGTGTGCTTTGAGAAAGGTATGGTGCCAATTGCCTGAGCAAGTGCTTGTGTGGTCCCGTTGTATAAGGGCAAGGGTAATAAGTATGAATGTACTAGCTTTAGGGGTATAAGTCTCTTGAATGTTATAGGTAAGGTGTATGGTAGTGTTAATTATGAGAGTTAGAGAGGGTACAGAGGGAGTGATTGGTGATGAGCAGTGTGGCCTTAGGAGAGGGAGAGGATGCGTGGATCAGGTGTTTGCTGTAAGACAAGTGTGTGAAAAGTATTTAGCGAAAGGCAAGGATGTGTTTTGGGCATTCATGGATTTAGAGAATGCATATGATAGAATTGATAGGGAGGCTTTGTGGACTGTTTTAAGATATTATGGACTTGATGGTAGATTACTAAAATGGGTGAAGCGTTTTTATGTAAATGGTAGAGCGTGTGTAAGAGTGGGAAATGCTGTGAGTGATTGGTTTCCTGTGAGAGTGGGGCTGCGACAGGGATGTGTGATGTCGCCTTAGTTGTTTAATATTTATATGGATGGTGTTGTAAGGGAGGTGAATGCAAGAGTTTTAGGTGGAGGTCTGAGTCTGGTGAATGTTGATGGTGGAGAGTGAAATATGAAGCAGCTGCTGTTTGCAGATGATACTGCACTGGTGGATGATTCAGAGAGATTGAGACAGTTGGTAGAGGAGTTTGGAGGTGTGTGTGAGTGGAGGAAATTGAAAGTAAATGAGAATAAGAGTAAAGTGATGAAGTGTACGAGGTTGGTAGATGGTAGGGGGATGAATATAGTGTTGAATGGTGAGTTGCTTGAGGAGGTAGAGTGTTTTAAATATTTAGGGTCACATGTTGCTCTGGATGGAAGAATAGATGCAGAAGTGAAGTTTAGAATGAATGAAGTAGGAAAGGTCCTGGGAGGAATGAAGAAGGTGTTTAGATGTCGTTAGCTTAGAATGGGTGTAAAGAGAAGGCTGTATGAGAGTGTTGTGGTACCAACTGCATTATACGGGGCTGAAACATGGAATATAGGTGTAGCAGAGAAGAAAAGTTTGAATGTAACGGAGATGAGGTGTCTGAGGAGTATGTGTGGAGTGACGCGTATGGATCGAGTGCAAAATGATGAAGTGCGAAGGAGAACTGGAGTTGTTCGGAAGATGGCTGATAGAGTTGAGCAGAGGGTGTTGTGATGGTTTGGGCATATGGAGAGAATGGATAATGAGCGATTGGTGAAAAAGATAATTAGATCTGACGTGAGAGGTGTAAGGCTGAGAGTGAGACCACAAATAGGATGGATGGACATTGTGAAGAGAGAGCTGGATGTAAGAGGGATGTCTGTTGAGCAAGGAAGAGTGGCTGTGCGTGACAGAAATAAATGGAGAGAAACTGTGAATGAATAAATGATGACGCAGCCCTGAGGCGAGATTCTCCCGCATTTGGTCTGATCAGCTAGTCAGGTCAGGTGCGGGTAAGGGGATGGGTCTGTTATGATGTGGCAGGGGTAAACCAGCTCTGCTGTCGGGCCCTGCTGCGGATGTCACTGATTGCACTGCGCAGTTGACCCTTGTGTGGTGTGGTGCGGTGAGGATCTGTCCCTTCTCCCCTTTGGGGCTAAGATACGAATGAATGTGTTTGAATGGATGAGTAAATGGGGAGTGTGTCGTCCTGTCACGGCTATCTCCCTTTCCTTGGGGGAAGCAGCCTAGATATATATATATATATATATATATATATATATATATATATATATATATATATATATATATAAATAGTGGGTATATATTTATTTATTTTTTTATATTGTCTTTTCATGGTTGGCAAACAAATAACTTAATTAAGCACAGGTGCCAGTTTACTGCTTTTGACATTAATTACGTACAGAGCAGTACCCACCGAACACTGAATCTCCATTACATCCTACAATACTCTGAAAATCTATCAATATGTTTGCGGTATGTATGTCAGCATTTTTCTAACAATTTCTGGACTTGTGTGCACCTAGGAACATGTAAGCTATACTCTGTTTGATTGACCTGTGCAGCTGAGATGTATGTGGCGAGTAGGGTGTGTTTGATTCGCAGCTGCTAATTGGCCGACGATGATGTAAATCTACAGCTCTTCATATTTTGACACATATATATATTTATATAATTCCCTTCAGTATAAGCAGCCAGTTAGATTATGGAATAATTTCCAAAGCTTAAGAAGTCAAAATTAAAAAAGTTTACTCTTATCAAAGAATATTAAAGTTGATTATGAAGTTTTATAAAACGACGAGTGATGTTTGATGTTGTTGTTGTTGTTTGATATTTACCCACACTTGGTGGGGCACGGGCAAACTAAGAGCCCGTCAGAGAAAAGCCTTAAAAAAAAAAAAAAAAAAAAAAAAAAAAAAGCAGGATCAATGCCTGAGAGAATTACCGAGGAGGAGGGTAGTCCCGCACAGTGCGCAAAATTCTCTGAAAAGATGCATTGCCAACAACCCTAGCTGCATCAAAGACATCATCCCCAGTACGAGGGAAGCCTCCGCCAGGACCTGCAAGAAGCAGCGCTGTGGCCGGACAGTCTAGTAAGTAATGGGATAAAGGATCAGCGGACCATGCATAGCAATGGGGGCACGGGTCAGGCTCCAAGCCGGCAACCTGGCGGTAGCACAGGAAACCTAAGCGGAGACGCCTAATCCTAACTAGAATAAAGTTGGGTAATCCAGTTGGTATCGGAAGAGGTGAATAAGATGTGGCCGCCGCATACCAGGCAGCCGAGCGTGATCCCTCGGCAATACAGAGTTCATGCTCATCCCTGGTACGCCTGTAGATAGTGGCATACACCTCTGAGAGGACACGGGTGGCACAGGGGCGAAGCGGAAATGTGACAGCAGGGAGAGTGTTAGCCGCACGTGCAGTTATATCTGCCAGTTCATTCCCCCAAACGCCAACATGTCCAGGGACCCAGTGAAAAATCACTGAGCCACCACGCTGCTGAATGAAAGACGCAACAGTATATATAGCCGTTAGTAGGAAACGGTGAGATGTAAGCGCGAGAGACTCCAGACACTGAAGGGCAGAGAGTGAGTCAGTGTGCAGAACGACTCGCTGATGCTGATGCTGGTAAGCATGACGCAAGGCACCGAGAAGAGCCACCAGCTCCGCCTGGAAGGCTGAGACCCCCATGGAGATGCGCCAGGATTCAGTGTATGGTCCAAAAGGAAAAGTCAAAGCAAAAGCCGCCCCTGCTGAGCCATCGGATGAGACTGAGCCGTCCGTTTAATAGACTGCCGAAGCTGTTGAGTTGACAGTAGAGATGCTACAAAGACTGACCTGCCGAAGAACTGCCGGAATGGAGTGGCGAGGCTTGGGCACTGAGGGATAGACAACAGTGAAAGGGGGGGGCGACCAGGGGGGAGGAGGCAAGTAACCTGGACAGTCTGCCTCAGGATCACTGCACACCTCCGAAGCCACGCCCAAATCCTGTAGTAGGGCCGTAGTGGCACGAGCCCAGTCACGGCGAGTAAGCGGGTCAGGGGGTCGGCCTGCTAAACACCGCAGTAAAGCCGAGACCGGCAGGAGCGGATGGCGATGCACAAGCCGGAGTGTTTCAGCTGTTGCACGCAATGCAATTCTATGAGCCAGTGAAGGAAAACCACTCTCCAGACGTAGGTTAACCAACCTTGTCCAGCATGGCGCATGTAGCATGGTGCGGAGTGCCTCATTTTGAAGGACCTCCAAGGACTGAGAGACATGTGGGGCAAGGCTGGTGAGACATATGGCACTATAGTCCACAAGAGAGCAGATAGCGTGGACAAAAAAGGTGCGTAACACGTTATAGGATGCCCCTAGACTGCGACGAGACAGATAACGCAGAGCAGAAATTCGGGTGGCAGCCCGCTCCCGCAGGTACCTGACGTGCTTGGCGAAAGTGAGGCCAGCATCAAAATAGACGCCCAGGTAGCGGTGGAGCGTGACCAGCTCAATGCTGCAGCCATCAAGCAAGAGAGGACGGTCTGGAGAGCGGAGACCAAAAGGTAGGCACTTGGTCTTCCCGAGGTTGACCTTCAGCCCGAGTTCATTACATTTGGCGTGTAGCCGAGAAAGAGCAGCGGGTGCCTGGGTGAAACAGTCCCCCCTCGAAAAGACCAGTGCCAAATCGTCAGCATACACCAGCAGAGTCACGCCGGGACCATAATCCACCGTTAATAGCCCTTCAACAAGGACATTGAAAAGCAAGGGGCTGAGAACACTCCCTTGGGGCGTGCCGTTAAGATGGTGGTAAAACGGTGAGAGCTCCCCTTGAAACCTGACCCCTGCCAACCTGTGCAAAAAGAAATCCCCCACCCATGAGAGAAGTCTACCCCCAACTCCCCGGGCCGCAAGGGCTGCCTGGATGGCTAGAGGGCTTGCCAGCTCAAAGGCTTTTTCGAGGTCGAGGAAGACTGCCATCCCCCGTCCACCTCGAAGCCCCCCGAGGAAGGAAGCAAGGCAGTGAGAAGCACTCCTGCCAGGATGGTATGCAAAAGTCCTCGGGTGCAACGGTCCCAGACGCCAGGCAAGGCGGGCACGCACAACCCTTTCTGCTGTCTTAGCCACACAGCTAAGGAGCGAGATAGGGCGCATGGCGTCGGGATCGCGAGGCTTTGGAATCGGGTGGATGATAGCTGTCTTCCACGACCTCGGCAAACGGCCCTCAGACCACGAGAGATTGAACAGACCAAGCAGTCTCTCACTACCACAATCTCCAGCATGAGACAAGATCGAGTAGACGAGCCCATCGAGGCCAGGTGCAGTGTCGGTTCTGTGTCGCAGCGCCTTATGAAGCTCCCTGCTGGTGATGGGAGGATCAGCAGGGTCAGGTCTGGCACAAGCAGCCTGTACAGCAGCGACACGAGAAGCCGACAACTGCTCCTGTAGGGCTCGGATGGGTTGCGGAAGATTGTGGGAAGCAGAACGATCCGCGAAATGCTGAGCAAGACGGCTGGCTTCACCAGCAGGGTCAGGGTGTGACGGTGGTCGAGGTGGATGTGGATCAGATATGGACCGGATCCTCCTCCACATCTCACGGAGAGTGGAGTGAGAATCCAAGGTTCGACACCATCTAATCCACGCCTCCTCCTTAAGGCGACGCTTCTCCAACGTCACATGGCGTGTGACAGTAGCCAAGCACCGACGGTGAGGGGATGTACGGCGCCGCCGGTACTGCCTGCGTGCTGCATTGAGCCTGTGATTCAGCTCCCTGACCCTGTCGCAGTAAATCCAGCCGTCCCGATAGCACCGCGTGGATCGTCGCTGCAGAGGAATAGTGAGAGAGGCAGCCTGGGAAAAAGCACGGGCTACCTGATCTGCTCGACTCTCGAAGTCCGGGGCAGGAGGAGATGCCTCAAAGGCCGCAGCTAACACACGGCCAAAAGCCGGCCAGTCAGCCCTGCGGAGATCCCACCTCGGTGGAGGGAGAGGGGGAGTTGGGAGTGGAGGCATTGGTAGTGTAATTTCAACTGCGAAATGATCACTAGTGAGGTGGGGGTGAAGTGACCATGTCGCAGATCCAGCCAGAGGGGACGACACAAGGGATAGGTCGAGACGGCCCCCAGCCACATGAGTAGCGACCTTTGTATCATTTAAGAGAGATACACCATCCATCTCCTCCAGTACCAAAGAGATGTGCCGCCCTCCATCATTGGACGGGAGAGGCGATGAAAGCAAGGCGTGGTGGGCGTTAAAGTCGCCCCCGACATACACAGTGCCCCTGGCAGCCTGGGAGAACAAATCTCCCATCTCCAGGGAGCCCCTGTGACTTCGGTACACGTTGTATACCGTCAGGGACGACGTAGCCAGGTGGAGAACCACGCCCAGAACCTCCACATCAGGTCCACAGAAAGGAGGAGGTTCACAGTCTGTGCACTCAATGTGGTCCTGAACCAGAACGGCACATCCCCGTGTGACGCCACGAACGTACGGGAGGAGATGTGTGGTGTAACCCGTGAGACGAAATGTGGAACTGTCTGGGAGCAGGGTCTCCTGCAGTAGTATGATATGGGGGCGGTCCCTCGCAGCCGCCTCCTGCAAGAGCGGGAGCTTGCTCCGTGCTCCTAGGCAGTTCCACTGAAGGAGTCGAAGGGGGGAGCCGTCCCGCCGTCCGGAGACAGACAGAGACGGACGTCCTCCAGCAACGGAGGTGAGGCCATGGCTGTCGAGGGTGCCACGACGTGCATTGGTTGTTGCTCTGGAAGGGGGCGAGGCCGACTCTGCTGAGGGGTGGAAGACAGAGCAGCGGCCTTCCTGGGCTTGGCTCGCTTGAAAGAGCGAGCCGGCTTGCGGGGGGGAGTCCGTGGTCCCCCTGTTGAGCGAGCCGGACGTTGAGGGGCAGGATGGGTGTCGGGACCATGCTGCTTCCTGGCAATTGCGCGATCGATGATGCGATCGGCTGCGGAGGCGATTGAGGCCGCCTTGAGGGTGATCCCCAGTTTGAGGGACACTGCTTGGGCAACGGCCACTGCAATTTGGGAACCCAGGTCCCGCAGATCCTCCGCCGTGAACGCAAGGACTGGTGGAGCAGCAGCAGTGGGTGGGCTGGGTGTGGAGCCAGGTACTGGTGGCGGAAGTGTCAGTGGCTGACTTGGCGCTACCGTGGGAAGTGGTGGCGAGACAGGCGGCTGTTGGCGGTGAACCTCTGCTGTGGTCTGGACCACGGTAAGAGCCGAGGGCAATGGAGGGAACTCCTGGTCGCTGAGAGGTGGTGGACGCTGACTGGGAGGGCGGCGTTGTTGTCCCCAGATGAAGGTGCCGGGGGGAGCTGGAGTGGCGCTTGTGGTCTGGTGCTCCTGCACAAAAGCAACCTGCCTCTCCCGACCCTGGTTCACTCTTTGTACCCTCGCGGGGCAGCTGGGGTGCCAGGCGTGATGTTGTCCTGCGCAGTTGGGACACTTGGCCGCAATCGGCTGGTTTGCCTTGTACCGCTGCAGGCACTCGTCCGTGTCGTGGGCGGCACTGCACATGCCGCAGATGACGGGGCGGTTGCAGTTGGCACGGTGGTGCCCGTAGCGCTGACAGCGGTAGCAACGGAGTGGCTCCGGGGTGAAAGGGCGAAGGTGATATGTTCCCCAGTTCCCCAGGTCGATCGCAGGGATCAGAGGACCCCGCAGGGTGACAATGACCTGTCGAGTCTCCTCCCGGGTCCGCGCTCTCTGGCAGCGGGTTGCCTCTTCGACCTGAGGGTGGTGAAGCAGGATCTCCATAGGCATTCTCAAGGGATAACCCATGACAACTGCCTTCGTCGACTGTTGGCCGGGCGTTAGCTCGACTAGCTTCACAGGGCAGGCCTCGTCCTGCAGAGCTGTTCTCAAGAGGTCGTAGGCTCCCTCGTCCTTCAGCACCAACACTGAGCTTCCGTCCCGACCTATCAGGTTGGAGCAGCATAGCTCTGGCACGTGACGCTCTAGTGCAGCCACGGCGTTGTAACTCGTTGCATGCCTGTCCTGTACCGGCACACGGAAAGCTGGGAATGCAGAGCGGGGCGGTGGACGCACAGCTACTGACACGGAGGGACGAGCAGCAGAGGGACCCCTGAGGGGAGGCCCAGTGCGTACTGCCGGAGAAGGGCCGTTTCCCTGGCGAGCAAGCCTCGATCCCTTGCGTACCACGGGGGTGAAACCCTCATCATCGCGCAGAGCATGATCAGCAGAGGGGGAGATCTGAGTCGTAGCATGAGCCTCCGACGGGACCTCCAGCCGCTTGAAAATACGAGAACTAGCCGACCTAGGCTCGTGAGAGGGTGCGCAGGTGGGAGCGCAAGGCTGCGGATCGAGGGCTCGGTTCACGGAAGTGCCTTGCCGTGGATTAGGGCTGGCATCTGCACGTAGGGAAGCTGAAGCGTCCTTGGTAGAAGAGACAGATGGTGGAGCAGGTGCAACCTCCTCCATAGCCTCATGTCGGCGGGCTGCCTTAGCAGAACGGGTAGAGTCACCACGCAAGCGAGGTACCACTCCCGTAGACATAGGAGTAGAGGGGTTAGCACAAGAGACCTCTTGAGCTGCCGAGTGGGAGCTCAAGTCAGAGCAGTGACGCTCCCGCTTCGTGCCTGTAGCAGGACACGGAATGGAGAGCCTCGTCTGAGGAAGCGGGAGGCGAGAATGCCCCTGGGGCCTAGGGATGCTGGATCCATTCATCCTGCTCACCGAAGCAGGCCAAGAACTCAGTCAAAACACACACACACACACACCTCACACACACAACCACTCAAACAGCACAAACAAACAAAAAACAACAAAAGTGGCCTAGGTCCCTACAGTGACGGGCAACCTATGCTCCCCGCCCTCTAAAGGGCGATGGGAGGCCCCGCCACTGCCCCTTTCGGGTCTTCCTTAATCTAACAGAGCCGCCCTCACCGCCTCCTATAACCAGACCCTAAAGGCCCCCCTTCATGGAAGTGCCCTAACGGCACCCCTTCAGGGTTCGGCGTCGTACTACAGTGAGGGACACTAACGGCAGGCCAAAAAAAAAAAAAAAAAAAAAAACACCCACATACACAGTCACAAACACACACACACTCCCACTCACACCCAGGCAATCGGAGACTAAGTCTCAGAAAAAACCTGGAAAACAGAAAAAATTCTTCCTCAGTGCCAGGGACTAAGTCTAAAACAGGCAAAAAACGAGGAAAACAGGCGAAACTCTCCACAAGTGAATGAACCAGAGTTCAGAGCTCGAGAGAAATCGGCCAGACCTCCTCACCCGACAGAGTCTGAGCTAGGAGTTGATGTTTGAAGTAAATTATCCATCCACGGTGTACATCCACGTCCGCATGTTGCACCGCATCCACTATCGGTGTACACCTACGTCCGCATGTTGCACTGTCATATCCACCCACGGTGTACACCTACGTCCTCATGTTGCACTACAGTACGTGCCTGTAGTTACTTCAATGACATCATCGGCGGCCAATCAACAGCCGCGTATCAAACACACCCTACTTGCGCCATACATTTCAGGTGCACACGTCAATCAAATAGACTGTAGTGCATGCGCAACAAAATACCGAATCGGAACATTTAATTTTAAAAAATTGTCATTTTTATCGCCATCTAGGTTCGTACACCCTCAGTTATCTTAAATCCGGTCAAAATTTTGTTTTTAACTTAATTTAAAAAATCAGGATCCAGTGCAATAACTTGCTAAAGTTAGTAGAACTCTTTTGTGTTTAGCTAGACAATTTGCCTTGACAAACTTCTTTTTTGTAAAAATATTAATTTTCGTTGCAAGAATATATTTATTTGCACTATGAATCAATATTTACGGAAAACAGAAGTATGTCAGGGCGTGTTGATGACCTAAAGCAGAAATATATCACTAACTTTATTACCGTACGTTTTCGCTCTGAATCCTGATTTTTCATTAACAGCTAAATGAAACGCAAAATTTTGACCGGATTTCTGATAATCTGGTGTACATGAACCCATTTGGTGATAAAAATAATACTATTTTCCTATAAAAGTGCCGATTCAGTAAATAACCGCCGATTCGATATTTCTTTGCATCGGGCTAGCACTATGATATGGCTAGTCGACACTGGCCAGCTACAATACTGTTTGTGTTGTTGTTGTTAGATTTCTGCCCACACTTGGTGGTCACGGGCAAACTAAGAGCCCGTCAGGGTACCGCTAACAGTGCGCTTGCTGCATTTCCTAGGGGGTGGGTAATCGCTCACTAGAGATAGTAGGGTATTAAAAGGGGTGTGAGCAACAATGCCGGCTGCATCAGTGCAATCATTATCAGACCGAGCGAAGCCCGTGTCGGGGCGAAATCTGAGCAGGGCAGTGGCTGGGCAGTCAAGGAGATAGTGGATTAAGGGATCCTCAGCCCTCTCAAGGCAATGTGGGCACGGCTCAGGTGCAACCCCGGCGATCTGGCTATGACGGGAATCCCAAACGTAATCGCCAGAGCTGTACTACCAGGTAGTTAGGCAGGCCTGGTGGGGGCAGGAGCGGTAGATATGTCGTGGCTGTGGCATACCACAGGGCAGATCGAGAGCCCTCTGCAACACACAGTTGATGATTCTCCTGGGACACCCTGCCAATAGTGCCAGCCAGGGTGGCAACGGTGTTAGAGGTGCTGGGGCGGAGTGGGAACATAATGCCCAGGAAAGAGCAAGTTGAGCGTGCCGCGGCATCAGCCCTCTCATTGCCAAGGATCCCAACATGCCCCAGAATCCAGTGTAGGATGATGCTGGCGCCTCTGCTGGTGAGGAGAGAGGCGACTGAGTAAATCTCAGTTAGGAGTGAGACGTCAGTGCAGGAAAAGGAGTGCAACCCCTGAAGGGATGACAGGGAATCTGTGTGGATAATGACCCGCTGTTGCTGGTGGAGCTGTGCATGGCGTAATGCCCCCAGAATTGCCATGAGTATTGCCTGGAAGGCAGAGATCCCCGGGGAGAGTCGCCATGATTCGACATGTTGTCCCAAGACAAATGCAGACCCGGCGGGGCCATCAGAATGCGCAGATCCGTCTGTGTAGTACGTGGCGGAGTCAGGGGAGTCGAGAGCAGCCACCCTACTGAGGCCCTCCTGTCGAAGAAGGACAGGAATGGAAGCACGTGGGTGAGCTTCGGTGGGGCAGTGTATTTTGTAGGGAAGAGGAGCCCATGGCAGCAGATCAGTGTATCCAGGGCAGGGAGAGTTGGGTTCCCTACAGATATCAGGGGCGGCTCCCAGGCTGTGCACTAAGGCGGCAGTGGTGTGGGCCCAATCATGCTCTGGACGAGGGTCAGGTGGGCGGCTCAAGAGGCGCCTGAGTAGGGCTGAGACTGATGCGGCCAACGCTGAACTAGCTGGAGGGTGGTAACTGCAGCCCGAACAATGTGATGTTCCAGGGACAGCAAATCACCCTCAGCTCTTAGGTTCACAATTCAGGTCCAACGGGGAGCTTCCAACATGACTCGCAGGGCGTCATTTTTCAGGACCTCTAGCAACCTTGCAGATGGGGGGGGCAAGGCCAGTCAGGCATATAGCGCTGTAGTCCACAAGCAAGCGGACCGCAGGTACGTAGAAAGTTTTCAGGACCTTAAAGGATGCCCCTAGGCTGCGTTGTGAGAGATACCTGAGGGCAGCAATGAGGGTGGCAGCACGCTCCTGCAGGTATCTGACTTGTTTGGTAAAGGTCAGGCCACTGTTGACCCAGACACTCAGATATTGGTGAAGAGTGACGATGGAGAGCTGGTGGCCACCAAGCAACAATGGGAATTCTGGGGAGTGTAAGCCGAAGGGCGGGCATTTAGTCTTATAAAAATTGATTTTCAAGCCCAGCTTGGTGCACTTTGCAAGAAGTTTGGGAAGAGTGGAGAGGGCTTGAGCGTAGCAGTCCCTCCTCATGAATACTTGAGCCAAGTCATCGGTGTAGCAAAGTAGAGTAATTCCCTGTCAGTACCGACTGTTAGGAGTCCCTCCACCAAGACATGAAAAGCAGCGGGCTTATAATGCTCCCCTGAGACGTGCTGTTGCTATGCTGATAGAACGGGGAAAGATGCCCCTGAAATCTGACCCCCGCTGGACAGCCTGCAAAGAAATCTCCCACCCAGGTTAGCAATTTACCTCCTATTACTCTGGCAGCTAGAGCAGCCTGGATGATGACAGGGCTAGCCAGTTCAAAGGCCTTCTCTAGGTCAAGAAAGACAGCCATTCCCCTTCCCCCTTTGAGCTTCCCGAGGAAGGATGCCAGGCAGTGGTCGGCACTCCTGCCTTGGTGATAGGCAAAGATCCTTGGGTGTAGTGGGCCCAGGCACCAGGAAAGGCGAGCTCGCGCCACCCTCTCCACCGTCTTAGCGACACAGCTAAGAAGTGAGATAGGGAGCATGGTGGATGGGTCGCGAGGCTTAGGGATCAGGTGGATGATGGCTGTCTTCCACGACTTTGGTAAGTGGCTCTCAGACCACGAGAGGTTGAGCAGATCGAGGAGACAATAGCGGAGAATAGGTTAACCAGCCGAGCCCCGGAGCAGTGTCTCCTCTGTGCTGCAGTGCTTTATGCAGTTCCCCGCTGGTGAAGGGTACATCAGCGGGGTCAGGCCTTTCACAGGCTGCCTGAATTGCTGCAAGACAAGAGGTTGACAACTGCACCTGCTTGTCTCTAACAGACCGCAGGAGATTGTGGGAAGTGGAGCGGTCCGCGAAGTGTTGCGCGAGACAGCTGGCTTCAGTGGCTGGGTCAGGGTGAGAGGGCGGATGGGGGGGACTTGGATCAGAGACAGACCGGACTCTCCTCTACATCTCCCTGAGAGTGGAGTGAGAGTCTGAAGTCCTGCACCATCTGATCCACACCTCCTCTTTCATGCAGCATTTCTCTGACATGACATGTTGCGTTACAGCAGCAAGGTATCGGCAGTGCAGGGAAGCGCGGTGCTGCCGGTACTGCTTACGTGCCGCGTTGAGTCGATGATTCAGTTCCCTGACCCTGTCACAGTAGATCCAGCCGTCTCGGTATCGCTTCGCGGATCATCACCATAGTGGGATAGCGAGGGAGGCGGTCTGTGCAAAAGCACTGGCAACTCGATTTGCTCTACCCTCGATGTCTAGGGCGGGAGGAGAGGCCTCGAAAATGGTGGTTAAGGCTCTGGCAAAGGCGGCCCAGTCAGCTTTGCCGAGGTCCCACCTCAGTGTGGGAGGTGGTGGGGGAGGGAGGGGTGCGAGCGGCAGCCTGATCTGAATTGCAAAATGATCACTGGCTCGGAGCGGGTTGAGCGACCACTGCGCCGAGCCAACAAGGGAGTGGAGATGCATGATAGATCCAGGCACCCTCCCCGAATGTGGGTGGGTTTGTGAATGTTGTTTAGTAAGGAGACACCATCCATCTCCTCGAGAACGAGTGAGATGTGCCGTCCTGCCTCACTGGATGGAAGAGGCGATGCGAGAAAGTCATGATGGGTGTTAAAGTCGTCCCCGAGAAGGACAGCATGGGAGAAGAGCTCTCCCATATCGAGAGTGCCCCCCTGGCTTTTGTAGACATTGTACACAGTCAGTGTGGAGGATGCCAGGTGTAACACAACGCCTTGCACCTCCACACTTTGTCCACAGAAAGGCAAGGGGTCACAGACAGTGTGGGAGATGTGATCTTGTACGAGTATGGCACATCCTCATGTGTCTCCGCATTCGTAGGGGAGGAGATGGGAGGTGTATCCAGGGACCCAAAAGGAGGAATTGTCAGGGAGTAGGGTCTCCTGCAGGAGAAACACTTGGGGCTGATCCCTGGTGACTGCCTCCTGCAGGAGGGGGAGCTTGTGCCTGATCCCCAAACAATTCCACTGTATCAGGCGGAGGTGTGCGGGGTCTGCTCGCAGGTCGTGGGAGACAGGGGGCTGCCACCTGGCAGGGAGGCAGGGGTCTCGACCATCATGTCGACTTCCACTGGTGCCGGCGCTTTCTCTGGTGGGGGGGTGGAAGACGAGGCTCCTGAACCCCCTGGGGTGAGGCAATGGTCAGGCGTGCCGCCCTCTGCAGTTGGGGTCTGGTAGTCCCGGTAGGGGGCGCTTGCCTGGGAGCGGCTGAGGGGCTCCGCTCTGCTTCTTCTCGATGGCCCAATCAATTATCCTGTCGATCGCGGCTGAGACTGGGGCTGTGGAGCACGTTACCCCTAGGCATTGGTTGATGCCCACGGCTATGGCCTCCGCTATTTGCTTGCCTATGGAGCGGAGCTCCTCGAGGGTGAAGACAGGCTCCTGCTGAATGGGGGCCTGAGGGGGTCTGGAAGTGACCCTGGCTGGTGGGTGCTGCGGTGGTGAGCTCGGGCAGTGTACCTCCACAGAGGTGATGCCCTAGATGAGAGCAGGTGGTAGAGGGACTGCTGTCTCATTGCGTGGAGGCAGGCTCGGCACGGTTGGCAGAGGAGGAAATTTTTCCTCGTTGATGGGTGAGATCTGTTCTGTGGGGCAGCGCTGTTGTCCCCATATGAAAGTGTCTGAAGGGGCTGAAGTAAGGCTGATGGCCTGCTGTTCCTGCGCCCATCCCACTTGCCACGCTCGAGCCCTTGCAGGACCCTCTTCGTTCTGACTGGGAAGCTGGGGTGCCAGGCATGGTGTGATCCCGAGCAGTTGGGGCATTGGGAGGTCACTGGCACCTTTGCTTTAAGTTTTGCCAGACACCGCTCCATGTCGTGGCTGCTACTGCAAATGCCACATACTGGGGGGCGATGGCAGTTGGCCCTGTGGTGGCCATACCACTGGCAGCGGTAACACCGGAGCGGCTCTGGCGTGAAGGGGCGCAGGTTGAATTCTCCCTAGTTGCCTAAGTCGAGGGAAGGCACTAGGGGGCCCCTCAGGGTGACTGTGACCTGCAGTGCCTCTTCCCATGTGCGCTGGTTTTGGCAGCGCTTGGCCTCCTCCACTAGGGGGTGCTGCAAGAGGATCTCCACTAGCATGCACCTGGGGTAACCCACAACAGTGGCCTTGGTGAGCTGCTCGCCCTGCTGCAGCTCGAAAATCTTCAGGGGTGGGGCCTCGTCCTCCGCCAGAGCCTTCAGCTAGGTCTCCTCGTCCAGCGGGATAAGCACACAGCTGTCGTCATGACCATATCGGTTCGTAATAGCCAGCCCCCTTAAGTGGCTTTCGAGGGCTTGGACCGCGTCATAGCTGGTTGTGAATCCTGGTTGGACCAGGACACGAAAGGCTGGGAAGTTGGAGGGGGGTGGTGGAGGGGGCTGGACCGAGACTGAGGGGTGTGGTGCAGGTGGGGGCCTCTGAAGAGCAGCCAAGCTTAGTGCCGGGATCTGTTTGTTTACCAGCGTTGGTCGCGGTTTCTTTCACGACACCGAGATCCAGCCCTCTTCGTTAGGAACAGTAGCAGCAGTAGTGGCAGCAGCGGCAGGCGGGGTGCCTGAGGGGGCAGTCGCCTTGGCAGCAGTGGTGGCCATCTGGGGCGTCCCAGCTATGCAGTCACGTGCACCTACACTGGGATGTGCCTTGGAAGAAGACAGTGGTGAAATGGCGGGAGATGAGTGGGGCGGCAGCTTGCTGGTGGCAGAGGAGCCGCGCGTTACCTGGGGGGAAGCATGGGAGCCCGGAGTACTGGTGGGAGCTGGGGCAGGCGTAATGCCCTCCATGGCCTCGTGGATTCGCGCAACCGTCACAGCTCGCGCAGAGGAGGACATGGTGGGAGCTGCATAGCGTGGGCGAGTTGCGATCTCGTTTGGCCTGGGAGCAGAGGGAGCAGCAGGGGAGGCCCCAGTGGAGGAAGATGAGGAGCTACTGGTTGAGACCCTACGCTCTCGCTTCTCCCCGGTAGTTGGCTTAGGAGGACCTCGAAGGACGGGGGGGTGCGGGCAGGCCCCTGGGGCATGGAGGTGCATGCCGCCTTCATGGCATAGGCACAAGGCAACACAGACACGCACTTTAACAACAACTCAGACACTGACTTGGACATAATAATTTAGTTCAATGTTTGCTCAATCCGTCTGTTGAGTTGATTCAAACAAGTCAACTCAACAGTGTACAGATGAGCACAATTGAAGCAAATTAATTATAGAGGTATTCAATTTAATTTCTCCTTGAGTGAATCTATCTGTGTGAACTAATTTATAAATAAATTAGCACACTGAGACAGACTCAAGCAAGGGAAAGTAAAGTAAATAAAGGCACGCAGACGGGAGTGATATTTAGTTTAGAAAAACTAAGTTAGGGCAGTCACAGAACTAATTTGCTATGCAAATTAATTCCTCAGACAGACCTAACAAGTTAGAATAAACTAAATATAGGACGGGGAAAAAAAAAAAAGCTCGGCCAACGAAACCCTACAGTGACGGGGGGAGGTCTCCCCGCCCTCTAAAGGGCGTCGAAGGAAGCCCCGTCACTGCCCCGTGAGGGACTTGTCTATCTCTAGCCCTAACAGAAAGGTGCCGCCCTCACTGCCTCCTATAACCAGGCCCAAAGGCCCCCCTTCATGGAAGTGCCCTGTGGCACCCCTTCAGGGTTCAGCGTCGTACTACGGTGAGGGACACTACCGGCAGGCCGAGAGAACAAGAGCAAAGGAGAGAAGCTCTCCTGCAGCAGAACGTGGTGTGACTACGAGTATATAGTGGAGTCGTCAGTCAGCAACGAGAAAGTCTAAGGGGATGTGAAACCAGGTTTCACCATCTCCAGGAGAGAGGTTAAGATGTTGCTCCTGCTAGCGCTAGGCATCAACTGACGAGAGCGGATGGGAGTGCTGAAGGAGAGGTGTTGTCGTCGCGGCAATCAGAAAGGGAATGACTGTTTGTGGCCCGCTCAGAACTTTATTTCTTTCTGTAAAGAAATGAAAGTGAGGGAATACGTAGGCTAAATGGACGGCCGCCACTGGTACACATGCTATCGTCTCAATTTTGCCCTTGAATCGGGGAAGCACTAAATAGTCTCTCCTATGTTTACAATCTAACTCTCATCTGTTGTTTATGGCGTAGGTCGGCGGTGATCTAAAGTGCAGTGTAATTAACCTACTCTAAGAGTTACTATTGTCACTTCCGAAGTAAAGGTTGTGTATAATGCTTAGAATTGTGCACGCCTAAAATCATGCAGTTGAAAAACTTTGCAAATTTTGTACAGGTATTGCAGCAAAAGAAAAGCAAAGTACTGTTCATGTATTCGGTGTAAGTGATCGTGTCTGTGTTAGTGGGCAGTATTGTCACACTTACCTGGAACAGAGAGGATATACTGTGAACACAAAGGTGGTTCTCCTAGGGCGAGGCCCATCATTGCACTCATGTAATGATAATCTCTGTGATTAACCCAAATGTGGTTAACTGTGCGCGGTTAGCAGGAGACTGCATTCGCGCTATCCCCCTTTACGAAGTGTGATCAATAACTTTTTGATGTGCCACTTATAATGCATTAAGTAGACAATGATTCGCGCTGTTCCTTGTCGTGCACCTAACATTCCTCTAATTGCTGATAGTAATGCAACTCGAGGAGCAGCATTCCTTACCACAGGTTACTTACTAAGAAATCATTGGCACTGATGCCGTTAAGTTGTGGTTTGCATGGATTTCGTTACTAACTTTACCACTACCAGGCGGGGCATATGTTTTATATAAAGATTTAACTGTAAAACTTGCTAAGCTTACTGAATGGAGGAATGACCAGATATATGGATTCTCTCTCTCTCTCTCTCTCTCTCTCTCTCTGAGTGTGTGTGTGTGTGTGTGTGTCTATATATATATATATATATATATATATATATATATATATATATATATATATATTGTTACATAGCCTATGATTTCATCATCCTTTGTGTAATTCTAACGTGCAGTATGCTGCAAGTTTGATCACGAGCGTGTTCTACCTCACTCCCCCCTTCTACCCTTATAGTAAAGTAAGTCGTTCTTTCTGTTGTTCAGAGCAGGATTATCAACTCTTTGTCCCCATGGCTTCATTTGCGCGTCCTTCTTACAAGTTGTATCAAGCTCTGCCGACCCCTATATAATGAGCTCAGTCTCTGCATTATGGCCACTTAGATCTACTCCTCAATTTGTTCACATCTCTGTCCTCCCCTGTACAGTTGTTATTATTGTGAGTGCTCAGGAAGTCTCCAACCATCTAGCAGCTGTGTAATTTGAGTATAACTGTTATTGCATTTTTTCTTGTACTGTGTAGCGTAAGGTGTTAATTCTTAGGCCTAGTAAGGTTTTTGTGATTCATGTGTTTTGGGTGTCAACCCTTATTAATAATATTTTGTATCTGTAATAATATATCTTGCATTCACTGAGTATTATCTGGTATTTCATTTTATCAGGGCTGACTTAGATAAATTTACTCATGCTAATTTCGTGTTAATAGAGGCTATTGCAGTTAACTATATATTTAACCTGTTTTTTGCCATTACATTATCCTTATGAGTCCTGAATGTTTAGTTGTTAGTTGGAGCATTAAACTTTAACTTGTAATTTTACCTAACTCTTTTGTTTTGAACCTGGAACTTTGCGGGACAGTATTGATTT
The DNA here is from genome assembly GCF_032717465.1 of Coenobita brevimanus. Classification (NCBI taxonomy): domain Eukaryota; kingdom Metazoa; phylum Arthropoda; class Malacostraca; order Decapoda; family Coenobitidae; genus Coenobita; species Coenobita brevimanus. Next base: position 7,032,119 of record NC_137052.1, on the reverse strand, counting down.
TTAGTATTCTCACTTAAAGTGTACATTATCTTTCTCTGTTCCGTAACATAAATTTGGCGACCTCTTGTCAGGATATTCAGGATATTATCATAAGGATATTGCTTGATATTTTGTGACTGTGATTTATTCATGATGTCTACTATTACTACGCTTGATGAAGCCAAAGATTTTTTGTCAAATGTGCAAACAGTGTGTGATGTAGAAAACAGAACAAAGAATGAACTTAAGCTTGTTGCTCAACAATTGGGAATTGCAGTTCACTCTCATCATTCTAAAGATCAAATTGTTGGCATGATTAATAAAAGCTTGTTTAATGTAACTCCTCCAAATGAGCAAACGCAGATTGAAATAGCTAAGTTACAGCTAGCTCTGCAGGAGGCTCGTGTTAAGGAAGCTGAGTTTCAAGCTCGTGCTAAGGAGCCTGAGTCTCAGGCTAAGGAGGCGGAGTCTCAGGCTCGTGCTAAGGAGGCTGAGTTTCAGGCACAAGTTGAACTTGCTAGGATTCAGGCAGACCATGAGTATCGCATGAAACAAGTTGGAACTGGATCATCTAGCTCTGATGATTTTGATGTGGCTAAAACTGTTAAACTTGTCCCTCCTTTTAATGAATCTGATTTAACAAAGTATTTTCAGTTGTTTGAGAGGGTAGCTACAGGTTTTAATTGGCCCAAAAAGTATTGGCCAGTACTCCTTCAAACTGTTCTCACTGGTAAAGCTCAAGTAACTTATGCATCTTTGCCTCAGGATCAATCTGATAATTATGATGTCGTTAAGAGCTTGATTCTTAAGGCCTATGAGCTTGTTCCTGAAGCCTATAAAGTAAAATTTAGGACAACTTATAAGCAAGATAAGCAATCCCATGTTGAGTATGCAAAAATCAAAGAAGATCTGTTAGAGCAGTGGTTAAATTCTAAGAATGTGGATTCTGATTTTGACAAATTTAAGCAGATGATTTTGCTGGAGGACTTCAAGAGCTGTTTTTATAAAGATGTAAGCCTATATCCTGATGAGAGAAGAATAGATAATTTGTCTGATGCTGCAGTTTTAGCTGATGAATATGTTCTCACTCACAAGAGATATTCTAGAGAAAAAAGGAAAGCTGAGAGTAAGTACGTTGCCTCTACTCAGAGTACAGGTAACAGGAAAGAAAATAAAGATGATGTTTCTCAGGAAGTAAATACCAGCTTCACTTCTAGATTTCAGAAAAGTAAATGTACTTATTGTAGTAAACTTGGTCATACTACGGAGAAATGTTTCAGGAGACAGCGTGATGTGAACAAAAAGGAGTCTTTAAATATTCAGTCAATTGGTCTAGTGTCCACCCTTGAGAGTTCCCAGAATTCTTTAACTGAGTTAACTGAACCTGCTTTGAGGGGTAAATTAAATTCTCATGATGGAGCTCCTCTTTTGAGCAGTGACGTGGGTGACACTCTCAAGAGTTCATGTGCTAATTTCCTGTCTGATGGTTTTGTCAGTCCTCTGGACAGTAATGACAGGAAATCAGTTAAAATATATCGTGATACAGGTGCTTGCCAATCCCTTATGCTGACCTGTGTTCTAGGCTCTAATGTTAATTCCTCTGATGAAACTGTAATCTTACAAGGTGTAGGGAATAATTACTTCTCTGTCCCTCTGTGCAGAGTGAATTTAGAGTCTGGTTTTGTTAATGGTTCTGTTATGGTTGGGTTGGTTGAGACACTCCCAATGTCAGGTGTAACTTTCTTACTTGGAAATGATATTGGTGGAAGTCAAGTGTGTCCAGCTCCTCAGTTGTCTAGTGAGCCAGTGGCTGGTGCCCAGGATTGTGATGTCCCTGATGTGTTCTCTGCATGTGCTGTCACTAGGGCTAAGTCTAAAGTTACTGGTGACTTAGAGGATAATGATGATGATGATGTTATCCTAGCTGACACTTTTCTTGCTAATTTGGACCACTCACCAGATGAGGCAGTACCCCGTAGTGTTGTTAATTTGTCTCGTCAAGAGTTGGTTGAGTTGCAGGTTGCTGACCCTGAGTTGAAAGGTCTAGCTAACTCTGCTTGCAGTGAGGAAGAGTCAGCTGGTGCTTCTACTTGTTATTATATAAAGTCAGGAGTACTTATGAGGAAGTGGAGACCCCCAACAGCATCAGCCGACTGTGAATGGGAGGTTGTACATCAAGTTGTCATCCCTCGTGTTTGTAGGCAGGATATCATTAGAGTGGCTCATGATTCCAGTTTGGCAGGACACCTTGGAGTGAGGAAGACTGTGGCACGCATTTTGAAACACTTCTACTGGCCAGGTATCTTCAGGGATGTTTCCTGGTATTGTAAGCCTTGTCACACCTGTCAAGTTGTGGGGAAGTGTAATCAGACCGAAAAGGTTGCACCTCTAGTTCCCATTCCTCCTTTTGAGGCGCCTTTCACCCGTGTGTTGGTGGATATTGTGGGCCCTCTTCCTAAGACTTCTTCAGGATTTTCTTATGTGTTGACCCTGATTGATATGGCTACTCGTTATCCTGAAGCCATTCCACTTAGAAGTATCTCAGCAAAGAACGTGGTTAAGGAAATGCTGGGGTTCTTCACAAAGTTTGGTCTGCCCAAGGAGGTACAGTCCGACCGGGGAAGTAATTTCATGTCAAATGTTTTCAAGCAGTCTCTGAAAGAGTTGGGCATCACCCAGATCACGTCTTCAGCTTACCATCCCCAGACCCAAGGAGCGTTGGAGAGATATCATCAAACACTCAAATCGATGCTCAAGAAATACTGTTTGGAACATCAGAAAGACTGGGATAAACGTCTTCCATTCGTTGTATTTGCCGCAAGAGAATCTCCAAATGAATCACTGGACTTCTCACCTTTTGAACTACTGTTTGGCCATGAAGTAAGAGGACCCCTTAAGCTACTCAAGGAATGCTGGCTGTCGGAGGAAGATGACGTAAACCTGCTGGAGTATGTGATTATGTTCAAAGAACGGCTGTCCACTGCTTTACAACTGGCGCGAGAGAATTTAGGAGCTGCTCAGGAGAAGGTGAAGACTTGGTATGATAAGAAGTTCAGGTTACGCCACTTTCAGCCAGGAGATCAGGTTTTGATTCTGCTACCGGTTCATGGGCAACCTCTTCAAGCCAAGTTTAGTGGTCCTTATTTCGTGGAGAAGAAACTCAGTGATGTCAACTATGTCATCGCCACACCAGATCGTAGAAAGAACAAGCAACTTTGTCACATCAACATGCTAAAGTTATATCACAGGCGGGACGAAAATAACCCAGTCTGCACTGTAGCTGTTCCACCCGAGTCTGCAAGTGAAGTTCTCCCATGCAGCATGAGCCTGAGTGATAGTTTGGGGAAGAATCCTGATATCATGAATGATCTCCAGACTAAGCTTTCTCATCTACCTCCCGAGGAAAGGCAGGAGTTTTCGGCATTACTGCAGGAGTACCCGCAAGTGTTCCGTGCCACTCCAGGAAGAACCACTGTGTTGATGCATGATGTCGATGTTGGAGACACAAAGCCAATTAAACTGCCTCCTTACCGTGTGAACCCAGTGAAAGTTCCTCCCATTGAGAAGGAGCTTGGCTACCTGTTGGACCACAAGATGATTGAGCCCTGTCAGAGCGAGTGGAGTTCTCCTGTCACTCTAGTCCCTAAGCCAGGTGGGTCACAGCGGCTTTGCATCGACTACAGACGTGTTAATCAGATAACCAAAACAGACACTTACCCTCTCCCTCGCGTGGAAGATTGCATAGACAAGATCGGAAAGGCTAGGTACATAAGTAAGTTTGATTTGTTAAAGGGATACTGCCAAGTACCTATGACTGAACGTGCTAGGGAGATCTCATGTTTTGTAACACTAGGAAAGACTTTTGCATATTCTGTAATGCCATATGGTATGAAGAATGCACCAGCCACATTTCAGAAGCTCATGAATGTTGTAACAGAGGGTTTGGCAGGGTGTGTTGTTTATATTGATGATGTATTAATCTTCAGTGACAACTGGAAAGATCACCTATGTCATGTCAGTAAATTTCTTGAGCGTTTGGTTCAGGCTAATCTTGTAGCTAATTTATCGAAGTGTGAGTTTGGTCAAGCTAAAGTTCAATACCTTGGGTATGTAATTGGTGATGGACATGTTGCACCACCAGCAGCTAAGGTTCAGGTTATAAGTGATCTTCCTAGACCTAAAAGTAGGAAAGAGCTACAAAGATTTTTGGGAATGGTAGGTTATTACAGGAGATTTGTTCTTAACTTTTCAATTCTTGTATCACCACTTACAGACCTACTGAAAAAGGGAGTTAAATTTGTCTGGACCGATAACTGTGAATCCTCTTTCAGCAAACTTAAAGCTATCCTATTAAGTCAGCCAGTGCTCGCTACTCCAAATTTTGCTAAGCCTTTTAAGATGGCTGTTGACGCAAGTGATACAGGAGCTGGGGCTGTTTTGCTGCAAGAGGATGATCAGGGTATTGAACACCCTGTATCTTATTACAGTAAGAAGTTCACTCCACCTCAAAAGAACTACTCAACTATTGAGAAAGAGCTTTTGGCCTTGATTTTGGGTTTACAGCATTTTTCATTTTATTTGTGTTCTGGTTTTGACCCCATTGTCATTTATACCGATCATAACCCACTGAAATTCCTTAGTAAGTTTAAAGATAAAAATCAGAGATTGACAAGATGGAGTCTACTTCTTCAGGAGTATTCATTAGACATACAACATGTCAAGGGGAAAGAAAATGTTATTGCAGATTGCTTATCTAGACTTTAGACAGATTGTTTTAGAGTAATAAGAAATTTCCTTTGTAAATTTCTTTTTCTTTGTGGGGAGGTGTTACATAGCCTATGATTTCATCATCCTTTGTGTAATTCTAACGTGCAGTATGCTGCATGTTTGATCACGAGCGTGTTCTACCTCACTCCCCCCTTCTACCCTTATAGTAAAGTAAGTCGTTCTTTCTGTTGTTCAGAGCAGGATTGTCAACTCTTTGTCCCTATGGCTTCATTTGCACGTCCTTCTTACAAGTTGTATCAAGCTCTGCCGACCCCTATATAATGAGCTCAGTCTCTGCATTATGGCCACTTAGATCTATTCCTCATTTTGTTCACATCTCTGTCCTCCCCTGTACAGTTGTTATTATTGTGAGTGTTCAGGAAGTCTCCAACCATCTAGCAGCTGTGTAATTTGAGTATAACTGTTATTGCATTTTTTCTTGTACTGTGTAGCGTAAGGTGTTAATTCGTAGGCCTAGTAAGGTTTTTGTGATTTATGTGTTTTGGGTGTCAGCCCTTATTAATATTTTGTATCTGTAATAATATATCTTGCATTCACTGAGTATTATCTGGTATATCATTTTATCAGGGCTGACTTAGATAAATTTACTCATGCTAATTTCGTGTTAATAGAGGCTATTGCAGTTAACCATATATTTAACCTGTTTTTTGCCATTACATTATCCTTATGAGTCCTGAATGTTTAGTTGTTAGTTTGAGCATTAAACTTTAACTTGTAATTTTACCTAACTCTTTTGTTTTGAACCTGGAACTTGCGGGACAGTAGTGATTTTTAGTATTCTCACTTAAAGTGTACATTATCTTTCTCTGTTCCGTAACAATATATATATATATATATATATATATATATATATATATATATATACACTATCTGTCTGTCTGTCATCAGTCTAATTATTTGCTTGTATGTAACTATGATATACAATTACTCATCCACATATCTGTCCATCCATATCTATCTATCTATCTATCCGTTTGTCTGTATGCCGGTCTGTCTAGCAGCTTATATATTTATCTGTCTGTGTAACTATCAACAACCTATTGATGTTCGGTGTACGTTTCTGTTATCTCCACATATTCATCCATATTTCCACCGATCTTTATCTATCCATCTTCATATACCTGTATGCTTGTCTCTTCATGTAACGTTAATCAGTCTTTATGTACCTGTATGTACTGTATATACAGCTTTCATTCATTCATTCTTCCACCATTCATCTTTCCTTATCTGTCTATCTTTCTATCTATCTGCCCATCTTTTAATCCTTAGCCTACTGTACTTAATTACCTGTATCTTTAACCTCCACCCATCCATCTATCTATCCATCCCAGTCAGTCTATCTATCTATGTATCTTTCTATCAATTGGTCTGTCTGTCTATCTATCTAAGTCTCATCAATCTTTATTTTCCTGAATGTTACAGCATCTGCACTGAGACATCCTCCTCTCTCTGTCTCAGGTCCGTGCGTGGCGTAATGGCGTGGTATGGGCATGGGACCTAGAGCTTCACCAGGCAGGGCCAGCAGACTCAGGCGTATATGAATGCCAGGTTAACACTCGCCCGAAGCTATCACACCTCGTCACCCTACACGTCACGGGTAACATGATGAGGAGGAAGAGGTGGAGGTGGAGGAGGGAGGTGATGATGATGATAAAGAGCAGGAGGAGGAGGGTGGTGATGATAATTATGATAATGATGATGATGATGAGGAGGAGTAGGAGGAAGGTGATGATAATGAGGAGTAGGAGGAGGATGAAGAGGATGGTGATGATGATGCTAAAGAGGAGAAGAAGGAGGAGGGTGATAATGATTATGATTATGATGATGATGTGGAGAAGGAGGAGGTTGGTGATGATGATGATGATGCTGAGGAGGAGGAGGAGGGTGGTGATGATGATGAGGATGAGGATGAGGATAAGGAGGAAGGTGGTAGAGATGATGCTAAAGAGGAGGAAGAGGAGAGTGGTGATGATTATGATGATAAGGAGGAGGAGGATAATGATGATGATGATGTTGAGGAGGAAGCGGAGGGTGGTGATGAGTATGATGAGGTTAAGGAGGAGCATTATGATAATTATAAAGAGAAGGAGGAGGGTGATGGTGACGATTAGGATTATGATGACGAGGAGGAGGAGAATGGTGGTAATTATGATGATAAGGAGCAGGAGAGTGGTGATGATGATAAAGAGGAGGAGGAGGAGGATGGTAATGATGATGATCATGAGGAGGAGGAGGAGGATGGTAATGATGATGATGATGATGAGGAGGAGGAGGATGGTAATGATGATGATGATGAGGAGGAGGAGGAGGGTAATGATGATGGTAATGGTGGTGGTGGTGATGGTAATGAGGAAGAGGAGTGAACGCAGGGGAACAGTAAGCCAACTTTTGTCCCTGACTTTTTTTTTTTTTATAGCCCCAGGCTCATCTAGACGTGAACCAAGTGTGCTGCAGGCTGAAGTTCCTGTTCCCCCAGCTGCAGTTCACCAACCTCCTTGAGAAAGAGAGGGGGAGGGGGGATTGGGAAGCAGCTGAGGGAGATTTGTTTACCCGGGTAGTGAGCCTTTCCTCTATACCGGTGCCTCAGCGTGAAGGCGTTCCTCCCTGGCACCTACACACAGGGTGGCCCATGTATAACGCTCATCCACTCCACCGGGCAATTTCTCGTGTGTTGTGGAGACGGCTTAGTCAGCGTTATCAGTGTCTACCCTGCATCATATATTCATTTGCTACAACCGCCGCCGCAACAATATTCTAGCCGACTGGGCCGTCCTCGCAACACACAAAATACTGTCACGTGAGTTTTCGGTAAAACGCTGTTGAAGGGACTGGTGAAGATTTTGCCTAACCCTGTATTGTACTATTGGAAAGGGAACACTAAAAAGAAATAAAGATCACTAGCTCTGAAAAAATACTGGACAGCTTCATTTAAGTTTGGCTGTTGTGAACAAGGTGATATTACTAGGAGAGAGAGAGAGAGAGAGAGAGAGAGAGAGAGAGAGAGAGAGAGTTAACAACAGAGCTACTTAGTCTGCGTGTGTGAGAGAGTGGGAATACTTCCAGATCGCGCTAAACAGTTCTCCTAGGATAACAGCAATTTGCCTCTTACGAGTTTTAGGCTACAAGAAGGTTGAAATATGGATAGTAATAATTATCGTAGTATCATCATACAGTGCGTTTAAAACAGTCATATCAAGTACTTGCCTACCAATAGAAACAGTTTATTTTGCTGTATCGAAATCCGTCCATTTTTTCGTTGTATTAAAAATTAATTATCATTATCCTTATTTACGGGTATATCGAAGCATGACATTGTTAACCAAGTACTGTACTTAATATAATGCCAAAGCTACTTTCACGCAACATTTATCTAAAACGTGATTTACGCTAACACGACGAATATTATCGGTGTCGATATTTTCACTTTTCTCGTAGCTGAAAACTCGCAAGTGTTCAGTTGGACTCCTTTATCTCTCGAACACCATATTCTTAAAATCATATCTGCACCCTTGCGGCGTGTGTGTGTGTGTGTGTGTGTGTGCGTGCGCAAATAGGCAGATACAATAGACATATGTAGGTACAGACCGTAAGCGAGAGACATTGCTTGCCTCATCCTTGGGTAGAGACTGTGTGTGTGTGTGTGTGTGTCTCATAGATACAGTCAGACCTTACACTCCTCTGTAGGTCATCTGCCCTTAACATTATTTGAAATACCCCCTCTCTATTTAAAGTTCAAGAAGAGGAAAGCAGAGACAGACAGACAGATAGACATAGTGGACGTGAGAGCTCAAAATACTGTACGAAATTTAACACATTGAATGTTGTCCTTCAAGAATCTTAATTAGGCTGCGATGTAGAGGGTTTCTACGTGACGTCATGACACTTGAGGTCTACCATACTGATGAAAAGCAAAACAACTAACTCATCTTCTGGCTTGCTGATTCTCTTTCATTTTCTGAGTGTATGATCCTAAAAGAGTGAATGGGCTAAAAGTGTGAATGATCTAAAAAGAGTGAATGATTTAAAAGAGTGAATGGGCTAAAAGTGTGAATGATCTAAAAAGTGTAGATGGTCTAACAGAGTGAATGGGCTAAAGGAGGGAATGGCCTAAAAGAGTGAATGGTCTATGTGTGAATGATCTAAAATAGTGAATGGTTTACAAGAGTGAATGGTCTAAAAGAGTGAATGGCCTTAAATGAGTGCATGATGTAAAAAGTAAATGATCTAAAAAGAGTGAATGGTATTAAAAGGGGGAATGATGTAAAAAGTGAATGATGCAGAAAGTGAATGGTCTAAAAAGTGAATGATCTAAAGAGAGAATATGATTTAAAAAGTGCAAATGGTAAAAAAAGTGAATGGTCTAAAAAGAGTTTATTATCTGAAGAGTGAATGATCTTGAGAGAGTGAATGATCTTAAAAGTGTGAACTATCTAAAAAGAGTGAATGATCTGAGAGTGGATGATCTAAAAGGAGTATTATCTGTAGAGTGAATAATCTAAAAAGGGTAAATGATCTGATCGAAAAAGAGTGAATGGTCTACAAAGAGTGTACGAGGTCTGCATGGAAGATATCCGAGTTATTCCCTAAAAATAAATAAATAACTAAATAGCTAACCTGTTGAGCTAGGACACTATTTCCCCTCAATGTACCTTTTGACTTGACACATGTGGCCCAGTGATCTTCCCACTGCCTGAAACATTTTTCAGTCAGTTTTCGGTATCTCCTGCAGGTGCTTCGTCACATTTATCATGATCTCTTTCGCATGAACGTTGCTCAAAACATGCTGGAGTGTGCAAATTGCGATCGAGAATTCTGAAGACTGTTATCACTGGAAATGAAACATGAGTGTACGGGTACGACCCAGAAATCAAAGCACAGTCATCCCCGTGGAAGCATGCAGGGTCACCTCTGGAAAAAAAAAAAAAAAAAAAAGTTCACAGCAAGGTGAAATGCACTCGCATGTTGACATTTTTTTCGGCCACCGCGCTGTTGTGCATCACAAATACGCACCACAAGATCAGACTGTCAATAAACATTACTACCTCGACCTTATCTGTCGTTTTCGTGACACAGTTGAGAGGAAGGAACCACACTTTTAGAAAGCGGCAAGTTGAAAGCTGCATCATGACAACGCCCCTGCCCATTCTTCTCAACTGATTCAGAAATTTTTGGCCAAGCACAATATCCCTCAGGTCCGGCAGGCTTCCTATTCACCATACATGGCTCCGTGCGACTTTGGGGGTATTCCCCAAGCTCAAAACTCTGCTAAAGGCTTCCCGATTTGAGACGAGAGAAGAGATCATGAAGAATGCAAAGGAAGCACCTGCAGGAGATATCGAAAACCGACTTTGAAAATGTTTCAGGCAGTGAAAAGAACGCTGGGTTACTTGTGTCAAGTCAAAAGGGGCCTACTTTGAGGGGGATAAGTGTCCCAGCTCAACAGGTTAGCTATTTATTTTTTTAAAGCCAAAGGTCTGATACTTTCAGAACAGACCTCGTATGTTCCAAAAAGAGTTAATGATCTAAAACTAGTGAATTATATACAAAGAGAGAATGATATAAAAACGGTGAATTATTAGCTACCGTGCCTACGTCTTTCGTAATATACAGGATCTAGAGAATTTTACGAGAAGATGATGACAGTCCAAAAATGAGGGGGGAGGGGAATAAACCGACTGAGGAAAGGAGGTGCTTATGGCTTGATCAGATGAACCAGTATCTTTAAGGAAAAACAATGGATAATAGACGGAGCTGATCAGTTCATTTTGTGTCAGGTGTATGCAAAATTCAGGGTACTTATTTATTTAGTTACTTAGCTAGTTAGTTAGTATTGCTGTCCCAAAGTAATTTTCTATTGGCCAGCACAGTAGGTTAAACACAGTGCGGTTGAGATCTTCATAATTATAAATGGCGTTACCTTCATCACATGGTCATGGTGAATCATAGATGTGGGATTCTTAAAGTTACCATTGATTCCTTGTCGTAACTTTCTGCAACAATATTTACAATTACTTCCTTGTTTTAACTTTCTCAAACTTATTTACGATTTACTCCTTGACGTACCTTTTATGATTTACTTCTTGTCATAACTTTCACAAACGTATTTACGATTGAATTCTTGTCATAACTTTCTCAAATATATTTATGATTGACTACATGTCGTAGGTTAGACTTTTTTTGCTGGAAGAACTATACCTTCCGTCTTGTCTCTTACGACTCACCCCCTTTCTGAATTCGTGGACCCGCCCCATCTCACCCCCTCTCCCGGCACGTGGTGAGGAGGGGCAGGGCTTATAAGACAAGTTACCTGGCAGCAGGTATAAACACTTGAGAAAATCCTATGGTCTTCCATTCTTCCGCTGAAAACCGTTATAAACCTACAATAATATTTTGCTCACAAATTAAGACTTTTTCTTTGTAGGAGGAACAAGAAACATGAGAAGACAAATTCTCTTTCCCCATCCTTTCATTTAAAAAAAAAAAAAAAAAAAATCAGGTTTATGACGGATGGTAAAATGTTTGAGAATTTCCCGCCTGCGTTATCCGAATTTCTCTCTTTTTTTTTAAATATCAGTTTCTCTCTCTCTCTCTCTCTCTCTCTCTCTCTCTCTCTCTCTCTCTCTCTCTCTCTCTCTCTCTCTCTCTCTCCTTGGGTCGTATCCTGGATGACACAGAAGGCTTCGTAACAATGCTTCCGTAACGATTTATTCTACATATTGCACTTTATTACCCTCTTGGGTGTTATTTATGAACGTGGTGCTGCTGCTGATCATGGTGGTGGCGATGATAAAATTATAATAATGATGATGGTGATAATGCTGGTGGCCATGATGTTGGTAATGGAAATGATGATAATTTTGATGAATATGGCAATGATGATGATGGTTATGATGGCAGTGGTAGTGATAATGATGATGATAATGACATTAATGATGATGATGATGATGATGTACAGGTGGGGTAGCGGTGATTCCTGGTCCTGGTGAGGTGTATGTGGAGGTGGGGTCACGTCTTCGTCTGTCCTGCTGGCTGCCCCACGTTCCCCCACGCTTCACCTCACATCCTGCCCTCACCTGGATGTACCCCCGACACGCACACACACACAGGTACGTCTCTCTCTCTCTCTCTCTCTCTCTCTCTCTCTCTCTCTCTCTCTCTCTCTCTCACACACACACACACACACACACACACACACACACACACACACACACACACACACACACACACACACACACACACACACACAAGTACACCATCCTTGGATACAGCCGCCCCCCTCACGCAGGTAAGTTGGCCAAACTGTAAGGTAAAAGTCAGTTCCTTATCACCTGCTTAGAGGTGTAAGGGCCAGAGCCTAGGCTAGCGTGATCCTGTACATTTAAGAGTAGATGAACAGTCTGCCTCCCTTGATGGCTTTTATATGGTGAAAAAGAAAAAAAAAACAGTTCTTGGTGACCGTCTGGCTTTGTTTGGAACAGAACGTTAACGTTAGGCCTACCGTGGGAAGGTTAACAAAGTACAACTGGGGATTCTGATATCGATCCAAACAATGTATTTTGAAACTTACTGGTTTACCTCCGAAACCCAGGAAACTTTTCAGAATATTGTGTAATAATTTCGGAACTGTTGGACCAGGAAGTGGAGCGATATTCCCTACCCCAACTGTACATTTTAACAGAATTCCACATCACAACTATCGCTGTAAACGGAGCCGCCATCCCAGCAGAACACATTCCTTCTCATAACGCCGTCGTAAAAGAAGATCCGACCCCTTCAAGTTGCATACAAGTTCCCCGAGCGATAGGAAAAGTTTGGCTGCGATCCCTACGTGTAATCTTATAAATACCTGGTGTGTGTGTGTGTGTGTGTGTGTGTGTGTGTGTGTGTGTGTGTGTGTGTGTGTGTGTGCAACAAACCTGGGCATACTCGTAAGTTTGATAGTTCGTTCCTTAGCACCCGGCAGTCCTCCTACGTAACGCACGCTTTAACATGTCGCCAGTTCAGCACTAACACTCATCTTTCCACACAGTTTCACATGCAGCCAATTCGTCAGCAATGCCCAGTGTGACAACGGACTTTTCCTGTCACCACTTAGCATCAATACCATGCACTGTTCGTACTGAATACATGCAAGAACTGCCTCATTCAGGAGTGGTGCGGTGGCCATAGAGGGAATGTGTTTCGGGTATGTACATAAGTCATGCGATATTAAAAAGAAAAAAAAAGAATCCTAATTAACTAAACAGCTTCCAATTATCTACTTAGCGTTTGATTCCAGTTAGAGCTAGACGAATGTACCATGCTGAAGAAAAACAACGAATAGGACAGCAGGAAGAAGAAGAAGATGATGATGATGATGATGATAAAGAAGAAGAAGATGATGACAAAAAAGATGACAATGATTATGATGACGATGATGATGATGATGATGATGATGATGATGTTGATGATGACAAAAAAGAAGGTGACAATGATTATGATGGCGATGATGATGATGATGATGATGATAAGGAGGAGGAGGAGGAGGATAAAGAAGAAGCAGAAGATGACGTTGATGATGATGATGAAGGAGAAGAGGAAGATGCTGCTGCTGCTGATGATGATAATGAAGAAAATAATGATGATGACGACGACGATGATGATGACGACGATGATGATGATGATGATAAAGAAGAAGATGAAGATAATGAAGAAAAAGATGATGACGACGACGACGATGATGATGATAAAGAAGATGAAGATAATGAAGAAAAAGATGATGACGACGACGACGACGATGATGATGATGATGATGATGATGATGATAAGAAGAGAAAGATGATTATGAAGATGATGATGATGATGATGATGATGATAAGAAGAGAAAGATGATTATGAAGATGATGATGATGATGATGATGATAAGGAGGAGATAAAGAAGGAAAAGAAGAAGAAGAAGAAAAAGAAAAAGATGATGATGATGATGATAATGATGATAAAGATGATGATCATGATCATGATGTTGATGATGATAAGGAAGTAGAAGAAGATGCTGCTGCTGCTGCTGCTGCTGCTGCTAATGATGATGATGATCATGATAAAGATGATGATGATGATGATGATAATGGAGAAGGAGAAGAAAAAGATGATGTTGATGATGATGATGAAGAAGAAAAGAGGAAGAAGGAAAAAAAAACTTACAATTAATATTCACCAGGAATATTAAACTTTGTATTGCCTTCCAACAGACGTCCGACAGTTTGCTTCAGCTGAAAAAAAAACGCAAAGAAAAAAATGTTCCTCTCTCTCTCTCTCTCTCTCTCTCTCTCTCTCTCTCTCTCTCTCTCTCTCTCTCTCTCTCTCATCAGCCGTTTGAGTGTACACTGCAGGACCGGCTGTGTATATATATATATATATATATATATATATATATATATATATATATATATATATATATATATATATATATATAGCAGCAGCCATTGCAAGTCCACTGCTCAACAAAGGCCTTCCCCCAGCCTTCTCCACAGATTCCTTGACTGAGCCAATCTCTGCCACATTTTGCCTGCAAACTTCTCGATCTCAGCTCTTCACCACCTGCCTGGCAGTTTTGTGTTACTCTTAAAATCTGGCATTCAGTCAGTCAGCCTCTTGCTCCATCGGTTATCCCTTATTCTTGCTACATGAACTGCCCATCTCCATTTCTGTTCTTTTATAACTTCTATAATGTCTTTGACTTTAGTCTGTTCACTCACCTAAGTTGACCATTTCCCGTCTAAAGATATTTCCAACACTGACCATTCCAATGCTCTTTGAGAACATAGTAGTTGACTGTCCATCGATTTGCCAGTTTCAAGGTCTCAGAATCGTATGCCATAGCTAGAATTATATATTCGTTGTATACTTCTCATTTCATACGTATTGGCATGCTACTTTTCATAATCCCTATGTTTACCGAAAACTTTTCATCCAATTGTAATGCGACATTTTGTTTTGCTGTCATGGTCTTTCGTTAATTTTAGTATTTGCCCCAAGTAATTGTACTCCCCGATTTCAAGAATTTCTTTGCTTATTTTGATGACGCTGTCTGGTGCATATGAATTAAACATTAGTTTTACTCAGGTTCATCTTTAGCTCTATTTTGACACTTACTATGTTACAGTTCAGGTCATTTAACACATTTTGCAATGTCTCAATTGTTCCTGAGATTAGGACAGTGTCATCTGCAAGTCTTAAAGGGTTTAGCTTTTCTCCATGTATGTTTATTCCTTTGTTTTCCTAGTCTAGCTTTCTGAAAATGCCATTTAGTTATGCTGTAAACACTTTTGGTGACAATGTATCTCCCTGACGCACACCCTTCTCAATCTTAATTTTCTCCGAGTCTTTGTGTAATGTAACTGTAGCAGTTCCCTCTTTAAATATGTTTGAAAGCAGTTTTGCAACGTCTTTATTTAATCCTTCTTCACGCAATGAATTCATAATTGCTATGTGCTCCACTGAGTCGAAAGCCTTTTCCTAACCCACAAAACCTGAGCACAGTGGTTTATTATAGTCTGCAGTTTTTTTTTTTTATTATTATTAGCTGATTCATTGTGTGTAGATGATCAGTAGTCAAATACCCGTTTCGGAATCCTGCCTGTTCACGAGGTTAGTTTTCTTCGTAATATGTTGTTATTCTCTTGGTGAGGACTTTAGTGAAGAATTTGTAAAGAATTGATATAGCTAATGGGTTGATATTAAGATCTTTTGAGTCGCCTTTTTGTTAAGTAAAATAATTGTTGCACTACACAACGTTTTGGGAATTTTCTTCTTTTTTATACACTGAGTAAATAAGTGGGCGAGCCTGTTTTGTACTTCTACTCCTGCATCCAACAGTATGTCTGCTATTATTCCATCTTCTCCTGGGGCCTTCCCTCTTTCATATCACTAAGAGGAATGTTTATTTTGTCTGGTGTTACCTCAGGTATTTCACTTGCGTCAACTGAAAAGTTACCTATTGGTACTGTTGTCTTTGATACATGCAAGTCTTTGTAAAATTCTTCAACTCTTCACCATCTTATTTCCGCATTTCCTGACTTCACCGTTTTTGTCTTTCAGTCATATAATCTGTTGCATTCCTAGTGCCAGTTTATTTCGGACCTGTTTCAGACTTTCTCTTATTTTTATGATTTGCTTAATCTGATCCATATTTCTCTCTCTCTCTCTCTCTCTCTCTCTCTCTCTCTCTCTCTCTCTCTCTCTCTCTCTCTCTCTCTCTCTCTCTCTCTCTCTCTCTCTCGTTGATAAGCTCATTTAATTCCGCTCGTTCTGTTTCGACTCTCCTTGTTATTACTTTCATCTTTTTTCTTCTTTTCATGAGCTCGAGTGTCTTTTCCGAATACTTCTTATCTCTGGTTGTATTACTTTCCCCATTTACCTCCGCCAGAGGGTTGGGGGGCGGGGAATGCCTGTCAGGCCTAACTCTGGAACTACTGTAGATAATATAGCGTGACTGGTTTCTTTCTTACAGCTCTTATTGGATACTGTCATGCCTTTGTGTGAATCACCTTACCACAATTCATTTGATATACCAGACTAGAGGGTCAGTCAGTGTAGCGCATCTCTCCGACATGGGCAACGTCATCCCCAAACCACTCTTCATAATGGGTTAGATTTTCTCATCACCAACTAGGGTTTCACAAAAAATGTTCTCCGGATCCAGAATCTGTAATACGATCTGGATCGGTCCCAAAATTTTATTAATTGTTAGCAGGGGAGTGAAAGATAAAAATGGTAGATTACTAGAGGAGAAGGGAGAAAAAGTGAGCAGATGGAGAGAACACTTTAATGAATTGTTGAACATAGAGGATGGAAGTAATGCGAGTATAAGTGGCTGGGGAATGGCTGGGAGAAGGAGGGAGGTGAGAAGACAGGAAGAATTCAGTAGGATAGAAGTTGTGGAAGCAATGAAGAAAGTTAAATCTGGGAAAGCCCTAGGAATAGATGGAGTGTGTGGTGAAATGCTGAAGCATGGGGGAGAGATAGTAGTAGAATGGATGTGGAAGGTGTGCAGATTGGCCTGGGAGGAAGGTAGAGTCCCGGAGGATTGGAAGTCAGGTATAATTATTCCCTTGTACAAAGGAAAAGGGGAAAAAGAAGTGTGTGGTAATCATAGGGGCATTTGTCTTCTTAGTATAATAGGAAAAGTGTATGGTAGGATACTTATAGACAGAGTTAGAGAAAGAACAGAGAAATCAGTTGGAGAAGAACAGGGAGGCTTTAGGAAGGGAAGAGGTTGTGTAGATCAGATATTCATTCTTAGATCTTTAGTGGAAAAGTTTCTAGAGAAGGGAAAGAAGTTGTATGCGGCTTTCATGGATTTGGAGAAAGCATATGACAGGGTGGATAGACAAGGATTGTGGAAAGTGTTAAGAATATATGGAGTAGATGGGAAGTTGTTGAATGCTGTGAAGAGTATGTACGATGGTGTGAAGGCTGCAGTGCGTGTGGATGGTGAACTAAGTGAATTTTTCTCTTTGAAAGTTGGTTTGAAACAGGGATGTGTCATGTCTCCATGGTTGTTCAATCTGTACATGGATGGGGTAATAAAAGAGGTACAAGGTAGGGTAGTGGATGTTGGAGTGGCCCTGGTGAGAGAGGATAGTGTTTGGAAACTCCCTGTACTGTTGTTTGCAGATGATACTGTGTTGTTGAGTGAAGACGAAGGGGAGCTGCAAGGCTTGGTGGATGAGTTTGAGAGAGTGTGTAAGAAACGGAACCTAAAGGTGAATGTAGGGAAGAGTAAAGTGATGGTCTTTGAGAGAGGTGAAGTCAGTGAATGTACAGCGAGGTTGGATGGTGTGGAATTGGAAAATGTGAGTACGTTTAAGTATTTGGGTAGTGTGATGAGTAAGGATGGAGGTTTGGAGGGTGAAGTGCTTGAAAGGGTACAGCAGGGAAGAAAGGTTGCTGGTTCCTTGAAAGCAGTGATAAGAAACAGGGAAGTGAGCATGGAAGTAAAAAAGTTACTACATGACAGTATTGTGATACCAACTCTAACGTACGGAAGTGAAGCTTGGACATTGTTGGAAGGACACAAGTCAAGAGTGAGAGCAGTGGAAATGAGTTATTTAAGAGGAGCCTGTGGAGTCACGTGGAGAGACAGGCTGACGAATGAGGATATAAAGGAGCGTTGTGGTGTGGATGTGGATGTGATAGGAAGCGTTGTGAGGAACACACTGAGGTGGTTTGGCCATGTGGAGAGGATGGAGGGTGAAAGACTGACGAAGAGAGTGTATGTGAGTGAGGTGGAGGGTGGAAGAGGGAGGGGGAGACCGAGGATGAGATGGAGGGATGGGGTGGAGAGATATATGAGAGAGGGGGGTGTGAGTTGGGAGCAGGGCAGTAAAATGGCGGGGGACGGGGCGACTTGGAGGCGATTTGTTTGTGGCCACCCCAAACGGGATTGAGGCGTCTGGCAATAGATAGATAGATAGATAGTTCCCTGGGACATGGGCTATCTACCCACCAAATTTGGTCCAAATCTCTTTATAGTTTTTGAATAATCCTGCTAATGGACAAACAAACTATCGGAAAACAAACAGGGGTGAAAACATACTCTCCTTGTCGGCGAGAATAAATTTATTGAATATTTAAAGTGAGTGTCGTCTTCTTTGAATAAGGAAATCGTAATCGATGTTCAGCAACAAATCACTACCACAACTCAGTTCATATACCAAATAAAATTAATTGAATATGTAAAGTGAGAGTCATCTTCTTTGAATAAGGAAATCGTAACCGACGTTCAACAAGAACTGTAGTTGTTGCTCGTTGTGCGTGACCTTGCCATTGTACTCCTCGACTAGAGCTACAGCCTGCTCTACATTGTCGTTCGTCACACGAATTCCTGCAGCGATCTCCTGTGCCATAACGTCATCGTCAGTGTCGGACCAGGACTCTGGATCATTTTCTAGGAATGATTTCCTGATTCGAATCTTATCTAAGAATTTGTGGGGTGCTTGAGTTCCGAGATCTCCAAGAGTTACTTTTCCTTGTGGAACTAATGCATTTCAGAGGGTCATCGCTGCCCTGTGTGGTCTTCATGCCTGTGATGATCCTACACTTTTCTTGCACGGATAATCTCCAACTCTTTCTTTTTTATCTATCAGATACCTTCTAAGCTGAACGTCTAACGCTGTCCCTTCAGATGCAGATGACTCCACCCTTCGCCTTTCCATTCACTTCCCGCAGCTTCCATCTCAGTTTTTTTTTATTTATTTATTTATTTTTATGTGTCCGACTCTGGGCATAGGCTTCACAGCCTGCTCCCAAGGCCCAGTAGTCCTCTTACATACCATACACCTCTACATGTCACCACTTCGGCGCTAACACCCACCGTCCATATTGAATACATGCTAGGGCTCTCTCATACAGGACTGGTGTATTGGTATTAGCAGGGGTGTTTTTACGACATGTCAGCGGGTCTTCTGATAGATCAATAAAGTCTGTTTTTATTAAATTCAGTTCCTTAAACTGTTCCCTGCCCCAGCGATGATTTAAACCTGGGTCCGGTAGGACTGCACGCCCCTTCTCTACCAGCTAAGCCACCACCTTTTCCTACTCTAACAAACAAAGGATGAGGCTATGGCACACGCAATGACTGACTTGGTTCATATCTCTGATTCGGGTAATAGTAATCTTGTTATTTTTAATGCATCAGAAACTCGGTTCTTGCATCTATCAACCTGACAAAATCTTCCGCAGGAGTATCCTCTGATTTTTAACAATATCCAACTCAATCCTACATCATCTTTAAAAATACTTGGGGTTTCATTTTCTCGGGATTTATCCTGGAAAGCTAATATTGCCTCTCTTGTAAAAACTGCTTCTAAGAGATTACATGTGCTAAGCCGACTCCATGCCATCTTTACCCCTGCACAGTTGTTTTGACTTTACACATGGATATTATTTGCCCCATTGTTGAGTGCAACACTCACATGTGGGGAGGCTCCTTACATACTGCTCTTCTGAACAAGGTGGTTAAAGGCTTTACGTCTCATTACTTCTCTTATTGGCTCCCTTCAGCCTCTGTCTCTTCACCGCACTGTTTCATCTTTATCTCTTTTCTGTCTCTACCTCACTGGTCACTGCCTCTCTGAACTGTCTGCTTGCATCCCCCCATCACTACAGCAGGAGTGTAGCACCCATATAGCAACAAAGTCTCATAGCTTTTCTAACTCTCTAATGCAAGTGTTAACTGTTACTCCCTGTCCTTCATGTATGCAACAGGTCAGCTCTGGAACTGTCTCCCTCAGTCTGTATTTCCTACTGCCTATGTGTCGCGAATTCGCTCGATTGTGTATTTATACAAATTCGTGACATTGTACTTTGGTGAGAAAACCACGAACTCTAGTGGAATTCCCACTGGGCATCACTCAGTTCAACCGTCCTCGTATGCACTTCGATCGGGATGGTTTTCAGAACATTTGTCACTGTTTCATAAGTGACCATTCTTATGCACATTAGTGCTTTCACTGAGTGATTTATTGCGTGTGTATATCTTTTGCACTCTCTCTGTTGACCATTTAAGTTAAGCCACGCCTACTTCCAGCAAACACGGCCATCTCTTATCCCCCTTCCCAGTTTGAACTTAGTTTTGGACTGCCTCGAGAGTAGGGTTGTCTGTGCCCAGCGTAGAGAGCAGCATCTCTGTTGTACAGCGATTTCCTGGATCTACACCTAGATGGTGATCGCCGAAGTGAGCTTAGCAGCGATTACCAGCACTTATTGTTTCAACACACAGATGCCCAGTCTTTCATAGCTTCAGCCTCGTTCCCTCCACTGACCAGTATTTCTGTTCGTTTTTCTAGACATAAGTCTGATAAGTTTTTGAATGAGCGAGTGAGTGTATTTCCTTTGTTATTTGAATTCATGAGTCCCTCTGTGACCGTGAATTCCCCTTTTGAGCTCATTTTGAGACTATCTATCTATCTATTGCCAGATGCCTCAATCCTGTTTGGGGTGGCCACAAACAAATCGCCTCCAAGTCGCCCTGTCCCCCGCCATTTCACTGCCCTGCTCCCAACTCACACACCCCTCTCTCATGTACCTCTCTACCCCATCCCTCCATCTCATCCTCGGCCTCCCCCTCCCTCTTCCCCCCTCCACCTCACTCACATACACTCTCTTCGTCAGTCTTTCACCCTCCATCCTCTCCACATGGCCAAACCACCTCAGTGTGTTCCTTATAACACTTCCTATCACATCCACATCCACACCACAACGCTTCTTTATATCCTCATTCGTCAGCCTGTCTCTCCATGTGACTCCACAGGCTCCTCTTAAATAACTCATTTCCACTGCTCTCACTCTTGACTTGTGTCCTTCCAACAACGTCCAAGCTTCACTTCTGTACGTTAGAGTTGGTATCACAATACTGTCATGTAGTAACTTTTTCACTTCCATGCTCACTTCCCTGTTTCTTATCACTGCTTTCAAAGAACCAGCAACCTTTCTTCCCTGCTGTACCCTTTCAAGCACTTCACCCTCCAAACCTCCATCCTTACTCATCACACTACCCAAGTACTTAAACGTACTCACATTTTCCAATTCCTCACCATCCAACCTCGCTGTACATTCACTGACTTCACCTCTCTCAAAGACCATCACTTTACTCTTCCCTACATTCACCTTTAGATTCCGTTTCTTACACACTCTCCCAAACTCATCCACCAAGCCTTGCAGCTCCCCTTCGTCTTCACTCAACAACACAGTATCATCTGCAAACAACAGTACAGGGAGTTTCCAAACACTATCCTCTCTCACCAGGGCCACTCCAACATCCACTACCCTACCTTGTACCTCTTTTATTACCCCATCCATGTACAGATTGAACAACCATGGAGACACATATAACATAAATTTATTTTATTGTAATCAATAAATTTACAGTTCTTTTCTTTGAGCTTAATGTAATTAGAATCGTGTTTTATTTCTCCACATTAAACTTACTTTAGTTTGTCGCTCCTAGTATGCACAACCTTCTTACATTATTCATAAATGGTATTTAGGCCAGTTCTTTTGTTTCAAACTTAAATCCGTTGTGCCAGCCAGGAGTTAAGCACCGGCAAGAATATGTCCATTATTATTAGTATTAGTTATTGTTTGTCAGGGGTGGAGTCACTTTCTCAAGAGGCTAACAGTAATAACAACCAGCACTTGTGAGCGATTAGTCTCTGCTGTGTACTGTTGAGAAAGTTTATAAAATTCTCGTCCTTAGAGAATCGGCGAAGTAAGCCGGCATAAAGTAAAACTTACTACTTGATTTTCACAAGTCAGTTCCTTGTCTCTACCTTCAAGTAATATCCAGCATTTTTTAATTCCTAAATTTACATCCCCCCCGTGACATTATGATCTTCTGTCGTTCAAAAGCAGTTGTGTCCAGGCATCTTGAAATGAATGGATCTTGAATTTGGTTGTCTGTTATCTTGTTCTTGCTTTTCCTGGGAGCAAACAATTTGCAGGCTCCTGGTCCTTGGTTCCTTATTCCTTGCATATACCGGTATATATATATATATATATATATATATATATATATATATATATATATATATATATATATATATATATATATACCTAGGCTGCTTCCCCCAAGGAAAGGGAGGTAGCCGAGACAGGACGACACACACCCCATTTACTCGTCCATTCAAACACATTCATTCGCATCTTAGCCCCAGAGGGGAGAAGGGACAGATCATCACCGCACCACACCGCAGAAGGGTCAACTGCACAGTGCAATCAGTGACATCCGCAGCAGGGCCCGACAGCAGAACTGGTTTACCCCTGCCACATCATAATAGACCCATCCCCTTACCCGCACCTGACCTGACTAGCTAGCTGATCAGACCAAATACGGGAGAATATCCCCTCAGGGCTGCGTCATCATTTATTCATTCACAATTTCTCTCCATTTATTTCTGTCACGCACGGCCACTCTTCCTTGCTCAACAGACATCCCTCTCACATCCAGCGCTCTCTTCACACTGTCCATCCATTCTATTCGTGGTCTCCCTCTCAGCCTTACACCTCTCACATCAGATCTAGTTATCTTTTTCACCAATCACTCATTATCCATTCTCTCCATATGACCAAAACATCGCAACACCCTCTGCTCAACTCTATCAGCCATCTCCTGAACAGCTCCAGTTCTCCTTCGCACTTCATCATTTCGCACTCGATCCACACACGTCACTCCACACATACTCCTCAGACACCTCATCTCCATTACATTCAAACTTTTCCTCTCTGCTACATCCATATTCCATGTTTCAGCCCCATATAACGCAGTCGGTACCACAACACCCTCATACAACCTTCTCTTTACATCCATTCTAAGCGAACGACATCTAAACACTTTTTTCATTCCTCCCAGCACCTTTCCTACTTCATTCATTCTATATTTCACTTCCGCGTCTATTCTTCCATCCACAGCAATATATATATATATATATATATATATATATATATATATATATATATATATATATATACAGTAAAAACACACACACACACACACACACACATATATATATATACATATATATATAGCTGAATGCAGCTGCTGTTTCCTCTTTATTTAATATCCGCTCAATGCTTTCGATGCTTTGGGCTAAGCTACGTTGATGTTCATTTAGATTTCCGAGCAGCTGTTCAAATGTTAGTGCACTTGAGGACATTTTTTTCCTTCCTGGGGACATCTTCAGACCAGTCTGATGGCGGGTGGAGGGCGACCCCATTATATAGGGGATGCTGACACGTGCTACCACGTGATTTGTCGGCCAAGAGCGCGCGATGGAAGGTGTGGTTATCTCACTGGTGGAAGAGTTATCCCACCAATGTTCGTGATCTTTTGCATGTTGGAAGGACTTGCAAATCTTCCACTAGTGAGTTGTTTGTAGGTTTCAGTTCGGAAATATATAGTGCTTCCAGAAAAATATATATGAATATGGAAGAAGAAAATACCAGATATACTATACTCATGGGAGACATCAGTGCAATGGTTGGTAAATCAAAAAATGAGGAATCATGTGTTGGAAAATTCGGAGTGGGAGAAAGGAATGACAAGGTGAAATGGTGGTATATTTTGCTTTCACAAAAGAACAGGGAGAAAATTGACCTTGAGAAGTCCAAATGGAGAAACAAAGAATGAAATCGGCTCCATTACAGTAGATAAGAATAACACGATCATGAATATCACAGTTATCAACCAAGTGAATATAGATGTGACCATAGAATGGTGGGTAGCACAGCAAGATTCAGTTTCTAAAGTGAAAGAAGGATTATTAAAAATTTAAAAGAGAGGTACCCAATAAAAGTGAGCAAAAACGAAGCAGCTTTTCACTTAGAAAGAACGAACAGATTTCAAGCTTTAACTTATGCTGAGTGTGGCATCGATGAGTTCAATGATAGACTAACGAAAGTACCAAGAGTATCAGCGGAGGTAGTAAGGGAAGCTTAAACAAAGCCAACAGATATTCAGAAAAGTCAATTGAGCTCATGATACGAGGAAAGGAAATGAGAGTAAAAACAAAGAAAGGTGAAATAGAAAGAGACGAATAACATAAGCTTATCAACAAGAGACAGAGAGAAGAAAAAAAAAAAAAAAAAAAAAAAAGAGAAACATGGATCAGATCAAAGAAACCATCAAAAAAGGAGAAAGTCTGAAACAGGTCTGTAGTAAAATGGCAAAAGCAATGCAGCAAATATTATCACTGAAAGACAAGAATGGTGAAGTATTTTACAAAGAACTGTACGCATAGACAAAAGTACCAATAGTTTACTTTTCAGTTGACACAAGTAAAATACCTGAAGTAACACTAGGCGAAATAAACATTTCTCTTAAAAGTATGAGAAGAAGGAAGGCCCCAGGAGAACATGGAATAGTCGCAGATTTATTGTCGGACGCAGGAGTAGAAGTACAAAACAGGCTTACCCACTTATTTACTCTGTATATAAAAAGGAAGAAAATTCCCAAAACATAGTGTAATGCAATAGTTCTTCTGCTTTACAGAAAAGACAACTCACAAGATTTTATTAACTATCGACCCATTACCTTTTTACTTGTTATTTACAAACTCTTCATTGAAGTCCTTACAAAGAGAATAGCAGCAGACTGGGAAGAAAACCAACCTCGTGAAGCGAGTATTTGGCTACTGATCATACTGTACACACAGTGAATCAACTAATTGAGAAAATTACAGAATATAATAAACCAATGTGCTTAGGTTCTGTTTATTACGAAAAGGCTATCGGCCCTGGGAACCACATAGCAATTGCTAATTTTTTGCTGGAACAAAGACAACATTGTAAAAAAGTGCAAAAACGCAACATAATGAGGGAACTGCTACAGTTGAATTACATAAAGGCTCGTAAAAAAATTAACAATTAGAGGATCATGCGTCAGGGGGATAGTTTCACCAAAATTATTTACAGCAAATACCTAAAAAGCATTTTCAGAAAGCTGGATTGGGAGAACAAATGAGTAAACAGATGGAGAAGAACTATATAATTTAAGATTTGCAGATGACATTGTCTTAATCTCAGAAACAGCAGACATTGCAAGAAATGTAAAATGACCTAAACAGAGAAAGTCTAAAAGTAGGGCTAAAGATGAACTGGAGTAAAACTAATATATAATCCAAATACACCAAAGAGTCTCATCAGAATAAGTAAAGAAATTCTTCAAGAAATCGAGGAGAACAATTATGTGGGGCAGATACTAAAACTATATGAAAAACCATGATAGCGAATTAAACAGACGCATTATAACGGGATGGAAAACTTTCGGTAAACACGAGGACATTATGAAAAGTAGCTTGCCCGTAAGTATGAAACAAAAAGTATATAATGAATATATAATCCCAGCTTTGACATACGGTTGTGAAACCTGGAAACTGAAAAAAAAGATCAATGGAAAATCAACTAATCCATTCTCAAATTGCAATGGAAAAGTAAATGTTGGGAATATCTTTATGATACATGAAAAGATCAAGTTGGATGAGAGACAAGACTAGAGTCAAAGACATGACAGAAGTTATAAAAGGACAGAAATGGAGGTGGGCAGGTCATGTAGCAAGAATAAGAGATAACCGATGGAGCAAGAGGCTGACTGAATAGACTCCATAAGATTGTAAGTTTAGCAGAAAAACTGCAGACAGGAACTGGAGAGAGGAGATAGAGAAGGGTGCAGGCGAATTGTGCCAGAGATTGGCTCAGTCAAGGAATTCGTGGAAAAGCTCGTGGGAGGTCTTTGTTCAGCAGCGGGTTTGAAATGGCTGACTCTCTCTCTCTCTCTCTCTCTCTCTCTCTCTCTCTCTCTCTCTCTCTCTTATATAGATTGATAGATAGATAGATAGATAGATAAATAAATATATATATATATTTATATATATATATATATAGATATATATATATATATATATATATATATATATATGTGTGTGTGTGTGAGTGTGTGTGTGTGTGTGTGTGTGTGTGTGTGTGTGTGTTTAATGGAAGGAAAAAGGAACCAGGAGCCCACAAACCGTTCTCTCCAAGAAAAAACAAAGACAATACAACAGACAGCCAAATTCAAGATCCATTCATTTCGAGATACCTAGACACACTTCGTTTGAAGGACCGGAGATCATAGGAAGTAGGTAATACAGACAGAGGGAGACAGTTCCAGAGCTGACTTGTTGCATACATGAAGGACGGGGGGTAACAGTTAATTCTTGCATTAGAGAGTTCAAACAGAAAAGGAATTAGAGTTTATTGCTAGATGTGTGCTATGCACCCGTCATAGTGGTGGATGGATGCAGTCAGAGAGTTCAGAGGAGCAGTGACCATTCAAGCAGTGATAGAAAAGAGATAAAGATGCAACACTGCGGTAAACAGACAAGAGGTTGAAGGGAGCCTGTAAGAGGAGAGTTATTAAGATGAGAAGCCATTGGCTCAGTTTTGTTGAGAAGAGCTGTATGTGGGGAGCCTCCTCACACATGAGAGTTGTACTCTACACAGGGGCGAATAAAACCCGTGAATAGAGTCAACAACAGTGAAAGGGTAAAGAAGGTATGGAGTCGGCTTAGCACACCTAATTTCACGGGAGCAGATTTTACAAGAGATGTAATACGATCTTTCCAAGATACATTGCGAGAGAATGAAAACCCAAGTATGTTTACAGATGATACTGGATTGAGCTGGATATTATTAAATATTAGCAGGTACTCCCGTGGAAGATTTTATCGGGTTGATAGGTGTAAGAAATGAGTTTTTTACGCATTAAAAACAACAAGATTACTTTTACCCCAGTTATAGATATAAGCCAAGTCGGACATTAGATGTGCCATTGCCTCATCCTTTGCCTGTTGAAGTAACTGCTGAGAGGGACGCTGCTGGATGCGAATGGAAAGGTGAAGGGTTGAGTCATCAGTGTATGAATGGATAGGGTTGGACGTACAGCTTAGGTCATTGAGGAATAATAGGAAGAGAGCTGGTGATAGGACAGAGCCCTTAGGAACATCAGTAATGATAGATCTAGGAGAAGAATGTGCCATCTACAACAACATCTATAGAGCTACCAGAAAGGAAACTATAGATGAAGGCACAGATAGAAGGATAGAAGGCGTAAGAGGGCAGTTTGGAAATTAAAGATTTATGCCAGACTCGATCGAAAGTCTTTGAGATGTCAAGTGCAATGGCAAAGCTTTCGTCAGAGCCAAGAAAGGAGGATGACCAGGAGTCTGAAAGGTAGGCGAGAAGATCATCAGTGGAGTGTCCCTGACGGAACCCATACTGACGATCAGAAAGAAGGTTGTGATAGGAAAGATGCTTTGATTTTTTTTTTTTTTTTTTTTTTTTTTTTTTAAGAATAGACTTGAAAACTTTTGAGACAATGTTAAAGCAGTTGGGTGATAGTTAGAGGGTTGGGAATGGCCACCGTTCTTTGGGACTGGCTGAATAAGAGCACTCTTCCAGCAAGAAGGAAAGGTACAGGTTGACAGACAAATGCGATAGAGTTTACTTAGCCAAGGTGTAAGCACACAAGTACAGCTCTTGAGGACAACAGGAGGGACTCCATCAGGCCTATATGCCTTTTTAGTACTGAGGCCAGTGATGGCAGAAAATACATCAGGTGAGTGAACGTTAATGTCAGCCATGAGGAAGTCAGAGGGGGGAAGTGGTGGAGGAACAGCACCAGTATCATCTAAGGTGAAATTGGAGGAGAAAGTCTGAGCAAAGAGTTCTGCTTTATCAGTAGAATAAATAGCTACAGAGCCATCAGGCTGGAAAAGAGGAGGGAAGGATGATGAGGTAAGATTGTTAGAAAGATTTTTGGCAAGGTGCCAGAAGGAGCGGGAAGAATTCGAGTTGGAGAGTTGAGAGAATTTAGTATGGATGAAATTATTTTTAGCCGTGTGATGAACAGACTTCACACAGTTCCAGGCAGATACATAAATGAGATAAGATTTTGGTGCGGGTTGGTTCCGGTACCTTTCGTAGGCGTTCTCCTTGTTGTGGACAGCATTAGAACAAGCATGATTAAACCAATTTTTTTTTTTTTTTTTTGCATATGAGAAATAAGTGCATGTTTCCATGCCTGAGAGAATAACCTCCATTATGCACAAGGCACACTCAGATGGCTCCCGGCTATGGAAGCAATAATCATTCCAGGGAAAATCAAGAAGTACTACCTGAGGGCCTCCCAATCAGCAGCTCCAAAGTGCCACAACTGCCGCTTCTTTGGAGGGTCCATAGACCTTACTGGAGCAATAGGATAAGTTAGGGTGATAAGTTTGTGATTAGAGGAGCCCAAATGAGAGGAAAGATTATCAGAGTAAGCAGAGGGATTAGTTGTAAAGATGAGGTCAAGTAGGTTGGAACTCTCACCAAAGCGGTCAGCGCTATGGATAGGGTGCAGTACAAGCTGCTCTAGGTAGTTGGGGATAGAAAAGGTGTAGGCTTGTTCACCAGGTGGATCAGGTAAAGGAGAGGAGAGCCAAAGGTGGTGGAGAGTATTGGAATCTCCTAGAATGGAAATTTCAGAGAAGGGAGAAATGGATA
Source organism: Coenobita brevimanus (assembly GCF_032717465.1). Classification (NCBI taxonomy): domain Eukaryota; kingdom Metazoa; phylum Arthropoda; class Malacostraca; order Decapoda; family Coenobitidae; genus Coenobita; species Coenobita brevimanus. The sequence continues at coordinate 7,003,295 of NC_137052.1, read as the reverse complement.
GCATGTGTTACATCTCAGATGTAAGATAGTCGAAGAACTGTTCATAGTCAGTAGCACTTAGGGATAAGTAAACAACACAGATATATTTAGTCAGAGAATGGCAGGAAAGTCGAAGCCATAGAGTGGAAAATTCAGAAGATTCAAGTTCACGAACACGAGGGCAAGATATGTTATTGTTGGCTATACATATTGTTATGAAGGGGGATTTGCCAGTTAGGTAGTCTCGTACCTTCGAGACGTTTCTGGTACCGTAAGTTTCGGTACGAGTCGTCAGAGTTGCCAGTTTGCCTGGTGTTTGTAAGCGTAGTTATTTCGTAAGTTAAACATGCATCAATTTTTATGCTCTTTTTCTTTATAATGTTTTATTTAAGTGATTGCTTGTTAAATTACGTAATTTAAGTTCGTATGGTAAAGGATTTAGAGTGTTATGTAATGTAAGACAACACTAGCATGTTTTCATGTCTCTGAGTTGGCAACTGTTGTTCTCGTGGAATGTAGATCAGTCTAGAACAATGCAAGCTTATATAAGATGGGGTAGAGATTATTACAAGTTTAGTCGGGTTTCACGTCAGTTTGTGTGAAGTGCAGTCGGTTTTGATGCAGTGTCAGTGTCCGTGAAGGTTGTATATTTTTGGTACTTGTGAAAACAGGGGCAAACAGTGACGAGTTACTGAAGTTTGTATATCATTGGTACTTGAGAAAATAAAGTGTAATAACTGTGAAGTGTTATTAAGCATCAAGTGTAACAACAATTAGTAAAGTGTATATAGCTCCAGTGCTTGTAAGAACAGTGAAGTGGAGTTGGAAACAATTAAGTGGAATTATTTGGGAAATAAAGACAGTGAACTTTAATTAGCCAGTGTTTATCATCGCCTCAGCTGATCTTGTGTACTGCACACCTAAAGGCTGACCATGGGAAGAACAACTCACTGGGCAACGTCCTTCCTATACTGTACTACTGCTGTTGGAGCCTGTGGCAGTGGGGGACTGGGACGTAACACTGGTGTCAGGAGTGGGATTATTATTCAGGGCTGCAGTGAGTCTAATCTTCGACATAGAGCAAGAAGGTGTCCGGACAAGAGGCCAAGCTAGGAAGGAAGAGGCATCGCTGGGTGGAATTATGAAACTATTACAAGCACATATACAGACACAGAACGAAGTACAGAAAAAACTCCAAGCACAATTAAAAGCACAGGGTGAAGGACAGGAAAAACTCCAAGCACAATTACAGGCCCAAAGTGAAGTGCTCAGGAATGAATTTAAAGAACAGTTACAAGCACAAAGTGCCCAACTACAGGCAGCACGGAATGCAGGACAGAAAAAGGTCGAAGAACAATTACAGGCACAGAAGAAAGAAATCAACAAACAATTGCAGGCACAGAATGAAGAACAGAAAGAACGATATGAACAGCTTCAGGAGGCACTACAAGAGCAACAGAGGGAATTAAAGCTGAGAATGTAAGGGCAGCTAGATGCTCTCATGAGGGAAAAGAAGGAAGAACAGGAATAATTGAAGGAGGAGGTATATGCTGAGCTACGGCAGCAGAAGTATGAGGTAAGAAATAATGTTATAGAGTGTAAACAGCATGTAGACGAACAGTTGAAGACAGTTAGTGAGGAAATAGTGACGGAGTGCAAACAGCATGTGGACAACCAGCTGAAGCTTAGTGAGGGAATAGTGGCGGAGTGCAGACAGCATGTAGATAACCAGTTGAAGCATGTAGTCGACCATGTGAAAATAATTAGCGAGAAAATTGAGGCTGTAGAGAAATATTGCACTGCTAAGCCTCAGATTAGTGTACAGGGAGCATATGAAGGGAATGGATAGTGTATGGTGAATCTTGATGGATTCCAGGCATCTAAAGGTAGCATTACACGGTTGAATAATCAGAGTGCAGAAATTTTAAGACCTGGCCTTAATTATGATGCCCCAGTTTTTAGGCCCCAAACTAGTGAAGTGCATGGCTATAATGGGGGTACAATTAAAAAGAAACCTCAGGAATTTGATGGTAGAATATCTTGGGAAGCTTACCGTACACAGTTTGAGTTATTTGCAGATCAGAATGGTTGGGATGATAGGCAGAGGGCAGTGCAGCTTGCTACTAGCCTTAAGGGTGCCGCAATGGAAATTCTGGGCCAGATGTCAGTCATGGAGAGGAACAGTTATCATTCCCTAGTAGAAGTGCTGGAGCGCAGATATGGAACCATGTAAAAGACTGAGGTTTATAGAACGAGATTTCGGAGCCGTGTACGGTCTCGAGGAGAATCCCTACAGCAGCTTGCTCATGACCTGGAGAGTATGGCATATAAGGCATACCCTGGAGTAGCACCTAACCTGTTTGCTATTCTACTGAGGGACCAGTTCATCGATGCTCTTGATGGTGCAGAATTGAAAGTGCAAGTGAAGCAGGCACAACCAAGAAGCATGCAAGAAGCGCTAGCCGGGGCACTAGAATTTGAGTCCTATGTCAGGTCCAGTACATCCACCTTTCAGGCAGGTCGTAGTGCAGGATTCAAGGCAAGAAAGGGGCAGGTATGTGAAAAGGAAAAATTTGAGGGAAGTTGCTAGTACTGTGAAAAGCCAGGACACAGAAAAGAGGACTGCTACCAGTGGAAGAGGGAACAGGAGAAGACCGGAGGAGGCTGCTGGTACTGTGGGAAGTCACGGCACAAGAAGGAGGATTGTCACAAGCGGAAGAAAGAGCAAGAACAGAACAGTGTGAGGAAATTTTCAGCTGCAACAAAAGCGTATTGGACGTGTAGTGAGGTGGGACACTTCAGTTCAGAGCATCCGAAGAAGAAAAAGGATGATAAGAAGGTTGCAGAAGACCAGAAAGAAACGGAAAACTAGTGGAGGCTGGTGTGAAGGGGCAACCACCAGCCAGCTCTTCCCAAGTAGCCCCACCACCGCGAAAATGCAAGAGTACGGCAACTGATAGTGTGCGAATAGACGGAAAGATAGACGGAAGGAAGTGTTCCCTGGTGATTGATTCGGTCTCAAAGCTGACTTTTATGAGGCCTGATGTGTTACATCATCAGTATCTGCCTGAGTCATCAGAACAACTGTGCGGCATAACTGGGCACTGTGCGGAACTGAGGGGACCCCTGGATATCCGGACTGAAGTGGCAGGGCTACTCTACCAGTCTACGTGGCCGACATGGAAGATCCTTGCCTTCTGGGTCTAGACTACCTTATGTCCATGGGATGTGAGCTGGACTTCTGCTCCATGAAGATGAAGGTTCGGGGAAGGTTGGTTCCTGTCACAGCAGTGAAACGTACCAGTTCTGGTGGCGAGGTGAGGGCGCTTTGTACTATAGTGATACCCCAAAAAACAGAATTTTGCTCCAGTGTAAGGTGAGTGGCTCTTTTGACAGCTGCATAGGGGTAGTGGAGCCTGATGTACATTGCAAGTCGAAGGCTAGGGTGATGGTGGGGAGAACACTGGTGGAAACAGGTGCGGTGAAGTGCCGGTTGTGGTGGCCAATTTCTCCTGTGAGCCACAGAAGATCAACGAAGGAGAAATTGTGGGACTGTGCCAGGCTGTGGACCTTGAGTGGCATCAGAGGAAGGCCTGTAAAAGGAGCATAGTCAAGGAAGATGGGTATGTGCCAGACCACCTACAGGACCTCTTCTCAATGCCTGGATGATTCACAAGTGCTAAAGTTGACGCAGCTGCTGACGAAACATGCTGATGTCTTTTCCACGGGAGACCTAGACCTGGGGTGCACTGATCTGGTGGAGCATAGTATAGACACCAGGGATCACCGCCCAATTAAACAGCCAGCACGGAGGATGGCGCCAGCCCAAGGGCAAGAAATGGAAATGGTGATGGAGAATTTCCATAGTCAAGGAGTAATAGAAAAGTCCAGTAGTCCTTGGGCATTAACAGTGGTTCTGGTGAGGAAAAAGGATGGCTCAGTAAGGTGCTGTATAGACTATCGAGCCCTAAATGAAGTGACAGTGAAGGATGCATACCCCTGGCCAAGAATTGATGACACCCTGGATGCTCTGTCAGGTGCTAAGTGGTTCTACACCCTACACATGAAGGCAGGATACCACCAGGTCAAGGTTACAGAGAAGGACAAAGAGAAGACAGCCTTTTCATATGGGCAGGGTTTATGGCAGTTTAAAGTGATGCCATTTGGCCTATGCAATGCCCCAGCTACTTTTGAACGCCTCATGGACCGCGTACTTGAAAGCCTGCATTGGCAGACGGCTTTGATCTATCTGGACGATGTAACTGTGTTTGGACAGACTTTCGACCAGGAACTGGAGAGGTTGTCGGATCCACGCAGCGCACCTCAAGCTGAACCCCAACAAATGCTACTTGTTTCAAAAGGAAGTAAAGTACCTGGGACACATTGTAGGTGAAAGCAGCGTCCATACTGACCCACAGAAAGTGGCAGCTATGGAAAACTGGCCAGTTCCAACTCGTGTGAGAGAGCTACGGTTTTCTGGGCTTGTGCACCTACTATCAGCATTTTGTCAAAGACTTTGCAAAGATAGCTGCACCTCTTCACAAGCTGTTGGGAAAAAGGCAGAAGTTTGCATGGACAGCAGAGACTCAGAAAGCCTTCGACGAACTCAAGCATGCATTGGCAAGCTCTCCAGTATTGCCGTACCCAGACCAGAATCAGCCATTTATCTTGGACTGTGACGCTAGTGACCATGGTATTGGTAGAGTCCTGTCGCAGAAGAAGGATGACAAGGAGTATGTGGCTGCATATTACAGCAAGAAGCTCAGCCCACAGGAGCGGAACTACTGTGTGACCCGTAAGGAGTTCTTGGCAGTGATGAAGAGCCTTGATTTCTTCCATCCCTACCTGTACGGGTCAAACTTCATCATCAGGACGGATCATGCGGCACTCAGGCGGCTGAAAATGCTGAAGAATCCAGAAGGACAACTGGCACACTGGCTCGGGAAGCTAGACCAGCACAATTATGAGGTGCAACACCATCCTAGGCAGGTACATAGCAATGCTGACAGCCTGAGTCGTCGGCCTTGTGATCCAGAGCGCCGGCAGTGTAGTAAAAAAAAAGATCACAGTAAGAAATGCAGCCGTACTGCAATGACAGGGCCAGCATCAGATGAAGACCTGAAGAGGATGCAGATTGAGGAAGCAGATTTACAGCCAGTGCTAGAGTGGCTGCAGCAGAGTACAGTGCGACCATGTTGGGAAGAAGTTTCCAGGTTGAGCCCTGCAACCAAGAGCTACTGGAGTCAGTGGGACCTTCTTCGCTTGAACAACGGACTACTGGAGCGTCAGTGGGAGACAGCCGATGGCCTCAACAAGTATTGGCAACTGGTGGTTCCAAAGAAGATGAGGTCAGAGATCTTGGATGAGTCCCATAACAAGATCACTAGTGGGCACCTGGGAGTGAAGAAAACTTTAAGCCGGCTGCGACAGAGGTTCTACTGGATTGTCATGTGTCAGGATGTTGAGTGGTGTTGGGCCTGTGATGTGTGCTGTGCCAAGAACGGACCCAAGAAACGTGTTTGTGCCCCTCTCCAGCTGTACCAAGTGGGTGCACCGATGGAAAGAGTCGCGGTGGACATTGCTGGACCTTTGCCACTCACTGAGAGAGGAAACTGGTATATATGTGTCGCCATGGACTACTTCACACAGTGGCCAGAAGCCTATGCCATCCCCGATCAAGAGGCTGCGACTGTTGCTCAGGTGTTGGTTAATCAGTTTTTCTGTCGTTTTGGGATGCCACAAGAGCTACATTCAGACCAGGGTAGAAACTTCGAGTCTGCTGTGTTCCGCGAGTGCTGCAAGTTATTGGGGATCAAGAAGACTAGAATGACCCCCCTAAGGCCCCAGTAAGATGGGATGGTGGAGAAATTCAACTGGACCCTGGGGCAAGAACTGGCCAAGTACTGCATGGATGGACAAACAGACTGGGACCAGAAATTACCTGCTTTGCTGATGGCATATCAGTCTGCATCCCACGAGTCTACTGGCTACACTCCTGCAAAACTGATGTTGGGGCACAAGTTATGTTTACCTGTCGACTTGTTAATGGAAAGACCACCTGGTGAAGAGCTGCCTACAGACACCACCGGCTATGCAAAGCACCTTCAGGAAAAGCTGGCTGAGGTACACTCGGAAACCATAATCTCTAGCCCACCTGGGTCGGTGCCGGAGGTTAGTACAGCCACCTTTCTGGACGGCGGCCCACTCAAACTATCACGAGGTAACACACGCACGAACACACACAGTCCTTATGAACCATTCGAGGCTTCGCTCTGAGTGTGTCGTATGTTTAATCATCCTGCTGTATATAAGCAGTCATAGTATGACTATATAGGTGTCATTATGTATAAGAACTGTATGTGGCATTGTATATTCATTAAATAGGGACACGAAGAAAAATTAACGTAAGTTGTAGTAACGAAAGTAAGAATGGAAAATATAGACTTCCAAACCACCCAGAGATTCGATACAATGTATTCAGCGTTTGTGTGTGTGTGTGTGTGTGTGTGTGTGTGTGTGTGTGTGTGTGTGTGTGTGTGTGTGTGTGTGTGTGTGTGTGTGTGTGTGCAAGCGAGACAAAGAAGTGAACTTTTGTACTCAAGTGCATGTGTGTGTGTGTGTGTGTGTGTGTGTGTGTGTGCGTGTGTGCGTGTGTGTTCTTACCTAATTGTTCTTACCTAATTGTATCTTTACACGAATGAGTCAAGCTCGTATTGTCCCGTGTCTTAGACCATATTTATCGTACATATCCTTAAATTTGTGAATTGTTTTGGCACACACTATTTCATTCGGTAGTGCATTCCATTGATCAATTGCTCTGTTTGGGAAACTGAATTTCCTTACGTCTTTATCACCTCTCTTCTTATGCAGTTTTTTGCAGTGTCCTCTTGCTGATGCTTCTCCATATGTTAAGTAATCATTTATGTCTATTTTCTCCTTTCCTGATATGCACTTATATAGCATTATCATGTCACCTCTTTTCCTTCTCTCCTGTAGTGTTGGTAGATTCAGTTTATTTAGTCTTTCTTCATAGCTTAGGTCCCTTAAGCTTGGTATCCATCTTGAAGCGGCCCTTTGAACTTTTTCAATCTTGTCTATATGCTTTTTGAGATGAGGACTCCAGACTACTGATGCATATTCCAGGGTTGGTCTAATGAATGATGTTATTATCCTTTTTAGCATGTCTTCATTTATGTATGTGAATGCTATTCTCATATTTGCAAGCAGTGTATACATGTTCCGTACCTTCTCGCTGATGTGGTCAGCCGGAGATAGTCTGTTATTGATAATCACACCTAGGTCTTTCTCTCTTTCTGATGTGTATAGGGTTTTATTTCCTAACTTATAATCCCAATCAGGTCTTTTTCCACTTTTACCAAACTTGATTACATGACACTTGTCCACATTGAATTCCATTTGCCATGTACTACTCCATTCATGAAGTTTATTTAATTCTTCTTGTAGCTCCCTACAAGAGTCTGTGCTAGTAATTCTCCTTTGTATTTTTGCATCATCTGCAAACATATTCAGATAGCTCTCATTTCCAGTGTTACTGTTTATATCATTTATGTACACTAAAAACATGATTGGTGCCAGCACTGAACCCTGTGGTACTCCACTAGTCACTTCTTTCCATGATGAGTAGTTTCCTCTTAGTACTGTCCTCATTTCTCTTTTTATGAGAAAGTCTTGCATCCAACAAAACAGTTTGCCTCGAATTCCTCCTTGATGGTACAGCTTCCATAAAAGTCTTTGGTGTGGTACTGTGTCAAAAGCTTTCTTGAAATCTAAATAGATACTGTCCACCCATCCTTCCCTTTCCTGTATTGTGTTTGTTACTCTGTCATAGTAGCTCAACAGATTAGTAACACATGATTTTCCTTTTCTGAAACCAAACTGTCTTTCTGTTATCATACTGTGTTTTTCTAGATGATTTACCCAAGCTTTTCTTATAAGTTTTTCTAATACCTTGCTTACAACACTAGTCAGTGATACTGGTCGGTAGTTGAGAGGATTTTGTCTATTTCCTTTCTTGAATAAGGGGACTATATTTGCTTTTTTCCAAATATCAGGTAGTTTCCCTTGACTCAAAGATTTCTTGAAAATTAAAAATAATGGTGTGTGTGTGTGTGTGTGTGTGCAAGCTAGAGAAGGAAGTGAATTTTTGTATTCACGTGCATGTGTGTGTATGTGTGTGTGTGTGTGTGTGTGTGTGTGTGTGTGTGTGTGTGTGTGTGTGTGTGTGTGTGCGCGTGCATGCGTGCGTGCGTGCGTGCGTGTGTATGTATGTGCAAGCTTGACAAGGACGTGAACTTTTGTATTCACGTGCATGTGTGTGTGTGTGTGTGTGTGTGTGTGTGTAATGGTATCATCAGGCGTCAACCCTAATACAAAAGGTTAATATATACGGTAATTAGTTCATATACGAGACAAGTCAGACATAAGCTGGTCTAAGCACAGTGCCAGATCACGATGCTTCCACCACGCCCCATCTATATCTTTTATTTCCCCTTCATTCGTGTAACTACGTATATGAAAGACCGTATTTAATTAACCATATATTTAAGCAAACTTAACATGCACGTCGATCAGTCACTCCTCATTTGACACACTTATAGCGTAATACTTTGACCATCCCACCTGGGCACACGGAGGCCCACCGTAACTCCCACGGGGAGTCTGACCACAAAGGGCAGCAGAGCGATCATCACTCTCAAGTGCCGCTCACATAACAAGGGAAACAGGAGTTCAGTGTCACCCGATAACTACTGGGAGGCGAATACGGGAGACTGGCAGTCAATGTTTCATCCCAGAGCGTAGGGAAACCTTAACAGAGGCACCGAAGGAAGCATGGAAAAGGTTTGCTGAGGCGTATGCGGATGTGGGATTCGATATTTGGAGGTCCGTCATTTTCACCGATGAGAAATGTTTCACATCTGTCGCAGCAGTCGGGCGCCAGTGTCGGCAATTACATAATACAAGATATGACTGAAGACACATCCATGAGACATCGACAAGCTATCGTGTAACAACCTCCATGCATGGATGGATGTGGTGGTGAAGTGTTGTTGAACATACTGCAGAGCAGTATATAAAAATTCTAGAGATATCCTTTTTTCCGTTGGTGCAAGCATATCCCATCCCAGACCTACAGTTTATTTACATGGTGCAAGACCGCAGTCCAATACCTACAATCCGGACAGTCAAGCGTTGGTTTCAGGTGCACTCACAAATTATTCTATTGGACTGGCCCTCTAAAGGGGCTGATTGTAATTCAACAGAAAATCTTTGGACGCATATGGTTGCTGAATGTGGTGTTGGGGAGAAAACGAGGGAGACAGTGAGGAGACACGCACATAACGTGTGGGAGTGAATAAGGAGGCGGAAGAACATCTGCAACAATCTGCATTCGCAGCACATCTCTCTTCGCGGCAAGGCCTCCCGGCGGGACCAGCTCTCAGCAGCAGGCACACCAGCCGAAGGACGGGCCTGTCGTTCCTATCTGAGGGAGTGCCCTGGTCTGCCCACCAGTAGGTCGAGGCTCCTCCGCCCCAGACTACCCGGCCGACGACCCTCCCTCCGCCACGACCTGGACCGGGGCTGTGCCATCTGTGACGTCCAGGACCGGGCCTCCCCTTTCGTGCTTCCACCTGCTGCTGCTGGAGAGCTGGGCGAGTCTATTTTGCCCTTTCTACCAGGGGCGTTTCCACCTGAGCTCGTCTGCGCCTCCTCCATCGGCGCCGCGCTGTCTACCCGGCTCTAGTCCCGCCCTGCCCTCTTTCGACCATCGTGCTGCCGGCCTCATCATCCATCGCCAAGCCCCGCCCACACTCGTCGATCATCGGGCAGCCGATCTCACCACCAACCATCGCACCTTCCCCTGCCTCTGCCGCCTTTTCCTCGTTCGCCAGTTTGCTGTCCCCGCTACGCTCTCTTTGAGAGCTTTTTTTCTGCAGTTTCCCTGACGGGCTCTCTGTTTGCCCGTGCCCCACCGAGTGTGGGGCAAATATCACACAACAACACACAACAAGCAGCAATCTGGTAGATTCCATGCCCGCCAGATTCCATGAAGTTATAACGGCAGATGGAGGTTGGACAGGGTATTAACCTTTGGACACGAGGTATCTCAGTGGTAGCAGCCTTGCCTCGGGATCCTGTTGTCAGGAATTAAATCTCCGCCTACGACGGTGCCTTGTGGGGGGTGGCGGGGTAGGTAGCGCCTCCTGTAACCTCGTTGGGGCCACATACACATTACACATTCTTTCTTAACTCTCGAAAATTTGTCAAGGAATTTTACTTTGCGATTTTACATCACTTCACATAAATATGCTTATAATGTCGAGGCAAAAATATACATAACTCTTGGGAATATGTCCAGACAAAATATATGTTTACAGTGTTTATGCATAATACATGTGAAAAATATTTTTGGTGTTTCATGTAACCAATAGTCATACCCACAAAACATTCTTGTTGCGCTATGTGCATGTGTGTGTGTGATAACTAGTAACTGATCCACATTAGTTTGGTCAATAAAGAAGTGAAAAGTAAGCACAAAGCCATATGGATACAATTACACGGAAGAAGGGAAATATGGATGAACCATAGTTTTGATGGAAACAATGTGCTATGGGACGATGCGCACAATTACGAATGGGCGAGCTATCACCGATGATAAATGGAAACACCCCTTAATGAAAAATCATTCCTTCTACGGATGAAGCTTACAGAAAACACACACACACACACACACACACACACACACACACACACACACACACACACAAACGCTGAATACATTGTATCGAATCTCTGGGTGGTTTGGAAGTCTATATTTTCCATTCTTACTTTCGTTACTACAACTTACGTTAATTTTTCTTCGTGTCCCTATTTAATGAATATACAATGCCACATACAGTTCTTATACATAATGACACCTATATAGTCATACTATGACTGCTTAACATTATATACAGCAGGATGATTAAACATACGACACACTCAGAGCGAAGCCTCGAGTGGTTCAGAAGGCCTGTGTGTGTTCGTAAGTGTGTTACCTCGTGATAGCTTGAGTGGGCCGCCGTCCAGAAAGGTCGCTGTACTAACCTCCGGCACCGACCCAGGTGGGCTAGAGATTATGGTTTCCAAGTGTACATCATCAAGTGTGAGGAACTCTCAAGCTTTCAGGAGAAGTGATGAAGTGCAAGTATGATGCCAAGGCAAGTGAAGTGAGCTTCAAGGATGGTGACCAAGTCTGGTTATACAATCCTCAGCGTAAGAAGGGACAGTCACCAAAGTTGCAGAGCCCATGGGATGGGGCTTACACTGTGTTGGACCGCCTATCGGACGTAATATATCGGATTCGGGGAGGCAGGAAGTCTTGCCCAAAGGTGGTACACGTGAATCGTCTGTGGCAGTACCATAGGCCAGGACAGTACAGATGGGATGTCTCCGAGGAATTGTGCTCACCCACAGCCGAGGGTGTTGAGGACCAAGGAGCCGAAGTGCAAGAAGATGGTGACAGTTTCCCGAGGGAAGAAGTGAATCAAGAAGAGGACGAAGACCTTCCTGGAGGAGTGGACTATGTGGAGGAGCAAGGACATCGTCGGAAGTGGAATA